>NW_024543068.1:57242500-57602500 GCF_018167655.1 Microtus oregoni | reverse complement strand
GGAAAGAAGACGGCCCTGCTGGACAGAGACCTCCCTCCTGCTTTGGGTGGGGCAGCTGAGTGAACGTGGGTGGGTCGACCAGTTTACATGTTTATTTCCATGTTTTGTCTTTTATGGATTGAATGGATGTGTCTCATTTTTTTTTTCACGATTGCTTGCTTCTTGTGTATTTCTTTGCTTGCTTACTTATCTATCTGTTCAGCCCATCTCAGTTACTTACTTCTTTAAAAAATGACCCACCTATTTACTTACTTGTTCATTCATTCCTTCACTTCCTTCTTTCATATATCTGTTTATCTGCTGATTTAGCATGACTCACTTATTTACTTATTGAATGTTTCAATTATTATTTATTCATTCTTTATTTGTCTATTTTTATGTATGTATTTACTTACTTTCTTGATTTTTTTTTTTACTTTTTACAATTTACTTAATTTTTTTCTTTCTTTGGGAATGTACATCCTTTCTTTCTTTCTTTCTTTCTTTCTGTCTCCTGACTGTCACTGGCTAAGAAAATGGTGGCCTCCATGTCACTGGTTCTGGGTGAGTGTCAGCAAAGCAGCTCCTAAAATGGAAATTGATGAAGGGATAGATAGATGGGATACACACGCGCTCGCACATACATACATACATACATACGCACACACGCACGTGCATGACATGTACAGATGGGGGGGTTCCAATGTTTTCAGAGGAAGGTGCTCGCTGGTAATAATAAAGGTGCTGGTAAATAAGGCTGGAAATAGCTGAATCATTAAAACTCTTCAAATAAATAAAAAGCAATTCTCTCTCTCTCTCTCTCTCTCTCTCTCTCTCACCATATACCAGCACATCTGAACTGACTGCAACATACAAAAGAAGAAGAAACACGGAAAGAAGACATCCCTGCTGGACAGGATCATCTGATCTGAGATGAGAATAAAGTCTTCGAATGGCTGACAACAGCATTTCATTGAGAAGAGATTCCACGTTTTATGCTGTACAGTTAGTTAGATAGATTAAGAGGGGCCTGTGAACTGGGGTGGGGTGTGGCTTCTCAGGTCACGTCAGGTCAGGTCAGGGAGGGGCTGAGGAGTGTCCCATTGGCCTTGACAATAGGCACCAGTCAGACGTTAACGTTGAGTTCCTCAAAGGGAACTGACTGAGATCCTTGCTTACCTAAGAAATGCCTGACCTTGGAAAAGGTCTTGTGGAAAGCAGGCGCTTGAAACTGCAGTTTCACGTCTACCCAGAAAGCTCCCTCTCGGAAGGGAAAGTCATCGTGATATCTTACTCTTTTCCCAAGGATACCCTACCTACCCTTCTGATCATTCTTACTGAATTAAGTCTTCCACTGTAAATAAATAAAGTATGTAAGTAAGCAAATACGTGGATGGATGAACAAATAAATACAAAATTTGCTGTTGTTGACTGCCTTTTATTTCATAATGAATCTCTCTCTCTCTCTCTCTCTCTCTCTCTCTCTCTCTCTCTCACACACACACACACACACACACACAAACACAAACACTAAATATACAATAAAAGGAAGCATAACACCTTTACTCAGGGGGCAGAGTGAACTCTGAAAGTTTTCCAGGCAGGGCTATAGAGAGAGATGCTCCATGTCTCCCAGCATCACAGCTCACAGCTGTCTGTAATCCAGGAGCCCGAGAGCCATGGCAAAAACACAAATGCACATAAGATAAAAATAAATAAATTTTTTAAACGTGGGGGGGGGGGAGACAGAATATAAGAACAAACTGAGAAACAAGGAAAGATAGTGTTGGCTGGCCGGCTGGCTGGCTTTCAGTTCCCTGACAGAAATAAGCACATTATGGAGGAACCACAAAGTTGTTACACTATGTGGGTGTGATGAGGAGAGATTGTGAGTGTCCTGTCAGAACAAAGTTAGTCCCATAGTTGATGAAATTCATTATCCCAAAAATTCAGCAGAATATATCCCAAGTTTGCAAATGTGTGATCAGCTTGTGACAGGTTGGGCTGGAGATGCTGAGAACTGGGGAGCCCTCAATGCAAGACCAGATACTCGTTCCCATGAGAGGGAGGGAGGGAGGGAGGGAGGGAGGGAGGGAGGGAGGGAGGGATCATTCATTCATTCATTCCTATACTCAAGTTTAAGAAAAGATGAGTGGCTATGGAGAGACCACTCACAGATATGAAAAATCATTTCCTAAAAATCAAATTTCTCAGTCACTATGCAACTGCTATGGTGCTTCTCCTAGATAGAACAAAACACACACACACACACACACACACACACACACACACACACAAAGGTGAACCAGGGAAAAGCTTTCTAAGCCTTTAAGGATGCACCGTGACTTCAGAGACCTCAGGGAGTATAGGGATGGGTGCTTGATGCTTCAGACTCATGTCATTGAAGGACATAACATAGTCTGGATTCACAGAGATTCACAACACAGAGCCATTGTCACTTACCCAGAGCTAACAAGAAATTGCAGTCTCAGCCGGGCTGTGGTGTGTGCATGCCTTTAATCACAGCACACACACAGATCTCTGTGAATTCAAAGATGGCCTGATTTACAGAGTGAGTTTTAGGACAGCCCAAGATACACAAAGAAACCCTTTCTTGAAAAACAAAACAAAACAGCAAAAGAAAGAAAGAAAGAAATGGAAAAAGAAAAAAAAAAGGCAGTCTCTTCCCACTCTCTCATCCATTGGCTCTTAAAGAGCTCTCAAGCTGGGCTGGAGAGATGGCTCAGTGGTTAAGAGCATTGCCTGCTCTACCAAAGGTCCTGAGTTCAATTCCCGGCAACCACATGGTGGCTCACAACCATCTGTAAAGAGGTCTGGTGCCCTCTTCTGGCCTTCAGCCATACACACAAGACAGAATATTGTACACATAATAAATAAATAAATGAAATTAAAAAAAAAAAGAGCTCTCAAGCTGAACTGGAGACCAGGGTGTCATTCATAACTGGGAAGCTAGAAACCTTAGGGGATCACAGGAGTCAGACTGACTGCAGCACTTGATGCCTCAACCCTGCTAATGGCTGTGATATAAGGCATGGTAAAATATGGGCTTTGGGCCTTTCGGGCGCGGTAGCCATCTTTCAGTAACTCGCCAAAATGACAAACACAAAGGGAAAGTGGAGGGGCACTCGCTATATGTTCTCTAGGCCCTTTAGGAAACATGGAGTTGTTCCTTTGGCCACGAATCTACAAGAAGGGCGATATTATAGACATCAAGGGAATGGGCACTGTTCAAAAAGGAACGCCCCATAAATGTTACCACGGCAAAACCGGAAGAGTCTACAATGTCAGCCAGCATGCTGTGGGCATCATTGTAAACAAGCGAGTTAAGGGCAAGATTCTTGCCAAGAGAATTAATGTGCGGATTGAACACATCAAGCACTCGAAGAGCAGAAGAGACAGCTTTCTGAAGCGGGTGAAGGAGAACGACCAGAAGGAAAAGGAAGACAAAGAGAAGGGCACCTGGGTTCAGCTCAAGCGAACCCAGAGAAGCACACTTCGCGAGGACTAACGGGAAGGAGCCTGAGCTGCTGGAGCCCATTCCCTACGAATTCATGGCCTGATGTACAAAAAGAAATAACACACCTGGACTATTAAAAAAAAAAATACGGGCTTTGGCAGAGCGCTACTCCCCTTTCTCTATTATTATTGCTACACAACGAAAAGGACCGGGGGTGATGTGCAGTGCTGGTATTGAAATCTCACTGACTCCTTCCGCACTCCTTGTCAATTCCCGACTTTGTCAAATCAACTATCGTGAATCTTTGATGTGGGTTGGCCCTTTAGGAACTCAGAGAAACAAGACAGACCTATTTCATTCCAGAAACCTCCCAGTTCCTGAGCCCTAGCCCTGGAAGTCTCAAAGCCATCACATCCAGAAATCTCTCTAGTCCCTGCTAGTGGTGAACTCACTTCGTCTTCCCCAGGACCACTAATTATTTCTCCGTGTTTTCCTCTGAGATCTGAGGTCAGCTTTCTTCTTCCTCCCTCTGGCCTCTCCATGATCTCCATTCTCTAGACAACATGTCTAGAACTGAGTCTTATAGGCACCGAGAGAGTGTATCTTGAGGGCACTTGGCGTTTCTAGGACACGAGTGACATCACAAAATTCCGAGAGCTCTCCGGGATACCGTAGAATTTCCAGAGAAGGGACTGCTGATGTCGTGAGGCACGGCCTTTACCTCCTTGCTAATATTTCTCCCCGAACTGACCAACCGACCGACTGACCGGAAACCTGAGGTTTCCTTTCCAGGAGTCTCTCCTGCGACACAGAGGGAGCCATTCAGGATTTCCTCCTTCCAAAACCAGACATTTCTCTCTGCTTCATTAAAATCCTTTCACTACTTCCTTCACCCATGGGGAGTTAGTTAGTTGAACACTCACTTTTTTCATGAATGTCCCTTCCTCCCTCTCCGGAACATCTCATATTACTGATTCATACTCAGTAAATCAGTAATATGAGAAATTAGGCCAGGAGGACACGGAAGATGAGGGTTGAGTCCTCTGAAGTGAACAAGCACTTAGGGAAGGCTAAACTTAAGGGAATTTGACTCTGAGTGGCAAGACATGAATAGCTGCTGCCAAGGCACAGATGCAGGCATCGGGCTGAGGCACCAACTGGGCCCTTGGCATCCTCCTGCATCATCAGAGCTGTGTGAGAAACTCAGACCAAAGGAGGGCCGTGTTCAAAGGGAGAGGGCATTTTCTATGGATGGCTGCCAGCTATCTCTTGGCTTCTGTAAGTACAGGAACTCAACAAAGAAAGAGACATGCCAGACAGGAGGTTTTGGTAAAAATCTGAACTGAACTGAATAGAAACTGGCTATTACGTATTAGTGTTTTCAGAGTTATGTCTGAGGAACAAAATACTTAAATAAAATAAAACCAAATCCTTAAAAAACATCCAGGTGTCCTCTGAGGGGGCATGGAAAACAAAACAAAACAAAAAGATAAGAGGGATTTTAGTTGTTCCAAAAACCCTCAGAGCCGGGCGGTGGTGGTGCACGCCTTTAATCCCAGCACTTGGGAGGCAGAGGCAGGTGGATCTCTGTGAGTTCGAGGCCAGCCTGGTCTAGAAGAGCTAGTGCCAGGACAGGCTCCAAAGCTACAGAGAAACCCTGTCTCGAAAAATCAAAAAAAAAAAAAAAAAAAAAAAAAAACCCTCAGGAACAAAACTTCCCCAGGAGAATAGCAAGAGTTCATTGGGAAACTGTCTGTCTCCTGTTGCATCATTTCAAGTTTTTCTAACTTGAGACTGGATGGTGTCAGCTGTAAGATTTTCATCTTTTACGCTCACAGTGAGATTCTAGCCTTTTTTCTTTTTTTATTGAGAGATGGACACATGTTCCCTCCCTCTAGTTCTATTGGCTGTACAGCTTTGACCAAGAAAGAGGGTTGGATTTCATCAAAGAATTTCTCTCCATTTTATATTTCACCCACTTTTGATTGCTATTAAGTGCAATCTAGCTGGTTTGTGGTGTTTCAGGAACACTTTCCTTATTCTTCTGGGTTGTGTGTGTGTGTGTGTGTGTGTGTGTGTGTGTGTGTGTGTGTGTGTTTGGTTTTGTGAGGACAGGGTTTATCTAGGAACAGTCCTGGAATGTCCTTGGTAGGTGAGGCTGGCCTTGAACTCCCCCTGCCTCTCTGTCATTTCTTCCTACTTGGTGTGTGTTTGGTTGCTGTTTTGAGTTTTCAGATCTCCTGAAAAAAAGATCAAGATCATTTCTTTCCTAAACTCTGTGTCCTTGGGACACAAGCATTAAAGGGTGTGGCTACAGCTCCACTGGACCTCTTTGATATGGATATCTGCAGCCTTTCCTGTTGGAGTTGGGAAATTGAAAGTTGTTGACTTGAATTCACTCATTGCAAAAAAAAAAAAACAAAAATAAAAACCACCCTTATTTATTTTATTATTTCACATTTTAACTTGATTTTTTTTTCTTTTTTTGAGACAGGAATTGGCTTTTTATTTATGCTCCAGACAATCTATCTCACTACATGGCCCAGGACTTCTTTCTGAACGCTTCCATGATAGTAGTCAGCTGCCCAAAATATACTGCTGCTGCTGCAATTTTAGAAAAAAATTAAATAAAAATAAATAACCTGAGATAAACAAAGAAAAAAAGGAAAGCACCTATTTTTCCTTCCTTCCTTCCTTCCTTCCTTCCTTCCTGTTTTCTTCTTTTATTATTTTTTATTTTTGGTTTCTCTGTATAATACCTTTAACTCACTATATAAACCAGGCTGTCATCTTGGTGACATTATGGTTTTGTTTTTTCTTATTTCTGGTCTGAAAATTGACAAATTGACATTTCTTCTCCCTCTCTCTTTCTCATTTAATTCATGTTTTATTTTATGTATTTATTTATTCATTCATTTATTTATTTATTTTTGTTTGTGTTTTGGTTTTGATTTTCAAGGCATGGTTTCTCTGTTGTCTTAGAACTAGCTCTTGTCGACCAGGCTGTCCTCAAACTCCCAGAGATCCAACTGCCTCTCTGCCAGATATGGAACCAGTCATCTTGGTTAGTTCAAAAGCCACCCCATAAACACATGTGCGCGTGTTTATGACATGAACATGTGAGACATGAACACGTGAGAAACAGGAAGGAACGAGGAGTGGTGTCCACTCTCTCACTAAATGCAGGCCTGCCTGCAGTGATTGAAAGAATCAGAAATGGAGAGATGGAATTTCTGGACTTTACTGAAACCACATGGTGGAAATCTAGTGCCCTCTTCTGTTGACAGGGCCTAGATGTGCATATTTGCTGTTTTCTGGTTGAAACTGGGAAACAGTACCTTCTTGCTGAAGTTGGATAATTGTTGAATTCAGCCATTTTCAGGTTTCATAGAAAACAAAACAAAACAAAACAAAACG
The DNA here is from genome assembly GCF_018167655.1 of Microtus oregoni. Lineage (NCBI taxonomy): Eukaryota > Metazoa > Chordata > Mammalia > Rodentia > Cricetidae > Microtus > Microtus oregoni. The sequence goes on along the minus strand of NW_024543068.1, from coordinate 57,595,626 downwards.
CCCCTTCTTTGTTTTATTTCACATTTTAATTTGAATTAAACTTGAATTGAACTCAGGACCTTTGGAAGAATAGTCAGTGCTCTTAACCTCTGAGCCATCTCTACAGCCCCTGAAAATATAATTTTAAAAGAAAAAGTAAAATTAAAATGAATGGCCTGGAATTAACAAAGACAAAAAAGGGGAAAAAAACCCCGTGCATTTTCTTGCTTGCTTGCTTTTTTTTTTTCTCTTCTTTTAGTATTTTTAGAGGCATGGTTTCTCTGTGTAACAGCCCTAGCTGTCCTGGAACTCAGTTTATAGACCAGGCTGTCTTGTTGGTAACGTTCTCTTTTTATTCTTATTTCCTATCTGTAAATCCACATTTCTTCTCTCTCTCTCTCTCTCTCTCTCTCTCTCTCTCTCTCTCTTTCTCTCTCTCTCTTCTCTCTCTCTCTCTCTCTCTCTCTCTTTCTCTCTCTTTCTCTCTCTCTCTCTGTCTCTCTCTCTCTCTCGCTTTCTCTCTCGCTTTCTCTCTCTCTCTCTCTCAATTTATTTATTTCTTGTTTGGTTTTGTGTTTTGCTTTATGAGACAGGGTTTCTCTGCTGATTTGGAGACTGTTCTTGGAACTAGCTCCTTTCTTGTAGACCAGGCTGGCCTAAAACTCCCAGAGATCCTGCCTCTGCCAGATATGGAGCCAGTGCTCTTGAATGCCTTCATCTGGTGAGGTCAAAATATACCCCCCCCCCACACCAAACACAAACACAGGCACAGGCACACCCAGAGACACATAAATAAACTTTTAAATTAAGAGCCTGGAGAGCTAGTTTCTTGGCTCTTCCTGAGAAATTGGGTTCAATTCCCAGCACCTGCATGGTTAAATAAATCATAAAAAAAAATTCTTTAAGAAATTGAAATTAGGGGCTGGAGAAATGGCTCAGCGGTTGAGAGCACTGATTGCTCTTTCAGAGGACCCGGGTTCAGTTCCCAGCACCCACATGGCAGTACACAACTGTCTGAAAATCCAGTTCCAGGGGATATGACACCTTCACACCAATGCACATAAAATAAAGATAAATAAATCATAAAAAAAGAAATTGAAATTAAACTACACAACTGGAAACACTGTCTCAACTATTTTTTTCATTTATTTATTTATTTATTTATTTATTTAAGATTTCTGTCTCTTTCCCGCCACCGCTTCCCATTTCCCTCCCCCTCCCCCAATCAAGTCCCCCTCCCTCGTCAGCCCAAAGAGCAATCAGGGTTCCCTGTCCTGTGGGAAGTCCAAGGACCACCTACCTCCATCCAGGTCTAGTAAGGTGAGCATCCAAACTGCCTAGGCTCCCACAAAGCCAGTACGTGCAGTGGGATCAAAAACCCATTGCCATTGATCTAGACAGATTTTTTTACAAACACTAAGAAATATTGGAAAACAGCTCTTACTGCTATAACCAGCAAAACTTTCAATCAGCATAGATGGAGAAAACTTCTACATTCCATGACAAAACCAGATTTAAACAGTATCTATCCACAAATCCAGAACTAAAGAAAGTAAGAGACAGAAAACTCTAATACAGGAGGTGAGCTGTACCCACAAAAACACAGGCAATAGATAATAATCACTCCATAAAATCCCAAAGAAGAAAAATACACACATATACACTACCACCACTAACAACAAAACCAAGCAAAATATCAGGAATTAACAATCACTGCTCACTAACATCCCTTGCTATGAATGGATTCAATCTGCCTATAAAAAGACACAGGCTAATGGAATGGATACAAAAATAGGATCCATACTTCTGCTGCATACATCATGTTTCCTCTGTCTTTCCTGTTCCCAGAATTCTCCTAGTCTGTATGCTCTGCCTATACTTCCTGCCCAGCTACTGGTCAATCAGCATTTTATTAAACCAATACAAGTGACAAATCTTTAAAGTGTACAAGAGAATCCCACAACAACTACTCTTTCAACTGACATATGTTTGATTCTCAAAACCCATATGTCAGTTCACAACTTCGTTTAACTTCACTTCCGGGGACTATAATACCTATTCTGACTTCCACAGAATCTTTCACATATGTGATACACATAAACTCATGTAAGCACACACCCATTCACATAAAAAAATATATATATATATATATGTATATATACATATATATTTCTTATATAAATGTGCATATATGAGTGATAACTGTTCTTCTTGGCAAATTATGTGGTATAATAAAAAACTATTGCTATTAAAATAGGTGCTTTTATACTAAATTTTAATGATACTCAAACTTTTCATTTCACTCTTCATTTTGAATTCAAGTGTGGTACTGTTTTTGCAGAAATTTTTCTGATACTTTTATTTGCATAAAATTTTTATCACTATGTACACTTTCATTGAGTATTTACTGAATGTGATTTTCCTTTTCTAGAGATGAGTTTTTCCCATGTAGCTCTAGTTGTCCTCCAACTCTGTCTCCTGAGCACTGGAATTAAAGATGTGCCCCCACCACATCCAGTTTTAATTGTGATTTTAACACATTCAATTCAGAAACTTTGAATTTCATGGAAACATTGTAAATTGTTGAGCAAGTTACAGAACAGTGGACATTAAATAGCAAGCACTTGGTTCACATAAGTGTCAAAGTAATCCTGCAGTACAAATCTTTTTGAGAAACTGTCTAAGCCCATTGTGTGAGTGAAGCATCTTTGGATTGAGGTTCTCAGTTTCAATGGATAAATATTCTAGCCTGGAAAATGGAGGCACTCTGGGTAGGTCTGAGATGTTTTCAAAGTCAAGAAGTCCATCAATGTTAGGATAAAAAGAATAATTACAAATGAACAGATGTGTTCTGGAATTGTCCACTGTCAGCTCCTCCATCTTTTATTCCAGAAAGTCTTCTTTTACTCCTTTTAATTGTCATGACCTGGTTAAACAATGATAGTTGCACCCTAAAAATGCTATATAAAGAAAGAGTTTGTCTTTGGATATGTCTTGTTACATTGTATTTACTGATTTTGTGTGCATGAGTGTACCTGTGTGCATTACCTGATGACAAAAATATGAAATGCATTCAATAAACACTGTACTGTGCCTCCAATTATACACTTCTTTTTTGTTAACCAGTGACTTTGAAAATTTAAATATCCAAACGCCTCTGTACTGATCATTATAACAGGGTTTGGCTTTCTGTTACAATGAAAGTTTTGTGAAAGTCAGTTGCCAAAAATACAAATCAAGTTTAAAGATTGGGATTAGATAGGTGATAGGATAGAAAAATGAGATATTGATTAATGATAAAATTAGTAACAATTCTCTAAATTGCAGATAAAAAAGACTGTCTCAGAAATAAAAGTAATAATAAAAAAGCCATGGAACTCAAACTATGCCTTGTTTAGGGTTCATTAGAAGTTTTATTTCATAAAAATGTGATTCATGATAGCAAATAACAGTTTTAGCTAAATTCTCATAAAACGCTTCAAAGATCATTTGGTAAAAAGAGTAAAGAATTGAAAGTTCAGTTTTGCTGAAGTTTCTGTGATTAGTCTCAGGAGAAAATACATACCTAACTAACTATATTTGAATAATGCAGATGAGGGAAGGCAGATTCTGATGTGTACAAATCCCAATTGTCATTCATTAAACATAAGCAAACTAATGAGATATATATTCCTGACACTGGTAAAAGGTAGGAATACTGTCTCATCTCAGGTGGGGAGAATGAATCCACATTCTAGAAAATAGGGGAAAAAAAGAAAAAAATATTTTATTTGGAAAAGTGAATTGGTGAATTTGTAAATGATTTATTTATGTCTAACTACTCTGTTAAACATACAAAGTTACCAAATAGTTATTTCTTTTCATTTTTATTTAGAAAATAATAGATTTGAAACATTAAAATATGTATCTTTAAACTTATATGGACCATATATCAGCAGATTTAATTCTAGAAACAGTAACATCTAACGAACTACATTTTAATTTTAACAGATAGTACATAGGGGGATAGGCAGCAAGGGATAGAGACAGACATATACACTAATAGCTACCGTAAATAAAAGACAAACAAGCCTATACTGCTTTGAAAAAACTACTGTTTCATGCTTTAGCTAAATGAAATCATTAAAAAGCCAACAATTTAAAACATATCTATTGTGAATTTTGGCTTCTATTTCATTCTTATGAATTATTTGGCTGTTTTAATTATTAATTGTTATTTGTTATTAATTGTTAATTAATTGTTATTAATTACTATTTGGCTCTTTAGAAAATTTATACTTGCAGTCACTCAAGACTTTAGTAGTTTGACAAACCAGCAAATAATGACAGAGGTAAAAGTTAAACCAATCATGCTCTTTATTTTAGCAAAAACTATATGCCAAAAACTGGTGGCACAGTCCTATTTATTTAGTAACTGTCTTTCAGTAAATTGTTGGTTATTCAAATGATTATGTTTGTTTAATATGTAATAATTACAATTTTGTATCTAAAGATATGGTCAGTAAGCCTTCTGTCTTTCATCATTTTGGTTATAAAATCATTTTTAATTCATTTAAATGCATGAGTGATTGAGACACAGTACAGTCAGATATCTTGTGAATTTCATAAGCATTTAATTTTCATCTTTTCAACTTGCTGAAATAAAATTTTATTTTTAAATACCAAAGACACCTTAAAACTACTTTCTACCTGCACTGTTTTTGGATGTATATAATTAAAAAAATGTCTTTTGTCTTAGAAATGATATATTGATATATGTCCAGATAAAGTAATCTAATAAATTTTTCTCTTGACCTTTACAATAGGATAGAAAAAGAACAAAAATAATGGACAAGGGAAACTGCTCCTCATTACCTGAATTTCTCCTCTTGGGAATTACAACTAACCCTGACATGAAAGTGGTAATATTTACTACGTTTCTAACGGTTTATCTTGTTATTCTTCTGACCAATATTGGAATGATCATTTTGATCAGAATGGATTCCCAGCTCCAAACACCAATGTACTTTTTTCTCAGCCACCTCTCTTTCTCTGATCTCTGCTATTCTTCCGCAGTCGGGCCCAAGATGTTGATGGACATTTTTGCCAAGAACAAAATCATTCCTTTTGTTGGTTGTGCCTTGCAATTCTTTTTTGTCTGTATCTTTATAGATGTTGAGTGTGTGTTGCTGGCAGTGATGGCCTTTGATCGCTACAAGGCCATCAGCAATCCCTTGATGTATGCTGTAGAGATGTCTAGTAGGGTTTGCTACCAATTCCTATTTGGAGTTTACCTTGTAGGAATGACAGATGCTTTGATACATACAACATTAACATTTCGCTTATGTTTTTGTGGATCAAATGAGATTAATCATTTCTTCTGTGATATACCTCCTATCCTATTAATATCTTGCTCTGATACACAGATCAATGAATTAGTGATATTCACCATTTTTGGATTTATTGAGCTGAGTACCATCTCAGGAGTCCTTGTCTCCTACTGTTATATCATCTTATCTGTCTTGAAGATCCGTTCTGCTGAGGGAAGGTTCAAGGCTTTTTCCACCTGCACCTCTCACCTGACTGCCGTTGCAATTTTTCAGGGAACACTACTCTTTACATATTTCCAGCCAAGTTCTTCTTATTCTCTAGATCAAGACAAATTGACTTCTCTGTTTTACACTCTGGTGATTCCCATGCTGAACCCTCTGATTTACAGCCTGAGAAACAAGGATGTGAATGAGGCCTTGCAAAAACTGAGAAACAAAAGGTGTTTAAAATAATTACATTATGTGTATATGTCCACATAATAGTGGTAATTTGTATAAAATGATATTGCTTTATTCATAACAAAGTTGTATAACCTATTTTAAGAGATTAGCATAAGAATTTCCCACAAGTTTATTGATAAGGTAAAATTGTAGCTATACCAACGTTTCATATCTCATTATTTGCTATGGGTCATACATGATTTACATGTGCAGAATTTCTCATGATTGTTTCAGTAACAAAGGAATTGTATTTATCCTTCCATTCAGTTTTAGTTGTATTAAGTTATCTTGAGTTTTATGGATTACTATTTTGCATATTTTACTGCCTCATATTGAATCACAAAGGAATTTCTAGGTTGTTAAAGATGTATATTATATCCAAATGAAAGTCATAGACTTTAACTATACCCTTGGTACAATCATAATTTTTAGGAAAGAGTAAAATTTAATTTTATTCTGAAATGAAAAGGATTTTGGCGAAAATATTTATACCCAACATACAGGCTGAAGAATTTATATATTTGTGCCTATTACTGGGCTCATTTGTTTTGTATTTAGTTCTTTTGTTGTATTTTGATTTGTTTGTTTTTCATTTATATGATTATATTATTTTATTATTATTCCTTAGATGCCTGTTTTTTTTTTCTAATGCAAGAAAGGAAGGATGTGGGTCTGAATTAGAGAAGAAGTGGGGAGGAAGTGGGGGAATTGGGGGAGAACAATAACCAGAATATTTTGTATGAAATATTTTATTTAAAAGAAAAAACATTTTTTAAAAAAACCAGATAATCATGAGTCATAGGCCTAATAAAATACATCTTAAACCAGTCCAGATAAGTTGGAAATTGAATAAATTTAACTAGAATAATTATGAAGAAGAGAGAAAAGAGGTGTGGTTAGTCACATATGTGCAGGTGATGTCTGTCACCTAATGTTTGACTTATTCCAACATTGCTCCTTTCCTTCTATAACATTCTTAGCCTTTCATAATGGTGAAAAATATTTTCTTGTACCCATTCTCATCTCTTCTTAAATGCTACTCTTCTAAAAATAATCTTATCATCATATGAGTGTATAAAAATTTCTTCTGAAAGACTGGATATTGCGTCTCTGTAATATCAATAATTTATATTTCATTTGTAGATAAAATAGGGAAAAAACAAATTAAAATAACAGAAAACATGATATTTAAAGTAGGCATTAGACCTTGGTAATGAGACATTAAGTGTTTTACACAAACACACACACACACACACACACACACACACACACACACTCACTCACATGGGATACCATGCACCCATCTCCTTCCAGGCTTTAATAGATAAAAAGAATTCAAGATACTAGTGCGGTCGAGGTGATTGTTATCTTCCTGAAGAAGGAAGAATATAGACACATATATTTTGTTGAACTATTTCTTTATTGTTTATTCTTTTATAATATTTTTTGGTGCTTAAAGCACTGAATGAGTTCATTGAAAGCACGAGGATAGCATCTATACATTTGAGTGAACATAAAGAATAAGTATAAATTGTTCATTATTCCCTTTAATTATAGATATGAAAGCAACTGGTGTACCTATGTAAGACTATTTCAGAATTTAATGAAATCTAAATACTGCTTTTCTTTCTCAATTGACCTCTGGTAAAAATGGTAATTTATGAGTATATATCATATGTAAAAATATATGATGAACTTTGATTGAGAGAAAATGATTTAGGGATTCCAGTAGTATCACATATTTTATCACCCTGTATTAAACTTGTGACTTACGAGCAATATTGTGGATTGTTTTCTTTATATTTAGTTTTCAATCCCTAAAGCAATAGTGATAGATTGTAAGTACTTTTGGAGAAGATAAATTCATAAGCCCAGAGCATTCAAGAATGAACTTGTATACTTATGAAAAAGAACTGGAGAACGTTCTAGACCATTATTTTAATGGAAGTGAGTAAATTTAGATTGTAAATATTGTCAATGAAATGAAAGTTAATTCCCCCTACCAGAAATTAAATCTGCCATGATGTGCTGCAACAACCAGAGAACTCATTGGTTTTGATAACTGACACCATATTCCATATTAGGTACTTCTAAATGTCTGGTACTCTATTAGTAGTAATGATTTAAGTAATAGAAACATGTCTGAATGATTATAAAACTCACCTCTAAATTTTTATTTCTATACCTAATATTAGGTGTAGCACTTAGTACTTATTACACACACATACATGCACACACACATACAAATATAAGGCATGTAGATAATGGAAAACACACAACTAACTGAAGTATTAAAAACCCTAACATCCTAGAAACAAAACTTAACAGATATACTAGGGAGAAGTGGAATACATAACTGTGAGAGAAATGTACACACAAATAGTGTCAAGAATTAGGCTAAAATATCTGATACTGTCTGTGACACTGTGAAGCTATCAGCCTTTAGACTAGATAGTCCAGGGGCCTAGGGTGAAACCAAATACTTTTGTTCTGCTAAAGAAACATAGCAATAAAATGACTCTTAATCACACACACACACACACACACACACACACACACACACACACATATATATATATATATATATATATATATATATATATATATAGAGAGAGAGAGAGAGAGAGAGAGAGAGAGAGAGAGAGGGATCAGTGCCTCCCTCAGCCATCATCAGAGAAGTTTCCTCTAAGAGTAGATGGAAACTAACACAGATACACACAATTGGACAAGGTTTAGAGACTGGGAGATTTTAGAAAACTCTGTCCTAAACAAGAAGTCTTTATCAAATTTCTCCCCTTAGGAGCTCGAGAGCCTCTGCAGGATGGGTGCCTCAAAGGAAACAGTGTCTTTTAGACACAAAATGACTGATACACATCTGAACTCACAGAAAATGTGGCATCAGGCACAGGTTCAAACCAGATGATGTTCAAACTCTGACAGGAGGAAATATACATGGGCTTCCGCCCTTCACCAAGAATCTGTGTGCAATTGAAACTTGCTTGCAAAAAAGAAAATAGCTTTCTCCAATAGAGTCTCACTGGTTATATTAAATCCTCTTAAGAGTTGACCCTATTCCCAGCAGTAGATGGACAAAACAAAATTAATTCAATGATATTATTGGAGATCTTTTGTTACATACTACTTTGTTTGATCTTTCTTGTTGGGGAGGGTCTTGTTGCTCTTTCACTTTTATATTATTTTTTTTCATATGGTTTTTGCTTGTATTTGTGTGTTTCTTTGGTTTTTAAAGAATCTGTTATTTTAACTTTTTGCTTGTTTGTATTCTAATGAGAAAAAGAAGGAAAGAACATAGAATTGCATGGCTGAAGAGGTGGGAAGGACCTCGAAGGATTTCTGGGAGAGGAAATCCTGATAAAATATTATATGAAAAGAATATACAATGAAAATCAAATAAAGTAAAGAGTCTATAAGGTTGTTAATTTTTCAAAATTGAATTTTGGGGAAGTAGTCTAAGAAATGGACAAGTTGTGATAAATAATAAAGAATATGGAAATTGCTAATAAAAGGTCAATTTTAGTTTTATTATGTGTCTCATTCTACTAAAAATTCTGGTCAACATAAATTATCAAATTGATTGACGCATGAGGAGTTGAAATAACAGCCATAGGGATGGTTGTCTCAGGATGCCCAGGAAAAAAAAATCTCCTGAGCCCAGACACTAATTAGTCATGTTAGGTTTATATGATGATGGGAAGAAAGAACCTCAAGAGAATTTAATTGCAATAGTATTATTATTATTATTCTTTTTGAAGTTCCCAGGTACAGCTTGGGGGGGTCTTTGGAAGAGTGAGTGAATCCTTAACCCCCATGAGTACTAATTCACCAGCTTCTTTTTTTTTAATTAATTTATTTATTTATTATGTATACAATATTCTGTCTGTGTGTATGTCTGCAGGCCAGAAGAGGGCACCAGACCTCATTACAGATGGTTGTGAGCCACCATGTGGTTGCTGGGAATTGAACTCAGGACCTTTGGAAGAGCAGGCAATGCTCTTAACCACTGAGCCATCTCTCCAGCCCCCTGCAATAGTATTATTGAAAATAAATGTGATCAACCTGGTCCATCTGCACTAGAGAAATGACAGCAAGACTGCCTTATTTCAGGTACACTTATGGCTTAAGACAGAATAAAAATAAAATTTTGCTTTTATTGAACATATGAAGAAGTCAGTTGAGGAATGAAAAACACATAGATTATTCTGATTCTGTAGTGTCATAAAATCTGTATCCTAATAATCAGGGACATGTTCTAGTGAGTGTTTAGTATATTCTGCTACTTTTATTTGACTTACATAGAATTTGAAAAGTTGGAAAGATTGGTTTTTCCAGTGAAAGGGAGTAGCTGGTCATGTTTAAATATTAATCAAATAAGTAGAATTGTAACACAATTCCACATTAATTTGCTTTTATGACTCCCTGAAAAGTTGATTTTGTTTTATAACTAACTTGTAACAAATAGAATAGTGAATGCAGCAAATATAATGACAATGATGCTTTTGATTAAGTGACGAGATGTTCTGTATGGCTTTATTGGTCATTAAATATTCTATTATATTAAATCTGTATAATATCCTATTTATTTCAAATACATTGCCTAAAAATGAGTGTCAGATTTCTAGGCAAGTCAGAAAGAAAATGAAATATATGTATATATTTCAAAGAATGTTGATTATGTACCTAATTTAGTGGTTTTTTTTGTTAATGAAAATGCTGCTATGTACTGAGCCAGTTTTCTTAGTGTACATCATACACAAATATCTCAACATATCATTCCATTTAGCAATTATATTACATTTTCCTGAGTTTATTATACAATACCATATTGAGAAATAAAAAGTCTAATATATCATGACACTGAAAATTTCTGTAATCATTTAGACCGCGAAAAATGAAGAATGGAAATGGAAAACTGCTCTTTATTATCTGACTTTTTCCTCCTGGGAATTTCCAGTAACCCTGACATGAAAGGGGTTTTATTTCTTGTGTTTCTTATTGTTTATATTATTATTCTGCTGTCAAATGTTGGAATGATCATTTTGATCAGAATGGATTCCCAGCTTCATACACCAATGTACTTCTTCCTCAGCAACCTGGCCTTCTCTGACTTATCCTATTCCACCGCAGTGGGACCAAAGATGCTGTTGGACCTTCTCGCAGAGAATAATCCAATCTCCTTTGTAGCCCGCTTCCTGCAATTCTTATTAGTATGTATCTTTATAGATATTGAGTGCATGCTTCTGGCAGTGATGGCCTTTGATAGGTACAAAGCCATCAGCAACCCTCTGATGTATGCTGTGGACATGTCCAGTAGAGTTTGTTACCAGTTCTTAACTGGAATTTATCTGTTGGGAACTATAGATGGCTTGATACATACTTCATTGACATTCAGCTTATGTTTCTGTGGCTCTACATATATTAATCAATTCTTCTGTGATTTTCCTGCTGTTTTATTACTTTCCTGTTCTGATACACAGGTCAATGAACTGGTATTGTTCACCCTTTTTGGTTTCATTGAACTGAGCACCATTTCAGGGGTCCTTATCTCCTATTGCTACATTATCTCCTCAGTTTTAAAGATCAGCTCTGCTGGGGGTCGTTCCAAGGCTTTCTCTACCTGTGCCTCTCACCTGACTGCAGTTGGGATTTTCCAGGGGACCATACTCTTCATGTATTTCAGACCTAGTTCTGCCTACTCTCTAGACCAAGACAAAATGACATCAGTCTTTTACCTCCTCATTATTCCCATGATAAACCCTCTGATTTACAGCTTGAGGAACAAGGATGTGAAAGAAGCCCTGGTCAGGCTCAGAAATAAAATGTGGTTCTAAGGGAATTTATTGACTACACAGAAATGTATCATGTCTATTGGCTTTCTACTGTACAAAACAAAATTGATAATATCAGTTTTTTAATTTACTAAGTATGTGTGCTGAAGTTTAATAATAAGAAGCAGTTTGAGACCAACGTATGTGTCTTACTCATTTATTTACTTTCAGAATATAGAGTACTCTATTTTAAAAAAGGTATCAAGGTAGAATTTTTAAAAACCCTGATGAATTAATAATTAGTAGTGAAGGACTTGTTTCCATTAGACTATTAACATAACCATTAACCGTTAATATGATTTGTTTAACCAAAACTCATATTAAATTTCCTGTGTTGACAATCAATCCACTTAACTATGATATTGGCATGCAAGAACTATAGGAAGTGATAAAAATCATGAAGGTATCCTCTAGCGAAGAAATTTGTGCTCCTCTATAAAATCAAAGACTCTTGGTGTCTCATACCAAATGAAGACACTAAGAAATGGTAAATCTATGAACCAAATTCCAGGCTTTCTCCTGACACCATGTGCAGATCACTGACTTTAGATTACCATCTTCCAGAACTGTGATCTACCTCTGAAAAGCGACCTTGACCTCAAGTATGCCATTTTCTGTAAAAAAGTCAGAAAGATGTGGAGACAATTGACATTCTTGGCAGAATTCATTCAGAGGAATACATTAAAATAACAAATGGGTGTGGCAAGTTATCGTCACTAACTTAGAAGATGTTGTATTCATGGAAATAAGCCTTATTCTTTAAACATATTGATGTGGGAGTGTCATATATCAATCTGTTGATTTCATTGGTTAAGCAATAAAGAAACTGCTTGGCCCTGTGGGAGGAATGAACAGAACAGAACGCTGGGAGGAAGAGGAAGTGAGGTCAGACTCGACAGCTCTCCTCTCAGGAGCAGACACCTCAGAGAGACGCCATGCTCCCAACTCCCAGGCAGACGCATGAAGCTCCGACCCAGGATGGACATAGGCTAGAATCTTCCCGGTAAGCGCACCTAGGGGCGCTACACAGATGATTAGAAATGGGCTAAATTAATATGTGAGAATTAGCCTAGAAGAGGCTAGATAGAAATGGGCCAAGCAGTGATTAAATGAATACAGTTTCCATGTAATTATTTCGGACATAAGCTAGCCGAGCAGGCGGCTGGGGTGTTGGGGACGCAGCCCCGCCCCTCATACTACAACATATCCTATTTATTAAGGCATGTAAACTATACTTGTATCCACATAGGTGTAGCCATTTATCTGTTAAAGTGATTGCATTAGTCAGACTTCCTTAGAGGAAGAGGAAAATAACAGAGAGAACGTATGTATGTATGTATGTATGTATGTATGTATGTATGTATGCACGTATTTATTCCAAAAGGGAATTATTATACTGACATACAGGTTGTGGTGCAACTAGTTCAACAATGGGTGTGTCTGACTGAAAGAATCTGGTATTTGTTTAATCTACACAGCTGAATGATTCAGCTGGTCTTCATTCTCCATTTGCATCTGAAGAAGCAGGTTTGGCTGCCAGTGAAGGAATGCCTCAGGAACAAGATAGATGAACTTGCCTTTAGAAGTAAGAGAAATCGGGCATGTATCTACCTTCATCATTGCCAATTTAGGGTGAGCCTTCATACCTTACATGACATTATTGAAACTATCTCCTGCAGATAAACCTGGCTGCTTTAGTTTTACTTGATTTCAAAGCCGTCAAACTGGCAGTCAAAATTAGACATTACAATGATTGTGGAATAAGTGAAGAGAGACTTCAAACTGTAAAACAAAACATATCTGACTTATGAAATCATCTTTCTGAATTTGTTATTTTGATAAATATATTGCTTGGTGGAATACTTTAGGAAATTAAAGCCTGACATGGAAACTCTGACAGATGCTGTTCTAATGAGACAGAATATTACATACTTTGTTGTACCTAAAATCACTCTTTTTATGTCTTCAATTTTTTCCTCTCATTATTTCCTTCCACACTTAATTTCTAAAATAACATCTCTTATATGTGTCATAAAGACAGTAGAAGTGTCAAGTCATTAAATACACTTAGGGTGTTGACCTTAAAATTTTTTAATTGTGTTTGTACATATGACTTTTGTCCTTCATTCTTGTTGCTGAAGATGAAATGTTATGAAGAATTAAATGTTATGATCTGTTTGGACATATGTGATATGCATCACAGTCTACTCTAATTTTATTTTACAAAGCATAGGAAATAAGCATTAAGTGTTTTTGGATTTTCTGTGCACTATATAATCTATCTACAAATTGATATTCCAATATTTTGATATCCCATTATTGTATCAAAAATATTTGTACCAGATGAATAATTTTTTATGTCCAAATAGTGGACTACAACTCCATTCTTTGGGAATAATATGTAAATAGTGAATAGTAGAAATAGAAAGCATCAATTTAATTTCTGGAGATCTAAAGGATAATTTGTTATTTTCCATGTAATGTCACTTCTTTTTCTTTGATTTATCGCTCAAATACAAAGGTTGGTTAATTAGTGATGATGTGCAATTTTTTCCACATTGAAGTAATTATTCTTTAAAATTGTTATTTCATGCTCACCAGTAAAGTTCTTCTGGTGAGGGGAGAGAAATGGCTTTTTAAATTTATTTCCTCAATAAAATATGATATTGGCAATTGGCTTTCAATTTGACTGTTCTTAGACAACTAAAGCCTATGGAAACAGTTATGTATGTGTTTGGCCAGCATTCCAGAGGATATTGTCATATGGGAGGCTGCTTAGTAGAAGGTATTGTACAACCCCTTCAGAATATAAATGGTGTTATCCATTGCTCTGGGTGTCCCTATGAAAGGAAATTGGAGTCAAAAAAGATACTGATATAGGTGTGCGCGTATGGTACTTTTATTCTTGTGTGAGCATATCTATGGATGCACTCTTCATGTCTGGGTATGATACTCAATGTCTTTCAGGTTTCCACAGTGAACCATGATCAGGCACACTGTAGGGTTTTCTTATACCATCAGCACTGGTAAAGGACTACTGACTGTTGTGGGAACTCCTTCTGTCAATAGTTTTTAAGATACTAGCCCATTTTGGGTATGGTCTCATGTACTAAAAGTTCAGATGAAAAGTATGCCCCTTTTTCTGCTGGATTCACTTAAAGTTCCCAGCTCATACAGAAGACTGCAGATTGCTATCCTTACTGTGAGTTTATCCCTAAATAAATAAACCAATCCAGAGTACTGTGGAACTCTTTGATACTATTACAATCAATCAAAATGTTTGGTTTCTTGGACAGAGAACATTAAGAGTAAAAATCAGAAACATGATTTTTTTATAAGGCAAATTATCTTTGTAGCAGAGCCAATTATAGAAAATTATAAAAAATCAAAATGGAGAATTGTGTCAGCTTATCTCAACTGAATCAACCACAATACATCTCCTGCACCTCAGACTCAGAAACCATTGTGAAAGAGGGGTGGAAAGATTGTAAAAGTCAAAGGAAAAAATGATTTGACTTTGTCATTGGATCTCCGAGAATGTCAGGACCTATATTCATAAAATGTCACTGACATGACAGGATAAACATGACCTGAACAAAGAATACACCAGTAGACATGCAAATATTGACAGGGGTATCACAAGAGGCATCATCACTAAACAAAGAAACACATGTAATTAAAGAATGCTGAGAGTGTATACTTGGGAGACAGAGATAAGTAGATGTCTATGAGTTTGAAGCCAGTCTGGTCAACAGTGCAAGTTGCAAGACAAGCTCCAAAGCTACAGAGAAATCCTTTCTCGAAAAAACAAAATATGAAAATAAACAAATCATGTGAGACAATGGTCTGTACTCTGTCAATTATACTTTAAATAAATGCTAATTGGCCAGTAGTCCAGCAGGACAACCAGACAGGAAGTAGAGGTAGGTCAATGAGAACAGGAGAATTCTGGGAAAAAGGAAGTCCTAGTCTGCAGTCCTGATCCAGCCACAGAGCAAGCAAGATGTGACTACCATGCTGAAAAATGTACCAAGTCACGTGGCTAACATAGACAAGAATAATGGACTAATATAAGTTATAAGAGTTAATAGAAGTCTGAGCTAATGGACCAATCAGTTTATAGGTAATGTGGACCTCTGTGTGATTTCTTAGAAATTTAATGACTGTAGGAACTGGACAGGACAGAAACCTTGGACAACAAACAAACAAACAAAGAATCTTGAGAGTGGAAAAATTAGTTTTCCTCAGGAAAGAATACACAATTAGCTACCCTGTACCAAATATTCAGTCCTGAAAATAGGCATACAAATAATGGTACGCAGAGAGAGCAGATGCAATTTTTGTATTCAAGCATGTCTTTGTGTTGGACTGGCCAACTTTTTCACATGTTCCTGAAAAGGGGAGTGAGGATTGAGGAAAGAAATATAAGGGACAGAAGGTAAGAGTTGGAAGGGCTTTCAGGGAATACTGTAACACCGTCAGGTTTATTACTGATAGTCCTTATGTTCCCCAATTAAAAGGGGAAGGCAAAGACTCCTTCCCATAATACAAGAAAGAAACAAGCTTAATTAGCTCTTTACATCTCAAAACGCCTAGTAACCATGCCCTAAGTCCTGTTGTTTAATCTTTGAGTTGCAAGACATCCAGTAGTCGCACTGTTGGCCAAATATCCTGCTATCTGTCCTTGAGGAGCAAGAATAGGTTTGAATTCTCTGACCTTTAGTCAAAATGGAATGGATTCAAAACTGTGTGCTCTCACACATGTGCACATGCAGGTGCATGTGTCTGCATATGTGTGCATGTGTGTAACAATAATTAAAAAAACAGGCTATTACTTTTAAAGAGAATGAAGGAGATACATAGAAATAATGCTTGAAGGGAGGAAGGAAGAGGTGGGAATGTTACTATTTTCACAGTTTACATTAGCACATTTTAAAGTAGGTTGTGGGTGAAATTGCCGTGAACATGGAAGAATCGAAACAAATAAGGAAGAATGTAGACACCATTGCTTAAAGTTCAATTTCAGTTTCATTGAATGACTGATTTCACTAAAATTTCTAAAAAAAAGTCTGTCACCATTAATATGTCACTCTAAAAATGCAGACAAGGATAAGCAGTGAATATGATAACTATGGGTGCATTGGTTGTATATTCGCAAGAAAAGCACTGAGAGATGAGTGTAATTAATCACATTGGAATAACTCAGAAGAGTCAGAGCCTCAGGAGAATTAAATCTCAACAGTCTCAGATGAATATAAATGTGATGAACTTATCTTCAAGTACAACAGGAAGGCTAGGAAGACTCTCTTGTCACAGGTGGGTTAAGTGGTTATTTGTAAAAAAAATACAAGAAAAAAGTATTATAGTCTTTCCTGGACATGATCTAAAGTACAAGAGAAAATAAATAAGTAGCTTTATTTCTGCTTAGGTAGTTAGGTAAATTCTACTTAGTATCTACAAGCAACATTTTATTATTATATGTTAATGAATTTGTTTCTTCCTTTGTTCTATATAAAGAATATCAAGTATCTCTTTAAACTGTTATTCTATGATTCATTCTTTTTCCATGTGTCCTCTCTCACTCTCCTCTGTCCACTTTTTGTATAAAAATAATAAAACACAAAAATAACCAGAAAATTCACATAGAACTGCTCAAGTAAACACTAAATATATAAAGATTTTGTTTGTACAATTTTTCTAATTAACTTGCATTTACATCTAAATCTTAAAGTCAAGTTAAGAGTTAAATTGAGCAAAAATATTTGCTATAAGCAACTGTTGCCACTTCTTGCAAGTTCTGGTTTATTTGTGAAAGGTTTTGTCATCTGAGCATATTTAAGTAAATAAAAAAGTTTAGAAAGACAGTAGTTAGTGATGATTGATAGGTAATAAGAAATTGTTTTTCATCTTTATGTAAACACCTAAAAAACTGAAATAGTACCCCAAATCTCTTAATCTATTGTCTGCTAATATGTATAGATACATATAAAATTTGTAATAAAAATATGATACTGATTATGACTATAATAAGACTGTATAAAATATATCTTATGTTAAATTTGTCTGTAATTTTTTCACTTTCTTCACACTACGTGAGATCATAAATGAGGATTTTTTATTCACACATTTTACTGAATGATGAGTGATGGAGATAAAGACAAGTCATATAGATCATGTCTTAAAAATATAAATAGATAGGTAGATAGGTGGGCATATATATATATGATAGATAGATAGATAGATAGATAGATAGATAGACAGACAGACAGATAGATAGATAGATAGATGGATGTAGACATAAATGTAAAAGTCAACATAATGATTCTCCTCTATGATGACTTTTCAATGATCATACTATATTACTGCTGCATTTTATGTTAGCTGTTTTCTTAGTGTGCTTGTGCACCTGGTGTATGCCTAAGAATGTGAATATTTTCTGCATTAAAATCTGTATACAAAAGAAAACAAAACCCTAAAAATCCATTATCTTAATGAGTTTTGTAACTATTTAGATCATGCATAAAGAAGAATGGACAAGAGAAACTGCTCATCTGCACCTGAATTTCTTCTGTTGGGGATTACCAACAAGCCAGAGATGAAAGTAACTTTGTTCATAGTATTTCTGATTGTTTACCTTACTATTCTTCTGACAAATCTAGGAATGATCACATTAATCAGAATGGATCCTCAGCTTCACACACCAATGTACTTCTTCCTCAGCCATCTCTCTTTGTCTGACCTCTGCTATTCCACTGCAGATGGCCCCAAGATGCTGGTAGTCCTTCTTGGAGAAAATTCAATTTCATTTATTGGCTGTTTTCTCCAACTCTTGATTGTCTCTATTTTTATAGATGTTGAGTGCATGCTTCTGGCAGTGATGGCCTTTGATAGGTACAAAGCAATCAGCAACCCTCTGATGTATGCTACTGACATGTCTAGTAAAGTTTGTTGTCAGTTCTTAACTGGAATTTACCTTATAGGAACTATAGATGGTTTGATACATACCTCATTGGCATTCAGCTTATGTTTCTGTGACTCTACTCAGATTAATCACTTCTTTTGTGATTTACCTCCTGTCTTACTTCTTTCCTGCTCTGACACACAGCTCAATGAACTTGTATTGTTCGCTCTTTTTGGTTTTATTGAACTGAGCACCATCTCAGGAGTCCTCATTTCTTACTGCTACATCATCTCATCTGTGGTAAAGATCAGCTCTTCTGGGGGATGGATCAAGGCTTTCTCTACCTGTGCCTCCCACCTGACTGCAGTTGGGATTTTCCAGGGGACCATGCTCTTCATGTATTTTAGACCTAGCTCTGCCTACTCTCTAGATCAAGACAAAATGACATCAGTCTTTTACCTCCTCATTATTCCCATGATAAACCCTCTGATTTACAGTTTGAGGAACAAGGATGTAAAAGAAGCTTTGAGCAGACTCAGAAATAAAAGATTACTTTAAGAAAATGCCTTATATTTACACAAGCATATTTATGATAGTTGAGGTTTTATATTCTACCATTCATATGAATCAATAACATCAGTTTGTTAAAGATTATGAAATGTCTGTAGCATATTTTAATATCTAAATAATTGTTTTAGACTCTAAATATATTTTACTATAATAATGTATTTCACTAATGTTTAATTTTTATGTTATGAAACTTTTATTATCAATCAATTCTGATTCTTCTATTTTATTATTTAGACTTAAATGTACTATTATATGATTTTGATGGAGGAAGGTTGTAGTATTAGGAGGCAGCGGGGTGCTGCATTCCCAGCACCCTGGCCACCTGCTCGGCTAGCTTATGCCCTGAAATAACAACACACAAACTGTATTCATTTAAACACCGCTTGGCCCATTTCTATCTAGCCTCTTCTAGGCTAGCTCTCGCACCTAGACTAGCCCATTTCTAATAATCTGCTGTAGCCCACGAGCTGGCTTACCAGGAATGATCTTAACCTGCATCTGCCTGGAGTGGGAGAACCATGGCGACTCCTGACTCAGCTTCTTTCTCCCAACATTCTGCTCTGTTTACTCCACCCACCTAAGGGTCGGCCTATCAAATGGGCCTAGCAGTTTCTTTATTGCTTAATCAATGAAATCAACAGATTGATATATGACACTCCCCCATCAGAAGGTCATTGGTTAAAAAATAAAGAAACTGCCTTGGCCCATTTTATTGGTTAGAACATAGGTGGGTGGAGTAACAGAACAGAATGCTGGGAGAAAGAGGAAGTGAGCTCAGAGACGCCATGCTCCCCTCTCCCGAGCAGACGCGATAGCTCTGCTCTCTGAGGCAGACACATGAAGCTCAGACCCAGGATGGATGTAGGCTAGAATCTTTCCCAGCAAGATTGATGTGACACATATTATTAGAGATGGGTTGATTGGGATATGAGAATTATCCTGTAAGGGCTAGAGTTAATGGGCCAAGCAGTGTTTAAAAGAATACAGTTTTTGTGTTGTTATTTCTGGTGTAAAGCTAGCCATGCAGGAGCCAAGCGGGACGAAAAGCAGGCCTGCAGCTCTCATTACAACAGAATGGCGCCCAGGCGTGTGGACAACTGAATCCACTGAAAGCCTGAGAAAGCTTGGGAAAGAGAAAAGCATGTTTTCTTGGTAGCAACAATTTCTCGGGTCTACTCTGCTTGCTAGAGGCAAGCAAGCACTCTCATCTAAGAGAGGCTTCCTGACTCAGTTTTAGATGCAAAACCCTGCAGCTCATTAAGAGGTCCTGCCACAAAACACTGACGAAAAGCTGAACACATGCTTTTTGGTTTTCAGCCATAGCAGGAAAAAAGCTGTGCCATTTAAAAATGCCGGCTTTCTGGGCTGTCCTGCCAGGGCAAACTCTGACTCTTTTATGCAGGTGGTTCATGCGGTTTGCAAGCATAGGCTGCTGTAGCTCCCTTGCTGGCAGGGACCTTGAAATGCCATAGAGTTGTGGCAATAAACATGGCAACAGCTTGTATCTCTGCCATGAGGCTGGATCCAGCCGCCAAAGCAACAGCTTTAGTCCTACCAATATTGCTTGGTAAATTAAAGACTCATGTGGTCAAAAAAGAGACATATACAATAAAAGAAAGATTCAAAGTCAAATAAAATGTTTAAATCATTTACAGAGTGTTAAAAATATATGCAAATTAAACGTTAGAGTTCTTAAAAGTAAAAAATGAAAGAAAGAGAGTAGTTGGGTGTAGTAGTACACATCTTTAATCCCAACACTTGGGAGGCAGAGGGAGATTGACCTCTGTGACTTCAAGGTGTGGTAGCACATGCCTTTAATCCCAGTGCCTAGAAGGGGGGGACAAACAGATCTCTGTGAGTTCAAGTTGTAGTAGTGTACACCTTTAATCCCAATGCCTGGGAGGCAGAGACAGGCAGATCTCTGAGAGTTCAAGGGCAGCCTGGTCTACAGAATTATTCCAGGTCAAAGATACAGAGAACCTGTTTCAAAAAGCAAAAAATAAAAGTAAATATAAACAAAATAGAGGTTAAAGTGCACAAAGATGGAAAATAGACAGAGAATTTTGATACTGTCTGCTATTATGCTCTCTTTGAATTGTTTGAATGCTGAGGAAGGAGCAACAGCTGCTAAAAGGTATTTGTTTATAAATGCTGCTGAACTAATCCAACATAGAGATTTTGAAAATACTTTGACTTTAGAATTTGGATCTAAGGATATGATACTTTGGAAAGGGGTTTCTTCTTTTGTTTTCAAAGAAGATGAGACCCTGTGGATTTCTTCTATTCCAATATGGTATGATGGACTATGCCCTCCTAAAGGGTTGCTGTGTACACCTTCAGAAAATTGCTTGGCTCAACTGCCAACTGAGATGAAACTAGCACACAGGTTATACCATGAAAGACCTAACTAACGATGCCCCCATTCAGCAGGAAGCAGCTTGGAGAGAAAAAAACTGTGCCCATATTCCCAAATATTGTTTATCAATCTTCTTTTACATTTAAAGGAGGATATGATATAGATATGAATAATTTACATTGATATGGATTTTGCTTTAGTGATTTAAATTTGTCAATTTTGTTATATGTATATGTGTTTCTGATATTGATTAAGGTATTGGGATTGTATAGTTCATTTAAACATGTAATGTATATAGGTTGTTAATAGATAATCATAATAGTCAAGTTTGTAGTCATGTTAGTTAAGATTTTCTAGATGTACATAGATATATTTTAGATAGGCATTCTTCATATCTTTCAAAGATTATAGAATATGGCATTTTAAATGTTTTAATAACTAAGGGTCTTTCATGACAATGAGACACTCTGCTCCTGGCAGCACCAATCTACTTCAGGAAGAAGATGGGCATCGAAGAAGATCCTTATGGAGTTTGATAGCCATTTGGGCAAGAAACTACTCTTGTCTTGACTATTGCATAAATTGGACACAGAGAACCCGCAGAGAGGACTACTGAACTTGCCTAAAGGTGAGATGATCTTTCAGGGTTCCTGATTCATGAAGGAATCTGTAAGACATTCTTCAGGACACAACAGATAGTGACTGAACTGACTTTGAAATTTCCTGCTTCATTGAAATGTCTGCTGGAAACTATGGGCCTGTAGGCCGAAGATGGATGCCCCAATGGTACAGAGGAACTTTGGATGACAGTCCAGGCAGCAAGATGTCTCTGTGATTTCTAGAGTTTTGTAAGTTGCTTACTTCTTGTTTGATTAGGTAATATTATATCTTTCTGGAGTCTTTGACGGAGTTGAAGAATAGTTAGTTACATAGTTTTCCTTAGTTATGATAAAAGATAAAGTAGATGTAAATATTGTAACTGTAATTCTTGCTTTATAACTTTTATTATATGTAATTTTGCTATGTTAAAGTTAAAGCCTTTCCTTTTTTATTTAAACAGAAAAAGGGAAAATGATAGAGGAAGGTCATTGGTTAAAAAATAAAGAAAATGCCTTGGCCCACTTTATTGGTTAGAACATAGGTGGGTGGAATAAACAGAACAGAATGCTGGGAGAAAGAGGAAGTGAGCTCAGAGACGCCATGCTCCCCTCTCCCGGGCAGACGCGATAGCTCTGCTCTCTGAGGCAGATGCATGAAGCTCAGACCCAGGATGGATGTAGGCTAGAATCTTTCCCGGTAAGACTGATGTTACACATATTATTAGAGATGGGTTGATTGGGATATGAGAATTATCCTGTAAGGGCTAGAGTTAACGGGTCAAGCAGTGTTTAAAAGAATACAGTTTGTGTGTTGTTATTTCTGGTGTAAAGCTAGCCATGTGGGAGCTGGGTGGGATTAAAAGCAGGCCCGCAGCTCTTATTACAACATCATTTATTTCATTTTTCTACATTTTTGTGCTCTGAATTTCTTTACAAACAAACAATGTTATTCAAGAATGAGTATATGCCAGTGGAATTAAACTGAGTACTCTAAACTTTGTTTATGATCAGGTGAATCCAAAATTGAAAAAGACACAGAGACACAGGAACTAATCTTCAGGAAAATAAATAATATATCCACTTGGGCAGCTCATTGACTTTGGGCTGAATTATTTCTTCTTATATCTCAATATCTGCCTGTGTGGTAGAGGAAGGAAATGTATCATAGAGTTTATTATTAAAGAAATTATTTAGATGTAAACAAGTCCATACTAGTTAGAATTTAAAGAACTTTGACATATGTTGCTTTAAAAAAGCTATTTAAAGGATTCTGCTATAAAATTCTTCTATGCTGGAGTTATAAACTGTCAAGCCCTCCACTTTTCTTCTGTCCTCTCTATTTCAATCACAGTGATATGTTCTCTTGTACAAAAGATTTGCATCCTCAATCAAGTATTTACTGTTATTCACTTTCTTAAATATGTACCTGCAATATAAACTGTAAAGATGTTATCAATCTCAGAATACCAACTATGTTATCCAAAGGACTTCAGTTGTATCTGAGACACAAAGAGGAAAAAATAAATAAGCCTTTCCATTTTCTTTTTCATCTTTATGTATCAGGTTACTGAAGCACTAAAGAAGCAAATCAGGTTCCTTTGGACATGTGGTTCTTACATTGAATGTTGCCATAAGACAGGGTGACATCATTTTCCATTACAATTTATTCTTTTTTTGTTGAAAATATACTTTTATATTATATATGTTGATTATGTTTTCCCCTTCCATTATTCTTCTAAGGTCCTCTTCACCACCCCTCCTTTTAGCATCTACATGTTTCATGTTTCTCATTAGAAAACAAACAGGAAATTCACAATGATAACTCCAGCTAAGACTCCTAACAATAGTAGAATGGGTGCCAAAACTGCCCTTCTCCTGCAATACAATTGGTGACAACCCTAATTGCAGTCAGAGAAACTTCATCCACTGGACCAAGCTCATCTGGGAGTTCTTGTGAAGAGAGGGAGGAGGGATTGTAAAAGCCATGGGGTGTCAAGGTCAGAGGAGGGTAACCCACAGAGAGAACTGACTGGAGCTCTTGGGAGCTCAATGACTCTGAACCCACAGCTTGAAACCCTGCATGGGACAGACATAGGATCTCTGCATGGGTGTGACAGTTGTGTAGATTGATCCTTTTGTGGGTCTCCTAACAGTGGGATCAGGACCTGTCCCTGGCACTTAACCTGGCTTTTGGGAACTTATTTTCCATGCTGGGATGCTTTGCACAGCCTTGATGCAAAGCGGGGAGCTTGGTGCTACTTCAATGTGATGTGGTGTGCTTTGTTGACTCCCAAGGGAAGCCTGTACATTTCTGAAAGGAGACTGAGGTGGAAGAGGAGTAGATGCTGGGAGATGGGGGTGAAGGACTAGATAGGAGACTGGGGTAGAGAACAGGAGAAGAGGAGGTAGGAGAAACTGTGGTTAGTATGTAAAATAAATGAAAAAAAAACAGGCTTCTAAGGTATAAAAATAAAATATACTAAAATAAATCAAAAACAAAAAAATCAAAAAAGGAATAAAAAATATATAGTCTCAGAGATCCACCAGTCTGCACACAGGAATTCCAATAAACACTAAACTGAAAAACATATAAGCAAAAGTCCTGAAAAGAGGGAGTGAGGAAGAAAGAGAAGGAGGGATGGAGGGAGATAAGAAGGGAGAAAGAAAGAGAGAGAGAGAATGATAAAATTTTTAAAAAATGAAAGCAAATACAGAAAAAAACTTTAACGGACATGATGAGACAAGGATTGACTAATTTCCAAAGAAGCCTTTGAATCAATTTTTAGTTAGACATCTACTGATGGGAATTCAGCCTTCCTTTAAGAGTATTCTCTTTCCCTAGTGAGGCTCACTTGGAGAAAATAACTTTTCATCTGCAAGTAGATATCACTTGGTAATAAATTTTTGGTTTGTGGTAAGTCCATGTGTCCACTTCTTTCTGCTCTAGCACAGCATCTGCTTAAGACCTGTGCTATTCCTCTGCAAGACATGTCAGTCTCTGTGTGTCCATATGTATATTTGTTGCTCCCTATAGGAGCCCTTACCAGTTGGGAGGAGTGGATGGGAGGTGGACTTGGAGGGGAGGCAAATGGGAGGAGAGGTAGGAGAGAGAACTGTGGATGGAATGTAAAACGAAATTTAAAGACAAAAAGATTTTTAAAAGGCATTCTATATAGGAGAAAATGATAAAAGAAAAAAACTTATTTTTTTTTATTTTTCCATTCAAATATTTACGATTCCTTCCCTCCTCCCAATCCCCTCCCGCTCCCCACTCCCCCTCCTCCCAATCCCCTCCTGCTCCTCCACTCCCCCTCCTCCTTCTCCCTTCCTGCTTGAGAGAGGGCAGGGAACCCTGCCCTGTGGGAATTCCAAGGTCCTCCCCCCTACATCCAGCCCTAGGGAGTTGTGCATCCATATAGACTAGGGTCCCAAAAAGTCAGAGCATGCCATCAAAAAGTCCCAGTGTCTTTATCAATGGCTTCTCAATCAGCCCCCATTGTCAGCCACAATCAGAGAGTCCGGTTTGATCACATGCTCATTCAGCTGGATTTGGTGAGGTCCCATTAGAACAGGCACACTGTCTCAGTTGGTGGACCAACCCCACCAGGCCCTGAGTTCCTTGCTCGTCTTCTCCCTCCTTCTGCCCTTCAACTCGACCTTGGGATCCCAGTCCCTTGCTCTGATGAGGGTCTCTGTCTCTATCTCCGAGATAATCATCAGTGTGATAGTGGGGCAAGGCCAGTTCAGGCACCCTCTCTTCTGCTGTCCAAGGACCTAGCTAGGGAGCTCCCAGTGGACACCTGGGATCCCCTCTAGAGCCAAGTCCCTTGCCAAACCTAAAATGGATTCCTTAATGTAGGTATCTTCTTCCCTGCTCCTATATCTGCCCTTCCTCCATCTATACCCTCCCACTCCCCTAAACTCTTACCAGTCCTCCCCTCACCCCACCTCTGTTCTCACTCCCATGCTCACAACTTTCGCCCTGCAATCTTGTTTGCTTCCAATTTCCAGGAGGATCTATATATGTTTTTCTTTGAGTTCACCTTGTTATTTGGCTTCTCTAGGCTTGTGAACTATAAGCTTAATGCCCTTGGTTTATGGCTAGCGTCCACAAATGAGTGAGTACATACCATATTCATCCTTTTGGGTCTGGGTTATCTCACTCAGGATAGTATTTTCTATTTCCATGCATTTGCATGTAAAATTCAAGATGTTATTGTTTTTTACTGCTGCGTAGTACTCTAATGTGTATATATTCCACACTTTCTTTATCCATTCTTCCATTGAGGGGCATCTAGGTTGTTTCCAGGTTCTAGCTATTACAAATAATGCTGCTCTGAACATAGTTGAACAAATGCTTTTGTAGTATGATTCGGCATCTCTTGGGTATATTCCCAAGAGTGGTATTGCTGGATCCTGAGGTAGGTTGGTTCCCAATTTCCCAAGAAACTGCCACACTGATTTCCAAAGTGCTTGCCCAAGTTTGCATTTTCACCAGCAATGAGTGTTCCCCTTATTGTACATCCTCTCCAGCATAGGCTCTCATTGTTGTTTTTGATTTTAGACATTCTGACAGGTGTAAGATGGTATCTCAAAATTGTTTTGATTTGCATTTCCTTAATCACTAAGGAAGTTGAGCATGACCATAAGTGTCTCTTGGTGATTGGAACTTCCTCTGTTGAGAATTCTCTGTTCAGTTCAGTACCCCATTATTTCAATTGTGTTAATTAGAGTTTGAAAATTTAGTTTCTTGAGTTCTTTATATATCTTGGAGATCAGACCTTTGTCTGATGTGGGGTTGTTGACTTTAAGGCTTTGACGAAAAACTTATTTTTTATAAAGATTTCTATTTATTTGTTTTCTTTTACATCCTGACCAAAGCTTCCACTTCCTCCTGTCCACCCAGTCCCTCTTCCACCACCTCCATCTACTGTTGTGGGAGCTGAGGGCCTCATTCCTGCCACCCCAGCTCCTGGTCACCTGGCTAGCTTATGCCCCGAAATAACAACACACAAATTGTATTCTTTTAAACACTGCCTGGCCCATTAGTTTCAACCTCTTAACCCATTTCTAAAAATCAATGTAGCACCACTAGGTCGCTTACCGGGAAAGATTCAGCATGTCTGACCTGGCAGCTTGCTTCATCGTGTCTGTCCCAGAGAGGGGAAGCATAGCGTCTGTCTGAGGTGTCTTACCTCACTTCCTCTTCCTCCCAGCATTCTGTTCTGTTTACTCCACCCACCTATGTTCTAACCTATGAGGGCCAAGCAGTTTCTTTATTATAATTAACCAATGACCTTCCTCCATCATTTCCCCTTTTTCTGTTTAAACAAACAAAAAAAAAATGGAGGGCTTTCACTTAACATAGCAAAATTACATATAACAAAACAGTTATCAAGTAAAAATTACAATAATATTTATCATAACTAAGGAAAACTATAACTATAACTAACTATTCCTCAACTCCATCAAAGACTCCAGAAAGATACAATATTACCTAAGCAAACAAGAAATAAGCAACTTCCAAACTCTAGAAATGACAGAGACATATTGCTACCCAGACATTCACCCAAAGTTTCTCTGTACCGTTGGGGCATCCATCTTCAGCCTACAGGCCCATAGTTTCCAGCAGACATTTCCATAAAGCAGGAAAATTCAAAGGCAGTTCAGTCACTATCTGTTGTGTTCTGAAGAATGTCTCACAGACTATTTCATGAATCAGGAACCCTGAAAGATTATCTCACCTTTAGGGAAGTTCAGCTGTCCTCTCTCTGTGGGTTCTCTGTGTCCAGTTTATGCAATATTCAAGGCAAGAGCAGTTTTTTGCCCAAATGGCTATCAAATACCATAAGGATCCTCTTTGATGCCCCTCTTCTTCTTGAAGTTGATTGGTGGTGCTAGGAGCAGATATGTCTCATTGTCATGAAAAATCCTAAGTTATTGAAACATTAAATAGCATATTCCGTAGTCTTTGAAAAATATGAAGAATGCCGATCTAACTGAAATATATCTCTATATATCTAAAAAATCTAATTAACATGGCTACAAAGTTGACTATTATTAATGATTATCCATTAACAACCTATATACATTACATTTTTAAATGAACTACACAATCACAATACCTTAATCAAGATTGGAAACAAATATACATATAACAAAATTGACCTTAAATTTAAATCACTAAAGCAAAATCCATATCAATGTAAATTATTCATACCTATATCATATCCCCCTTTAAATGTTAAAGAACATTTATAGACAATATTTGGGAATATGGGCACAGTTAATTCTCTCCAAACTGCTTCCTGCTGTATGGGGGAGCTGTTATTCAGGTCTCTGGTATTACCTGTGTGCTAGATTCATCTCAGTCAGCAGTCAAGTGAAGTAATTTTTTGAAGGTGTTCACAGCAACCCTTCAGGAGGGCGTGGTCCACCATACCATATTGTAATAGAAGAAATCCACAGGGTCTCATCTTCTGTGAAAACAAAAGAAGAATCTCTTTTCCAAAGTATTGTATTCTTAGATCCAAATTCTAAAGTCAAGGTATTTTCAAAATATCTATGTTAGATTAGTTCAGAAGCATTTATAAACAAATATCTTTTGGCATCTGTTGCTCCTTCCTCAGCATTCAAACAATTCAAAGAGAGCATAATAGCATTCAATATAAAAATTCTCTGTGTACTTTCCATCTTTGTGTGGCTTTATTTTAATCTCTATTTTGTTTATTTTTACTTTTATTTTATATTCTTTGTATATCTTTGTCCTGGAATAACTCTGTAGTCCAGGCTGTCCTTGAACTCTCAGAGATCCGCCTGTCTCTGCCTCCCAGGCATTGGGATTAAAGGTGTATGCTACCACACCTTGAAGTCACAGAGTTCAACTCTGAGGTCAATCTACCTACCTCTGCCTCCCAAGTGTTGGGATTAAATGTGTGTACTACCACACCCAACGACTTTCTTTCTTCCTTTTTTTTTTACTTTTCAGAACTTTAACTTTTAGCCTGCATATATTTTTAAAACACTGTATATCATTTAGAGATTTTCTTTGTCTTTGAATCTCTCTTTACTCTATATCTCTATTTTTGTGACCAAATGAGTCTTAAATTATGGAGTAATATGGGTAGGATTAAAGCCGTGGCTTTGGCAGCTAGATCGAGCCCATTCCTTAGCTTTCCAGCCTCATGGCGGATGTACTGGTTGTAGCAATGTTTATTGCCACAAGTCTATGGTGTTTCAAGGTCCCTGCCAGAAAGCGAGCTTCAGCAGCCTTTGCTTGCAAACTGCACAAACTGCCTGCATAAAAGAGTCAGAGTTTGCCCTGGCAGAACAGCCCAGAAAGCCAGTTTTTTTCCTGCTATGGCTGAAAACCGAAAAGCATGCGTTCAGCTTTTTGTCAACACCATTTAAGTGTTTCGTTGCAGGACCTCTTAATGAGCTGCCGGGTTTTGCAGCTAAAGGTGAGTCAGGTAGCCTCTCTTAGATGAGAGCACTTGATTGCCTCTAGCAAGCTGAGTAGACCCAAGAAATTGTTGCTACCAAGAAAACATGCTTTACTCTTTCCCAAGCTTTCTCAGGCTTTCAGTGGATTCAGTTGTCCACACGTCTGGGTGCCATTCTGTTGTGGGAGCTGCGGGGCACGTTCCTGCTGCCCCAGCTCCTGGTTGCCTGGCTAGCTTATGCCCTGAAATAACAACACACAAATTGTATTCTTTTAAACACTGCCTGGCCCATTAGTTTCAACCTTTTAACCCATTTCTAAAAATCTATGTAGCACCACTAGGTGTGCTTACCGGGAAAGATTCAGCATGTCTGACCTGGTGGCTTGTTTCATTGTGTCTGGCCCAGAGAGGGGACGCATAGTGTCTGTCTGAGGTGCCTTACCTCACTTCCTCTTCCTCCCAGAATTCTGTTCTGTTTATTCCACCCACTTATGTTCTAACCTATGAAGGCCAAGCAGTTTCTTTATTATAATTAACCAATGACCTTCCTCCATCAATCTACCCTCATCTACTCCTTCTTCTGTTTCTCTTCAGAATAGTGTAGATCTCCCAATGATATCATTCTGCCATGGTAAATGAAGCTCCAGTGAGATTAGGTACTTCCTCTTCTATTAAGGCTAGATGAGGCAATCTGGTAGAAGAAATTGGTCCCAAAGCAGGTAACAGAGTCAGAGACAGCCCTTGCTCCCACTGTTAGGAGTTCCAGAAGAACACCAAGTTATCCATCTGTAATTTATATCCCAAGGGCCTATGTCAGTCGTATGCCAACTCCCTGGTTGTTAGTTCAGTCTCCTTGAGCCCTTGTGAGCCCAGGCTAGTTGGTTCTGAGTTTTCTTGTTGTGTTCTTGACCCTTGATTCCACTGGCTCCTGCAAAATCCTTACTCCCCTTCTTCTTCTGGATTCCTTGTATTCCACCAAATGTCTGGCTGTGGGTGTCTGTATTTGTTTACATCAGGTGCTGGGTGAAGCCTCTCTAATCACAGTTGGGTTGGATACCCATCTATGAGCACAGCAGAATATCATTAGGAATCATTTCATTGACTTTTTTTTTGCCATTTGTGTATGGTTCTTTCCTAGTTCTCTGAGCTTCTTAGTCTCTGGGTATGGGTCTCAAGCTGGGCCATCCTGTGATCATTCCCACAATTTTGGTGCCACCTTACTCCAGCATATATTGTAGGCAAGACAAATTGTAGTGCAAAGGTATTATGGCTGGCTTGGTGTCACAATACCTCCACTTTAAGTCTTGTCTAGTTACAGGAGATGTCCAGTTTAGTGTCTCCCTATTTCCCATGGCAAGTAGTTTTAGCTAAGGTCACCCTTATAGATTGCTGGGAGGTTCCATTGCATGATATCACTAGTTCATCCCAGAGAGGCCTGAAGATTCCAGTTGCCTCTATCAATCCCTTCATCCTTCCCATACTTGGTCCCTTCTATCCCAATCCCCAACCCTCAAGCCCCCATACAAAGGAAATATCTATTTTATTTCCCCTTCACAGTGAGATTCATGTATTGACCCACCACCACCATCCCTTCAGCCCTCCTTGTTATGTACCTTTTCTAGGTCTGTGGATTGTACCCTGGTTATCCTAAAAAATTACATAACAAAATATGAATGTAGTATTAACTCTCCATCCAATTTAAGAATGCAATAACTTATATGTTAAAATGTTAAGTCAATATTGGGGGTGTTACGTCTGAAATAGCAATTGCAGAGTACATTTTTGAATACCTAGAAATCACTTCTGATTTCTACTAATTTCCAAACTATTATTTGAAGTAAAAGCACATGTAAGCGTGTACTGGCTTTGTGAGAGCCTAGCCTGTTTGGATGCTCACCTTCCTAGATCTATATGTAGGGGGAAGACCTTGGACTTCCCAGAGGGCAGGGAACCCTGACTGGTCTTCGGACTGGAGAGGGAGGGAGAGAGGGGTGGGGGAAGGTGGAAGGAAATGGGAGGAGGAAATTTTTAATAATAAAAAAACAATAACATATGTAAGTTATTTGTCAAATGATTAACATTGAACATTTTTCTTTAATGTATTATGAGCATACATTTTAAATGAAAACTTATCATTTTATCTCACAAAATTTTTTTTCTTATTATTAAAACCATTCACCAGTGTATCTATCTGAAAATATTTAACATGGAACCTTTACTATCCATTCTTCCAACAGAACTCTGTAGAGACGTAAGTACAAGTCATGAAGAGAAAAATGAAAAGGGATCCCTTACCCCTACTAACCATAACGTAACCATACAAGGATTAGAGAATACAGAGAAATAGTTTTATAGACATATAGATGATGTTTTGTGTGGAGTTGTGAGAGAATAGACAATGCTTAATGGAAAAAGCATTGCTTGGTATCACCAGGGTTGAGGAGTTTCAGAAAGTAAAGAAACAATATAGAAAAAACTTGGGCATCATTAGGAGAGAGTCTTCTTAAATTTCAATAGATGGCGTATTCTACTAGATAATACAAATCCTATGCATAAGCTCAAAATGTGTTAGGGATCCCTGTGGTGACAAGGGTACAGAATTAAAAGTTCAACCTTG
Source organism: Microtus oregoni (assembly GCF_018167655.1). Classification (NCBI taxonomy): domain Eukaryota; kingdom Metazoa; phylum Chordata; class Mammalia; order Rodentia; family Cricetidae; genus Microtus; species Microtus oregoni. The sequence goes on along the minus strand of NW_024543068.1, from coordinate 57,563,566 downwards.
ATCAAATCTGTTGCTATATTCCTCAGGGAAAAAACTGAGATGGAAATTTAATTATTCCCGCTTACATACAGAGACTCTAACATATTTATAAACCAATAGTACCTCAGGAAATAATATGATATGCACATTGCTCAGATGCTGGACATAGAGATAGAATATCTGAGGTATGTTTCCACTTTATATTTAAACAATACAGAAGAAAGTAATGCCTTTTTCTTTTTCTTGTCCTAAGTAGTGAATCAAAAATAATAGTATACCTCGATGTCAGTTAAGTACAGATTAAAAATTAGTAGTGGCCAATTTATCTTCTTGATATACTTGTATGAATTTAATTGCCGTAATATGGTTTTAATGCAAGTTTATAAAGATTTCTATTACTGATATTAACCAAAATTTCTTTGTTAAATAACTCTGTGATATACATAAATAATTTTATTTTTTCTATTTTGCTATCTAATAAAATGATAACACTATAAATACAAATCTATGTAAATTAAATTCTGCAAGAACCACATATCATAAGGACTTAGTATAGAAAAATCAAATTTAATTTTCAAGGGACATTAACAAGCATATTTCAACATACACTTTGTGACAGATAAATACAAGAAACAGAAGATGCTCTTCAGAAGGCCCTCATGTTTGCAGGAATTATCATTTTCTTTACAAACCAGTGGAACAGGGGCAATTAATAACAATATTTACACACAGGCTTGTTTTCTTCGTTTTATAAGGACTTGGATTTTGAAGTCTGGTGGATTGAAAGCAAGGAGTGATAGATGAAAAGTGACAGGTGGTTTAAAGAAATAGACCGCATTAAGAAAATGTAGGAAAAACATATCTTAGTAATTTTCACTAATTTATTTGTATTTGATGCTATGATGAGACTTTAAGCTATGGTCTTTATTAATATGATGAACTTGATCCTTTTCAATTTTATGAAATGTTTTGCTTTTCTCTTCTTTGGACTTCCTATTCATTTTTGTTGTTTCTGATGAATTGTGATCTGATAAAAAATTTTAGACTTCTCAATTCTATAGTCTTAAAATGAGCAATAAAAGTCACACAGAAATTATTTATTAGATTAAAATGTTATCTGCCCACTTTAAATATATGAGGGAATTTATGATAATTATGCCACTTTAACAGTGATTTGTGCCAATGGCACTAACAGTGATTTGTGCCTAAGGGTTGTGAACACTTTGGTGGGGGTAGTCGAATGATTTCTTAGTACTGGTAGCATACCAGATATCTTGTATACCAGATATTTAATTTATAATTCATAATAGTAACAAAATTGTAGTTATGAAGTAGCAATGAAATAATTTTATGGTCGGGGTCACCAAATATCAAGAACTATATTAAAGCATCTAAGCATTAGGAAGGTTGAGAACCACTGATCTAGACCATCTCAAGAAACTACAAGATATTTTCTGCATAATGAAACTAGATTATCAATATTGACAACAATATTTTTGGATAGATAAATTACTCTGTCTTTTTTTAATGCTGTTTGCTACCATGAAAAAAAAAGAACAAAGAAGAATGGATGAAGGAAACTGCTCTTCAATCACACAATTTATTCTATTGGGAATTACTAACAACTCTGCTATGGAAGTGGTTCTATTCATTTTATTTCTTCTCATTTATCTCATTATTCTTCTGACGAATATTGGAATGATTGTCTTAATCAGAATGGATCCCCAGTTTCACACACCAATGTACTTCTTCCTCAGCCACCTCTCTTTCTCAGACCTCTGCTACTCCACTGCAGTTGGGCCAAAGATGCTGGTGGACCTAATGGAAAAGGACAAATCTATATCTTTCATTGGCTGTGCCTTGCAGTTTTTCTTCACCTGTATCTTTGTAGATGCGGAGTGCATGCTGCTGGCAGTGATGGCCTTTGATCGATATAAGGCCATCAGCAATCCGTTTATGTATGGCGTAGAGATGTCCAGTAGGGTTTGTTACCACCTCCTAGCTGGAGTTTATGTAGTAGGAATAATAGATACTGTGATGCATACTATAATGACCTTTGGGTTATGTTTCTGTGGATCTAATGAGATTAATCATTTTTTCTGTGATATCCCTCCCATCTTGTTACTATCTTGCTCAGATACACAGGTCAATGAGTTAATTACTTTTGTTATTTTTGGTCTCATTGAACTGAGCACCATCTCAGGAATCCTTGTTTCTTATTGTTACATTATTGCATCGGTCTTAAAAATCCACTCCACTGAGGGGAGGTTCAAGGTTTTCTCCACCTGTGCCTCTCACTTAACTGCAGTTGTCATTTTCCAGGGGACACTGCTCTTCATGTATTTCCGCCCTGCTTCTGCTTACTCTCTGGATCAAGACAAAATGGCTTCACTGTTTTATACGCTAGTGATCCCCATGCTCAACCCTCTCATTTACAGCCTTAGGAACAAAGATGTAAAAGAGGCACTGCAAAAACTGAAAAATAAAATATTCTTTTAAATAAAGATACACACAAACATATGAATTTGTTCATACATGTAACCCCTTGTTTTATTACAAATATATACTATTCCATAAAGATAGCTAAATATTAAATTGGTTAATGAATACATTTGTAAGTCAGAATATACCTATATTTTATGATTCCTAATATTTTATACCTTATTTCTTTGTCTTCAAAGTTCATGACACTCTACATTAGGAAAAATTCCAAAATTTTAAGTAGATCTAAAATTTTTTTCTTGACTATGGAATAGATTTTACTTGAGTGTTTTACATATTTATCATATGGGATATTGTGTTCAAATTTTTTTGCTAATAGACTCTTCAGTTTATTAGAAATTATAATCTTTTAAAAATATATTTTATAATGAAGTAATTCATTTGTAATCAAAAGGCATATTATTCTAATTGCTAACATAATCTCCCAATCTAGACTATAAAGAAGCCAAGTTCTTTTGGAATGGACACATGTAGTTTGGGAGCTAAAGATTGACAGGCACAGCTTTGAGGAGAAGAAAAGACTCTAGATGCAAGAAGTAACCACTATCTATCCTGAGATAGTCAGAGAATGAATATTCATGGAAAAATTTTCATACATAAGGAACTAGGAGCAAAATGGTACTGTTTCTCCTTTCTCCATTTGTTGATGCTGATCGTGTTCTTGATTATTTTATAAATGTTTTGATTGTACTTTGAGCACGTTCACCCCCATGATGCTCTCTTCACTCTTTTCCCCTCTTACTTACTCCTCTTTGATAACTGAAATGCCTTCCTTATTGGAATATCCATCCAGATATTGGATCAGTTTTTAATAAAATTGTTTACTGCATATTATTATTATTTTCTAACTGATTTGTTTTGATTTCACAATATTCATGATTTATTGGGGTTCTGAATATCATAAAATTGATATGGTCAGAAACTATTCAGGAGAGATGATTTTAAATTTTGAATCATTAACAAAATATTCTTGAGATGTTGGGTAAGGTAACTGTTACAATTTGTTGTTTATATGTTGCATTCATGAGTATTAATTTCATACATATCTCCAATAAGTTCTGCAGCTTTATATGCCAATTAAAGGTAAAATAATATAAAACGTAACAAATTGCCAAGACAAGGTCACAAACATTTCTCAACTAATCCCATCCCTTCAACTTTTTTCCCTTTTCTTATTACTTTAAAGCCATAATTAATTGTTCACCCCGTGATTCAAAAATAGTACCCTCCTAAGCACATCATTCGGTTTATTAATTGTGTGTGTCAAGCATGTTGCTGAAAAGGGTCTCTATTCAATGATGGTCAGTTTCCCGTCTGTGATCCTATCTCCTGGTTTGTGACTTAGAAACAAAGAGGAAATATAAATAAATTTTTCAAAACCCAAACCAAGTAAGAACATTATGATGTCTTACTAGGTACCTTGTTATAGATAAGTTTAGGGTAATGTATATATTTTGAATATTTTATAGGATCTATGATAGAAGATAGCATTGGTCTAAATTCTTACCATGTAACTATTCATATTACTCATAAAAGATAAAATCATTTATCTTGGGAAGTTATTTAAGATGATGGAAATAAGATCATATCTGAAAGGTTAGAAAATTAAGCCCAAGGCACACTATATTGTTGATCAAAACTGTATCTGCAACTGCATTTCCCATATTAAAATTTTCTGCTGCCATTTTACGGTATCTTGTGCAAAAACATTTCATACTTGTACTAAGTAGCAGGGACTTTTCTGTTTTCAAAGTAACACTTAGGGAATTGTTGAAGAATATCAGAACCATTGTAGAAAACACCTATGGGGAAGAATATTTCTTCTGGAAAAAAATTTGATGTCCATCTAATTGTGTCATCTGTACTAAATGTATCTAGACTTTGAAAAACATTCTATTTTTCTTCTTGCACTTCGCAACCTCCTTCCAGATTATTCTCACTTCCCTACTTGTTCAACTTTATGCTTCTTCTCTTCAAAGTAAAATCAAAAATAAAACTAAGCACAAACACAAAAAAATCAATAGGAAACAAACAAACAAAAAACCACACCAAAGAAAACAAAGAGTGCCCCAAAACATTGATTCTTTTTTTTATGTTAGCCAACTACATCTGAGCATTTGTCTGCCCTGTTTGTGGTTAATATACTCTTTGGAGAAAGCTATTTTCCACTTTCCCAAAAGCTATCAGTTGCCAGTAACTTCTTAGTTATGGGTGGGAATTTGTGTATACTTACTTTTACTCATTGCTGGTATTTTATGTAGTTTGAACCTGTGTAGGTCTCATGTTGTCAGTGTCTCTGTGAGGTCATATGTGTATTGACCCTGTTTCATGTTTGGAAAATATTGTTTTCTGGTGTCACACATCCCCTGACCCCACTCTATAGGGCTAGAACTAATACACTACTAAAGTAGTCAAGAGTCTGAGACTAGATGTGATATAATACTATCCCCAGAGATCAGTGCATTGACAAATCCTCATCAGAGAAGCTTCTTCGTGCAATAGATGATAACTAACACAACTGGACAATGTGCAAAGAATGAGAGATTTTGGAGTACTTAGCACTGAATGAGATGTCTTTGTGAAATCACCACCCATAGACTCAGGGATCTATGTGAAAGGAGAGAATGAAAGATTGAAAAAAATATTTATTTTTAAGTATGTGCATATGTTTTTTCAGAGTATAAGTATGTATATACGTGAGTGCAGATCCCTATAGAGTCCAAAAGAAGTATCTGATACCTCAAATCTGGAGTTATAGGCATTTGTGAGATGTCTGGCTTGGGTGCTTGGAAGCAAACTCTAGTCCTCTGCAAGGACAGTATGCACTCTTAACCACCAAAGATTTCAAACTTACCCACAATGTTTGCATTAATCTTTCTTGAAAGCAATACACAGTGTCAAATCAGAAAACAAGTTAAAATAATACTAGAATCCAAAGTGGACTATCAGTAAATTACTATTTTTCTAAATGTTTAGGATATTATCTTTGTTTAGGGAGATGGGCCAGTCATTTAGTAGATATGAGTTTCATCCTTAGAACTCCCTACTCTCTGGTAAAAATAAAAGTCCTGCATGGTGGTGTGTGGTTTGTGCTTATAATATCAGCACTGGAAAGACAGAAACACAGAATTTATTTATTACTTTGAATCTGCAGCCATTTCAAGTACATCACCATTAAGAGCTTTATTTAGCTAATAGTGCAGATGCATATCCTTGTATAGTAGACATTCAACCTATGATTGAAAAGTAATAAAGTATAACTGTCCTAGACAAAGGTACAAAACACATTTCCATTATTAAAACTCTGCTATCTTTCAGAGCACATTTCCTTTATTAAAACTCTGCTATCTTTCTCTGAAACAGAAATCAAGGAATTTAGCATTTTGTGGGGCAAATTCATTAAAAATAAGCCCATAAGGAAATGCCAGGCCACTTATTCCCTGAACAAAGACTGTTATAAATAGTTGACTGAGATTAGTATATTAAATTTATCAGTGACAACAAACAATATGATGAAATGCAGGCACTTTTTGTCATTTTCATTTTATTTACCATCTTCACTTGTTTGGGTGTGTTTGCTTAAAGTTTATTCCAAGTCTTTACCCATAAGACTAAAGCAATAAGGTTCTCAATTAAAACACAGATATCTCAGGGAAATTGATGTGAGCTGTCCATTCTCCACACATTTCTTATTTTGGGGTGAAGAAATATCAAATTTAGTAGCCGATTCACTAACACCTGTGTTTCCAAAACTCATGTGACAAGCACTTGTATATCCCAGTGCTTGAAAAGCAGAAACAGGCAAATTTGTGAGTCTTACAAGCTCGAGAGACTAGATTAGCCAGTGACTTCCAGACTAGAGAGAGAGAGACCCTTTTGTCACCTTAGTTGATGTCAAAGTTCCTTGGATAAACAAGTAGAGTGCAGATTGTCCATATAGGGTTAATAATGAGATCACTGGCACCAGAAAGTAAGGTCCAGTCACATTTAGAACTATAGAGTCAGAAAAATTCACATTATACCACTTGAGACACCTGTGCCCACCTGGCCCTGGGAGCCTCGGTGAGAGCTGAAATCAAGACCTTTAGAGAACAGGGGTGATAGTGTGTGGTAGGAGAAAAAAGGAAAGTAACAGGTTTTTTGGAAAAGAGTAGATGAGGAGATGCTTCTGGTTCCCATGGGGAGAACCACAGTGCCAAGAGCAGAAAGGTATTTGGCCTGTAGTTAGGACAGGTTATAGTAGCACTGGCAATTGGGATCATAGCTAAGAGGGGGCATTGTAAGGCAGCACAAAGGAAATACTGGGTGTTATGAGAGGGACTGGTGAAGTTGAGAACACACAGAATTTTTTAATTGATTTGGACACAAAAAGGGGATAAGAGGTGAATGGGAGCATCCAAAAGTAGATGGTAGGATTGGGTGCGGTTTGATTGTGTCGTGTATTTGTGCCGATACACAAATATATCCGAGGAGACACTAATTAGTGGAGTCAGGGGGACCAGCTGGAAGTGGATAACAATTGTTCCTGCAGGTATGGACTAAACTTAAAGCTTACTCTGGATCATAGTAGCCCATCTGTTCTCCCATGGATGTACAAGATATATTAGGAGTTGTACATTATTTCCTTTGTTGGGCTGAGGAAGCCTGGTCCTTAATAGAAATGTGCTAACTTGAGTTTGATACTATGTATCCAGTGAATTCTATGGGAATAGAATGGATTTTCCCTATATTCAGGATAATTATGTCAGCCCCTGGAATTTGAAGGTAAAACAGAAAATGTTGGGGACTTTTGAACTAGAGTGGGGCTGGATGTGGATCATAACTGGGTTACTGTATCCATTTGTGGGACCAGAGGTCCAACCTATGATTTGAGTAGAATATTTTGAGTGCTGAAGGGTTTTCTTATTTGGAACTGCAAAATGTTTTTATGGGGGTAGAGGAGAGATGGAAATGGAAAAAAAAAAGATCATCTTGCTTGGGAATAGGGGGCAGCAAAGAACAGGTTATCCTGAGGGAGCAAGGCCCTGTGAGTAAGGTTGAGAATGTGGGTTGAGGTGGAGGGATGGTGTGGGAGGAGGGGAAATAAAGGGTATGAGATGGAATATGTGAATCCAGAATGGTATTCCTCAATGTCTGGCTGCAGTTGGTGCAGGGCAAAAAGGACCAGGAAAATCACAATCTGACCCGAGTTGACCTGGAGACCAGGTCCAAGGAAAACTATCCTGCCCCTGACTTGACCTAGAAACCAGTATTAAGGACTTGAAATATCATCAATCCCTGGACTTGGGCCAGAGTCAGGCTACAGAAACTACCAGTCCCTGAGCACATAATCCCACAAATCTCTGATCTTGACCAAATCAGATACCAAAAGTCCACCAATCCTAGGCCACACTGGAAAGTATCCCCCCATGCAAAGTCCTCTATAAGCCCTGAAATCTTATCAGTTTGCTTTTGCTTTTCACTTAAGCACAGGCAGTCATTCTCCAGGGCATTTCTATTCCAATAATTCCCTTGTGTGAGATTTGTTGTGCATCGTGACATATTTACCAATTTAAAGCTGCAATACTTTTCTTAGGGAATCCCTCCTTTGCTGGAAAACAATTGTTAAACTTGATTTTGGGGAAACTTTCATTTCAAAGCTGCAGAACTTACAGTGAAGTATTGAGCACCATGGTACAAGGCCTCTATCACTTAGATTTTAAGGGAAAGAATAGCAGATTAAGAGGGTCGGGGAGAATTTATCTTCTGGTTGTAGAGTGTAAGCCAGAAGATCTGAAAGTGGCCTCGGAAGAAGGTGGTCACAATGTGTGTGGATGAGTAGGAGAAAGATTGATAAAGGTAAGAGTTTGAGTCAGTTTAAGTGTAATCTGAGAGAAAGTTTAGTCAAGGTTTCCTTAGGTGTTCTATTAGTTTGGTCAACGTTTCCAGGAAATTGGGGGTGGTAAGAGATGTGAAAGCACCAGGGAATATAGGACTTGGGTGACTCACTTTCTAGACCAGCCTGGCCTCAAACTCTCAGAGATCCACCTGATTCTATCTCCTGTGTAGAAGGAGTAGCGGGCTGCGTTCCAGCCACCTGGTTCCTGGCTTCCTGGCTAGCTTATGCCCCGAAATAACAACACACAAACTGTATTCATTTAAACACTGCCTGGCCCATTATATCTAGCCTTTTCTTGGCTAACTCTCATATCTTGACTAATCCATTTCTAATAATCTGTGTAGCACCACGAAGTGGTGTATTACCAGGAAGATTCTAGTGTACATCTATCTTGGGCTGGAGCTTCATTGCATCTGGCTCCATAACATCTGACCCAGAGCAGAGAGGCATGGCGTCTGGCTCACTTCTCTTCTTCCCAGCATTCTGTTCTGTCTACTCCACCTACCTAATTTTTTGACCTATCAGACCAAGCAGTTTTCTTTATTGATTAACCAAGGAAACAACAGATTGACAAATGACCTTCCCACGTCACTCCTGAGTGCTAGGACTAAAGTCATTGACCACCAGCACCTGGCTATAGTGTGGGCTTGGTCAGGTTTGGAAAAGAGTCTGGGTCCTATCAGTCCTCAGACACTAAGCTCACATGTGGCTATAGAGGTCAGATGACCTCAAGGAAGTGGCATCTCAGGGGCAGTCTGAACTCGAGTGACATTCCTGATGCCACTTGGGACAGAAACCTTTAGGCCTATGAGGAGTTGGACAGGCTCAGACCCAGTAGCCCTGCTTTTTACATGTGTCACAATGACCTGGAAGCCCTTCCATTTTAGTACCCCAAATCAGTAGTTTGAGTAGCCTTAGCTGGAAGCTGATATTTGTGTCTTTGGATATTTTTACCCATACAGTGGAAGAACTTGAAGTCCAGACAAATGCATTAGCCTGGGGAGTAAAGAGTCTGGTATCCAGACATTTGAGTCTGGCCAAAAATAAGTCATGAGAGCTGTTCGCTGTACAGAGTGTCAGGGTCAAGATTTATGTATTGTATCCAGGCCCTAGTGAGACATTGGAAAAATTTGGAAGGGTTTCAGACTTATCCTTGATTATGTCTTATAATTTTTGAAAATTAGTGGTCTAAAGGGTAGCTCCTGTAAGTCCAGTGAGGACACAAGTGATATCTCTAATTGTAGTCCCAGTCAGAGTCCTATGTCTGCAAGTGCCTCAGTTCTGGTGGGATAAGATATATTTGTCTAGTGTACTTGATCTAAATGATCATGGGCCTTTCCCCAAACTCATCCGTGCTTTTCAAGGAAGAGGTTGTTGGAGAGTATGAGGTAGATATTGTGAGAGGTAATATCATAGGACTGAGTAAGGTATTGGAACTCTTTGATATGTGATGTATGGTCTGAAGTAAAAGACCCAAGGCACATTTAACTTGTGAGAGTTCAGTGAGAGAGAGGGAACAAGGATGGAAACCCTAACACCAACCACCTGATGTAGTGAGGGACCTCACCATGGAAGTGAGTGTGGTGTGGGAAGGGATGTAGCTGGTGGGTGGGTTGAAATTGGGTATCAGAGAGAGTTTGCTTGGGTAAGAGGGTACTAGTGTGGAAGGATAAAAAGTTGGAGAGTTCAGGCTCAGAGGCTGCCTGTGAGCAACAAGCCCTCCCTGCTGGGCTGGCTCTGCTGACTGGGCAGGCTGGGGCAGTTTGGGCAGAAGAAACACAGGGAGAGGAGGGAGAGGGTAGGCAATTTGAAGAGGCCAGCATCTGAGAGCTGCCAGTGGGAGGGATTTGTGGGATATTTCCATCACACTGTGATTCTGGAGTTAGCATTTGTGTTCATTAACCAAAATAAACCTTGGGTCAGGAGGTGGATCCAGCAACAAATTAATGAAAAGTATCATATATCATAGAGAATCAGAGTGAGTACAGAGTGTATCTATATAGAGATATGTGCAGGAAGTAGTCAGGAAAGACTTTGAACTTTAAGTGTGTTTTTTTCTTTTTCTTTTTTTTTTTTTCTGGTCTGAGCAGAAGGATCCTCTCTTTTTGTGACGCCAGTGAAGAGAGAAGGTCAGCTCATTGCTCTTCAACCTCTCTAAGTTTTTTTCCCCAGTCTCTGAATTCCAGTTTCTATTAATAAATAGAACCATAGAAATTTAGTCAAATCGACATTTGGTTGCAGTCACAGTTGACAGATTCCCTGGACCACTGCCTGAGAAATGGGCCAGTAACCGGAACGCTGCAATTACTACCAGAAACATCAGTAGATTCAGGTTCTGCCAATGTGGCATCCTACACGTGGCACCACTAAACTAACAAAAGTTCATGCCACTGCAGTTGCTGATGCTGGGGATTCCAGAAAGTGGTCTCACACTCAGCAGAAGGAGCTCAAACTCAGCAATGGCCTGCTGCTATGGACAAATAGGAAGGTAGCAGACTTAGTGAAACCCTTTTTAGAATTTTTTAGGAAGCCCTTAAAGAGAATGTTAGATAATATTTTTTTAAAAAAATCTTGAATCCCCAGCCATTAGCCAGCAGGTGAGAGAACTCCCCTAGCCTGCACTACCACCATGACCACCACCCACTGGATTCTGTTTACCCAAGACCTACTTCTCCACCCAAACCCATGTACCTGGTCATTCTCCACATGGCCATCCCTGCCCTACAAACCCCAACAGACTACATAGGCACAGGCACATCTCACACCAGCTTAAAAGTACAGCCAAGTGACTGGCCTCCCAACTGAACCCGACTCTAAACCCTAGGGCACTCAGTGTCCCTCTTCATCCCATCTCAGAACCAGCAAGGACAATGGGATCTGGCACTTACTCCATTACTCTTGTTTAGTCCCAACAACCTGCAGTCAGGAGAGAGACCTGCCTCCAGGCTGTATCACCACTGCACTACCCTTCTGGCTTCTGCTCCCCAAAGATACACTCCACCACCCAAACCCATGGACTTGGTCATCTTCCCCTTGGCCAGCCCTCCTCAAAATCTCAGGAGACTACATAGACACAGGTACAATCCATACCCCTTGGAAGAACAGATTAGTAAATATCAGTGTAAGAATACATTCAACAGCAGAAAGGAAAATATGGCACCATCAAAACCCAGTGATCCTATAAGAGCAAGACCTGAATATTCTAGAAAAATGACCTCAAGAATAACTTTATGATAATGATAGAGGCCCTTAAAAAGGAACAAAAAGTTCTGCTAAAGAAATAAAAGGAAAGACAAATAAAAAAATTGGAAGAAATCAGCTAATCTCTTAATGTAGTTAGAGACTGTGCTATTGTTTTCCAGCTGTCCACACCCAAATAATCACACAGAAACAATCTTAATTACAACATTGTTTGACCGGTAGCTCAGGCTTATTACTATCTAGCTTTTACAGCATAAATTAACCCATTTCTATTGGTCTATGTATTGTCACATGGTCATGACATTACCTCATTTTCTACATGTCTTCTTTCCTAAGTTGCTAACTGGCATCCAATAGACTCTACCTACTCTCCATATATCTCTGTTTGGATTCCCTGTCTGGATTTACTCTCCTAAGTTATTGGCCAAAAAAAAACTTTATTCATCACTTTTAAGAGCAAAATTTGTACAAAAGGCCATTCTGTATCACCTTAAAGAAAGCCAAGGAATACAAGAAAAAAAAACTATCAAACCACTGAAGGAAATATTTTAGGACTTTAAAATTCAAATTAAAGCAATAAAGAAAACAAAAACTTAGAAAATCTGGGTAAGTCAACAGGAACCTATGGATGCATGAATCACCAACTAAATAAAGTGTAGCAAAGAAAGAATTTGATTGAAGATACAAGACCTACTGTTGATAAAATTCAAGTTTTTGGAAGACTTACTAATGAAAATGAGAAAAATACTCACACACAGACAGAGGTGTTTGGAAAAAAACCTACCACACCGCTGCAGGAAGAAACTGATTTAGCTCATGCAATATTGGAAACCAGTTCTCAGTTATAAAGGTGAACATGGTGAACAGAGGAAGCTAGGGTCATAAAACAATAAAATGATGCTAATGGGAATTATTTTCTCAAGATCAGCTTCTAGTTGGAGGCTAATATGCTGAATTGCTAAGAGATTTTGAATCTGATGATCACACTGTTTCCCTATGTAGCTAACAGTTTTGAATGCTTAGGACAAAGTTGAAGAATCATGAAAGAGGACTGAGTCAATTATTAATATTAAACAATGCCCAAAAGAAGTCTTCACTGATTTTTTTTATAAAGATTGACTTCAGCTGTAAATAGAATGTATCAGAATCAGAAGTCAGAAAAGTATTAATTAAAACATTGACTTTTGAAAATAATATTTAAAAATTTAAAAGGATGATTTAGCCTTTAATAGCTCAGTCAGCAACAGTAGATGAATAGATTCAATATCAAGGTGATACTGAATCTTACCCTTACGATGCTGTTTTGATAGAAGTAATTTATAAAAATTCTAAGAAAATTCAAAATGCCAAACGTTTGAATTGTGGTAAGCAGGTCATTTGAAAAGGGATTGTAGAGAAGGTGCTCCTAGAAACAATGATTTTTCTAGAGATAATCCTAAGATGATCCACCAGCTTTTTGAAGTATGCAGAAGCTATGGCAAAGGCTGGAACTGGATTATTTAATAAAGATCAACACGGGGCAGGCCTATGATAGGTACCAGGCCATCAGCAACCCCTTGCTCTACACAGTGAACATGTCCAGCAGACTATGCTCCCTGCTTGTGGCTGGGGTTTACCTGGTAGGAACAGCAGATGCATTGATACATACAACCTTGACGTTCCGTTTGTGTTTCTGTGGATCCAATGAGATCAACCATTTCTTATGTGATGTCCCCCCTCTTCTATTAATATCTTGCTCAAATACAGAAGCCAATGAGTTTGCAATATTCACCATTTTTGGGTTCATCGAGCTGAGCACCATTTCAGGAGTTCTTGTCTCTTATTACTACATCATCTCATCAGTCTTTAGGATCCACTCTGCTGAGGGGAGGTTCAAGGCTTTCTCTACCTGTGCCTCCCACTTGACTGCAGTTGCAATTTTCCAGGGAACCATGCTTTTATGTATTTTCAGCCAAGTTCTTCCTACTCCTTAGATCAAGATAAAATGACATCGCTGTTTTACACTCTGGTGATTCCCATGCGGAACCCTCTGATTTACAGCCTGAGGAACAAAGATGTAAAAACGGCTCTGGAGAAACTGAAGAAAAAAAGGTGATTGATAATTTCTTACATAAACTGAACCTTTTTAATTTTAATTCTATCTACACAGCACAAATACAAGACATTCTATCGTTACATATTTTCTAAAATATATTCTAAGTTTCACATCTAGTTTTAGGAAAGCTCTGTTAATATCTATGCTCAATTTTTCTCAAACACCATATGATGTTCTCTGTCTGTGGAAATTTTCCTAACAATTTAATTTTTTCTCAAGTTGTATGTGACCTTCCTTTTCCCTCAATGTAAATTTAAATTTGGTGTGGTGGGTATTTACTCATTGCTTTAAACAGATTTAAATATTTTTAAAGGAAGATTAAATAGACTAACCAGTGGTGAGCATTATATATAGATGAAATAAGACAACTACTCTATATTCATAATATACATAGACTTTATTACCATTCTAGAGGCAGTGGGACTGGGGAAAATGAAGTCAATAAATGAGAAGGACTAAAATCTCATACAATAGCCAACTTTATTCAGGTCCTCAGACAGTTTATACTCTGAATATTAATAAAAATAACAGGAGTAAAGTTTTTATGAGTTCAAGCTGGGTACATACAACAAGGCCAAGCTATATATGACAAAACATGTTTTTACCTAGAGGCATATAAAGGGCAGTTTAAACAACTGAATAACTAGCAGTAAGCACTAATGAGTAATCTGAACTAAACTCACTTCTATCTGTCATGACTTTGGAAGACCACAAAAACATATTCCAATAGCAATTCTGTGCTTTGAAGAAACTGAGGTCACAAGACTTTTATCTTATTTTCTTGGAGTATTCTCACAAGTCCTTAGACTTCCTTGCATATGAATCCATTCCTGAAGCATATTCTAGTAAAACTTCAGGGAAATCTTGAGTTTAAACCCCATTGACTCAATTTCAGAGAAGATTGTCTAATCCAGTTTCAGAATAACATCTTCTTGGAAGGTAGTTACTCTGTTTCTATATACAAATGATGCCAATAGGGTGGAAATGGCTATACAGTGATTTTTCCAATTAGAGGGGTCAAGATGTAGGGAAACCTACATTTGGAAGATCAACCATGTTGTTTAAAATAAGTACCAGATTTTGGCAATGTATAACTGATTGGTGGAATTGTAAATTCTCCCATCATTTCCTCCATTGGCTTCTAATTTGTTATTATTACTCTGTCAGCCCTAGTTAAATAATTCTCTTCAATTGCTTCTTTTAATTAATTTGCATTGATTTTTGAAATTTCTGTACACATTGAGAACACATAACCATGTATTTGTGCCTGGTCCACAAGAAAGAGTTCCAGGGCAGGCTCCAAAGCTACAGAGAATCCCTGTCTCGAAAACAAACAAAAAGAAAAAGCATGTATTTGTTTATATAATGAATTATCTGAGTTATACAAATCCTAGAATCATAGGTGAGAAACACAATGAGACAACAAAAAAATAACAAAACAGAACCCCATGTGATATGAAATATGGTAATACTTGCTAACCACTGTTGGGACAATGCTATGTGCAAATTCAATGCACATAACAGACAGTTTAAGGTTTGAATAAAGTATATAAAATGGTTGTATATACAAAACTGAAATTTCTCTAAATAATTAAGTTCATGATATAGAAACAAATGACCTGTGGCTATGTCCTTGCCACACATTTTTAAATATATTATTGATCCATTTTTCTCATAGTTGAACTCTGGAAAATCATTTTGAAAATAATTTGGATATGGACCTATATTTGAAAGTCAGTAAAGCCCATTAATTGGCAGTCACAATGATATGTACTAATTTTCCTGAGCACATTCAGCTTTACTGTTTTAGTATTAATTGATCCTGCATGAAAATATTTCAGAATTGAAGACCAGGTGCTCCTCTGCTTTATGATACTGTCTGGCAAAAATACAAGTTCTCAGAAAAAATTCCTGATAAGGAGTCTTCATTTAGATAAACACCTGTGTGTACTATGATTTCTCCATCAAATCACTTTCTTTTGGAATGGTGATCAGTGGCCAGAGCTGTGATGTTTCTAAATAAAGGTAAAAATAATACCAAAACATTGTGTTTGACTTTCTTGTTATTTTTTTGGGGGGGGGTATTTTGTTTGATTTGCTAGTGCTTTTGGCTTGTTTCTTCTTTTTTTGTTTAAAAGAGAGAGAGAAGACAAGGAGTTGGGTAGCTGAGTGGGGAGTATTTGGGAGTATGGGGAGAGGAGAAATTCATATTGGAGTATTTTGTGAGATATTTTTCATAAAAGGAATGATAAAAAATAATGCTAATATGTAACAAAGATTTTGTGACATGATAAATTCATAAAGACAGAGTGCTCAAAGATTGGATTATGAACCTAGCCACATAGAAGTCAAGAGCTCTCTCTCTCCTTCTGGCACTAAAAAGAAGTGAAAGGAAGACTATCTATGGTAAAAGAAAAAAAAGGTGATATCAGCACTCTCCACATTTTATCTTGATCTGGGACTGCTTTTTCCCCAGAGTTGTGAGATTTACCAATATGTTATATTTTGTTACCATAACTCAAAAATATAAGAAAAACAACATGGCTGAAAACATTGTTTCAATTATATCAAAGATTATGCAAAATGTAGTAGAATTTATTTGGTGATAAATTAAAAGAGGAAAACAGGTCAATGGTTACCTTTATTCTTCTTAATGGATATTTGAATTTTATTATATTTGAACAGCCAGTTCAGATACATATTAGTCATATTGTATTATGTACAACATGTAAACAAAAGAAAAAGAAAATTAAAGTCATCAATGTCTCAAAACACAATGAGCCAATTATTGTTATTATAATGTGCCTCTAAGGTGAAGTTGGAATTCTGACCCTTGGATTCATTTAAAAGAATTTATGACTTCAAATGAAGTTCTCACAGATTAGTTTTTGGTCTGAAGCTTGCACAGGACTGTGGACCACAATTTCAGAGGCTTTGTTGCCTTGAATGGGACTGTCTATTGAAGTGTTTATAGCTTATTTCCCTACTCATCTTTTCTACACAACACCTTCCCTTTTAAATGCCAACTGATGGCTGTAGGTAAATACTACTGAGTTAGACGCTTCAATCTCTAAAGTCTGTGTGTTGTATGATACAATAAGATCAGAAACTAAGCAGAGTGCATGTAACACTAATCGAAGATGGGAAACGTTCTAAAAACAAGTGGTAGGAAAGGTGATGTATAATAATTTTACATGTACTAAACATTAGGTCATTCTAAAAAAGCCCTTGAGTAAGGCAAAAAAGTTGACATCTTTTCACTTTGCTATTATTTCTAATATGCTAGGCAGTACCTCAACAATGTTTCCATTAATTTCATCATAGTTTTTTTCTGCATTTCCACCCAATTAAACCCATTGAAATATACAAAGCAGCTTAAGAATCCATTAAGAAACAATTCATTAATCAGTATTTTTTTCATATTATAATCTCACACAGTTGTATTTTAAAGGAATCATTCAGTAGTTCAGCAGTTAATGAGTCTGTATTTTCAATTTTGCTACAGCTGATAATGCAGCTTGCTTTTATTTCTACTATGCTAGCCACTATCTCAGCAATATTTTAATTTAATTCAGCATATTTTTGCATTGCCACCAAAAGTCAATAAAATATAAAAAGCAGTTTAAGAATATGAAAAAATAATTCTTCTTGGAAGTTCTGGTAGAATTCCGCATTGAAACCATCTGGTCCTGGGCTTTTTTTGGTAGGGAGGTTTTTGATAACCTCTTCTAATTCTTCGCGACTCACCGGTCTGTTTAGATTGTTCACCTGGTCCTGGTTTAACTTTGGTATATGGTATTTATCTAAAAAAGTGTCCATTTCCTTTACATTTTCCAGTTTTGTGGCATATAGGCTTTTGTAGTAAGATCTAATGATTCTCTGAATTTCCTCTGTGTCTGTGGTTATGTCTCCCTTTTCATTTCTGATCTTATTAATTTGCAAATTCTCTCTCTGCTGTTTGATTAGTTTGGATAGGGGTTTGTCAATCTTGTTGATTTTCTCCAGGAACCAGCTTTTTGTTTCATTGATTCTTTGTATTGTTTTCTGTGTTTCTATTTTGTTGATTTCAGCCCTCAGTTTGATTATTTCCAGTCTTCTACTCCTCCTAGGTGAGTCTGCTTCTTTTTTTTCTAGAGCTTTCAGGTGGGCTGTTAAGTCTCCAATGTGAGCTTTCTCTGTTTTCTTTAAGTGGGCACTTAGTGCTATGAACTTTCCTCTTAGGACTGCTTTCATAGTGTCCCATAAGTTTAAGTATGTTGTTTCTTTATTTTCATTGAATTCTAGGAAGACTTTAATTTCTTTCTTAATTTCTTCCTTAATCCAGGTATGGTTCAGTAGTTGACTGTTCAGTTTCCATTAGTTTGTAGGCTTTCTGGGGGTAGCATTGTTGTTGAATTCTAACTTTAATCCATGGTGATCTGATAAGACACAGGTGGTTACTAATATTTTTTTGTAACTGTGGATGTTTGCTTTGTTACCGACTATGTGGTCAATTTTTGAGAAGGTTCCATGAGCAGCAGAGAAGAAGGTATATTCTTTCCTATTTGGGTGGAAAGTTCTATAGATGTCGGTTAAGTCCATTTGATTCATTACCTCCATTAATTCTCTAATTTCTCTGTTAGGTTTCTGTCTGATTGACCTGTCCATTGGTGAGAGAGGAGTGTTGAAGTCTCCTACTATTAGTGTGTGCGGTTTGATGGCTACCTTGAGTTTTAGCAATGTTTCTTTTATGTACGTGGGTGCTTTTATATTAGGGGCATAGATGTTCAGGATTGAGACTTCATCCTGATGAACTGTTCCTGTTATGAGTATAAAATGCCCCTCTCCATCTCTTCTGATTGATTTAAGTTTGAAGTCTACTTTATTAGTGATTAGTATGGCCACACCTGCTTGTTTCTTAGGTCCATTTTCTTGATAAGCCTTTTCCCAGCCCTTTACTCTGAGTAGGTGCCTGTCTTTGTGGTTGAGGTGTGTTTCTTGTAAACAGCAGAATGTTGGATCCTGTTTTCGTATCCAATCTCTTAGCCTGTGCCTTTTAATAGGTGAGTTAAGTCCATTGACATTAAGTGATATTAATGACCAGTGGTTGATAACGCCGGTCATTTTTTTAGTAGTAGAGTTTGTGTGTTTCCCTTCTTTGATTTGTGTTTGTGAAGGGTCTCTAGACGTCTGAGTTATTGTGGTCATTGTTGGACTCCTTGGTCAGTGATTTTTCTTCTATTACTTTCTGTAAGGCTGGATTTGTGGCTGTGTATTGTTTAAATTTGTTTTTATCCTGGAAAATTTTGTTTTCTCCATTTATAGTGAACGAAAGCTTGGCTGGATATAGTAGTCTTGAATAAAACAAACACATTATTAGGTTCAATGTGTTCTGACTGATATGGAGGTCTTTAATCCATTTGGACTTGAGTTTTGTGCAAGGTGATAGATATGGGTCTATTTTCATTCTTTTTTTTTTTTTAAATTTTTTTTTGCCCGCCCCTCCCCCCCCTTTTTTTTTATTTTCATTCTTCTACAGGTTGACATCCAGTTATGCCAGCACCATTTGTTGAAGATGCTTTCTTTCTTCCATTGTATACTTTTGGCTCCTTTATCAAAAATGAGGTGTTCATAGGTTTGTGGGTTAAAATTCGGGTCTTCTATACGATTCCCTTGGTCGACTTCTCTGTTTTTATGCCAGTACCACACTGTTTTCATCACTGTAGCTCTGTAATAGAGTTTGAAGTCAGGGATGGTAATGCCTCCAGACAATCCTTTATTGTATAGGATTGTTTTGGCTATCCTGGGTTTTTTGTTTTTCCATATAAAGTTAATTATTGTCCTCTCAAGATCTGTGAAGAATTTTGATGGGATCTTGATGGGGATTGCATTTAATCTATAAATTGCCTTTGGTAGAATTGCCATTTTTAATATGTTGAAGTACCCTACAACAGATGTGCACAGGAGATCGCTTCCTATGTGTAACCTCAATAGCACAGACATTAAGGGCAACATTGAATAAATGGGACCTACTTAAACTGAGAAGCTTCTGTAAAGCAAAGGACACTGTCTCCAAGACAAAAAGGCAACCTACTGACTGGGAGAAGATCTTCACCAAACCCGCAACAGACAAAGGTCTGATCTCCAAAATATATAGAGAACTCAGGAAACTGGAGTTTAAAATGCTAATTAACCCAATTAAAAAATGGGGCACTGAACTGAACAGAGAATTCTCAGCAGAGGAAGTTCAAATGGCCAAAAGACACTTAAGGTCATGCTCAACCTCCTTAGCGATCAGGGAAATGCAAATCAAAACAACTTTGAGATATCATCTTACACCTGTCAGAATGGCTAAAATAAAAAACTCCAATGATAGCCTTTGCTGGAGAGGCTGTGGAGGAAGGGGTACCCTCATCCATTGTTGGTGGGAATACAATCTTGTGCAATCACTTTGGAAATCGGTGTTTCGGTTTCTCAGGAAATTCGGGATCAACCTACCCCTGGACCCAGCAATACCACTCCTGGGAATATACCCAAGAGATGCCTGATCATATGACAAGAGGATTTGTTCAACTATGTTCATAGCAGTATTATTTGTAATAGCCAGAACCTGGAAACAACCTAGATGCCCTTCAAAGGAAGAATGGATGAAGAAAGTATGGAATATATACACACTAGAGTACTACGCTGCGGTAAAAAACAATGACTTCTCAAATTTTGCATGCAAATGGATGGAGATAGAAAACACTATCCTGAGTGAGGTAACCCAGACCCAAAAAGATGAATATGGGATGTACTCACTCATAATTGGTTTCTAGCCATAAACAAGGGTCACGGAGTCTACAATTGGTGATCCCAAAGAAGCTAAATAAAAAGGTGAACCAAAGGAAAAACATATAGTTGTCCTCTTGGCTATGGGAAGTAGACAAAATGGCCGGGGAGAAAATTGAGATCTTGGGGGTGGGGTGGGATGGTGGTAAGGGGAGATGGGGAGAGTAAAGGGAGAAGGGGGGAATGGGGGGAACTTGGGGAAAAAGGAGGATTGGGATAAAGGAAGGTTGGATAGGGGAGCACGGAAGCACAATTCTTAATTAAGGGAGCCACCTTAGAGTTGGCAAGAGACTTGAACCTAGAGTGGCTCCCAGATGCCCAAGCCAAGGTCCCCAGTCAGTTCCTTGGGCAGCTGAGGATAGGGAACCTGAAATGACCCTATCCTATAGCAATACTGACGAATATCTTGCATATCATCATAGAACCTTCATCTGGTGATGGTTGGAGATAGAAACAGAGACCCACACTGGAGCACTCGACTGAGCCCCCAAGGTCCCAATGAGGAGCAGAAAGAGGGAGAACATGAGCAAAGAAGTCGGGACCACGAGGCGTGCACCCACCCACTGAGACAGTGGAGCTGATCTATTGGGAGCTCACCAAGGCCAGCTGGACTCTGACTGAAAAAGCATGGGATAAAACTGGACTCTCTGAACATGGCGAACAATGAGGGCTGATGAGAAGCCAAGGACAATGGCACGGGGTTTTGAACCTACATAATGTGCTGGCTTTGTGGGAGCCTAGCCAGTTTGGATGTTCACCTTCCTAAAAATGGATGGAGAGGGGGAGGACCTAGGACTTACCACAGGGCAGGGAACCCGGACTGCTCTTTGGACTGGAGAGGGATGGGGAGAGGAGTGGGGGGAGGGGGAGAAGGGTGGGAGGAGGGGGAGACGGGTGGGAGGAGGGGGAGAAGGGTGGGAGGAGGTGGAGACGGGTGGGAGGAGGGGGAGGGAAATGGGAGGCTGGGAGGAGGTGGAAACTTGTTTTTTTCTCCTTTTCTCAATAAAAAAATGGAAAAAAAGAATATGAAAAAATAAACAATTCATTAATCCGTATTACTTTCTTATTTTAGTCTCACATGGCTGTATTTTAAAATAATCATCCAACAATTCCCTGGTTACTGAGTCTTTATTTTCAGCTTTGCTGCACGTGAAAACCGTTTCATCATGCTTGTATGTGGATGAACCCAATCATTACTTTAGTATGTCATTGGTGAGTTTACTTGTTTCCACAAGTCATATCAAATATACAATGCAGTTGCTTAAATAACGAGTGGGACAGACAGTCCTTGAGCAAGGATATCCACAATCTCATATTGAAAATTATCTAAGAGAACTGGAGTGATAGTTAACAATGGCTTTGCAAGATAATTATTTATGACCTACCAAAGGGAGCATTTAACCCATAAAATGAAGTGGGCATAGATGGATATAGAAGCTACCAAGAAAGCTGATATCAGCTACAGTTCATGGTTATCTTTATGAAAGCCCTTTCCTTCCTCTTAACCTACTTTGCACATCTTTAATTTTAAAAAAGAGATAAACTAGTAATCTATAAGAGTTTTGCAATTTCCAGATGCTCCGACAAGAATTTGTTCTTTTCTTCAGAAGTGAGCTTATCTTTAGGTATGAGACTGGGTATCTAAGTCAAGGTTACTGCCGGTCTACACTTAAACATAATTTCGAGAACTTTTCTGTACAGGCTTCATTCTACGGCAATTTTAAAACTGATTAAGCAATTTGTTTGCTTGAGTAATTTATGTCTATTACTTACAATTCATGACAACATTTATGATCATAGATAAAAAGATGATTCACTATCAAAAACCCCATAATACAGAGAATATAATATAGCATAATGTTTATGATTTATAATCCAGATTCCAATTATGGATTCTAACCAAACTTTGACACAGAAGTCTCTTACCACTTGTTGTAACATTATAAGATCACTGGTAGGTGTCCATGACTTTTGCTTATTAAAATAAGCAAAAGTTTCAGTGAGAGACTTAAGAAAATGAAGAATAAAAATATAAGCAATTGTATAGATGCCTTCACATTGAATTTAATAAAATGTAATGCAAAGACAGGCTATCTGGGATAGTCTAGCATTCTCAGACGTGGGAGACTTGAAGCGAGGGGTTTTCAAGGGCTAGTCTGGAAAACATGGTGAATAACTAAAACTGCTTGTGAATGAAGAAAAGTGGTGATAATTCTAAAAAAAATATTTAAAACCATCTATTTATTTTAATTTTCTTCAAAGACTCTTTCACATCCTTGTTCCTCAGACTGTAAATCAGTGGATTCAGCATGGGAATTACAAGGGTGTAAAATAAAGAAGTCATTTTGTCTTGATCCAGGGAGTAAGAAGAGCTTGGACGAAAATAGGTGAAGAGTAGGGTTCCCTGAAAAATAGCAACTGCAGTCAAGTGTGAGGTGCAGGTAGAGAAGGCTTTGAATCTTCCCTCAGTAGAGTGGATTTTTAAGACTGATGAGATGATATAACAATAAGAAACAAGGACCCCTGAGATGGTGCTCAGTTCAAGGAAACCATAAATGGTAAATAATGCCAGCTCATTTATTTGAGTGTCTGAGCAGGAAAGAAGGTAAAGAGGAGGCAAATCACAGAAGAAATGGTTGATCTCATTGGACCCACAGAAACATAGGCGGAATGCCAAAGTTGTATGTATCAAAGCATCTGATGTTCCCACCAGGTAAACTGCAGCCATGAGCATGGAACACAATCTGCTAGACATGTTTACTGTCGAGCAAAGGGTTGCTAATGGCCTGATACCTATCAAAGGCCATCACTGCCAGGAGCACACACTCAGAGTCTGCAAAGGTACAGGAAATGAAGAACTGAGTAGCACAGCCCCAGAAGGGAATTGACTTATTTTTGCCAAAGATATCTACTAGCATCTTGGGGCCAATTGCAGTGGAATAGCAGAGATCACAGAAAGAAAGGTGGCTCAGGAAAAAGTACATCGGTGTGTGAAGCTGTGGATCCATTCTGATCAAAATGATCATACCAAGATTCCCCAAAAGGTTGATGAGATAGATGAGTAGAAATATGGCAAACAGTGTCCCTTTCATCTCAGCATTATTAGTAACTCCCACGAAAATGAATTCATTCAGTGAGCAGTTTCCTATGCCCATTTTTCTTCCTGTCTATACGTTTGAGGAAAGAAATAGAAAATACATACACATTTTAACCTCTGGGTATCAACAAATAGAACACAATTCAGTTATTTCTCATCCATTTTATAGTATAGAAATGTTAGAGTCCTGATTCTTTCTTAATCTATTTCTTAATGACAAACATTGGCATTATCTGAGATAGACAGTTGAGAAACTGAGATGAGTCTATGCACCACATTAATAATGAAATGAAATAAACACAGATGTTAGAGACACAGATTTTACATGAAGGGACTATTATTTCTGTTCTTTATTGTATTAAAACACAAATTATTTTAGTTATTTGTTTTCTGAACAATCAAATGAGCTTAAAACATGTTATTGATTTATAGTCATTGATAATAACTTTAAAAATGAATAAATAGGCTTAGTTATAGAAATGCAAATCCAAAAAAAATTTAGTAAAAACTAAGACAGCTATTTTTTTTTGTTTTTTTTTAATGTTTTTAATTGAACTAAAGTTACATGAGTTCCCCTTCCCTTTCTCAAGCTAGCACCATGCAAGTTACCCTCCCTCTCTACCGCATTCCATGCCCAACTCTCTATTTGAGAGCAGCATTTTACTATATTCTGTGTGTGTACAAGTCCATGTGCAAATATACATAAATATAGAATCTATTGACTTTTTTGTTGGTTGTATTTATATACTCTAGTCATTTTTCTTTGTCTATTCTATTTTATGTTGTAATTTACTGAGACACAAGATAACATTTATTTGATCATTGCTATTAGAATACGTTATGTTTGCAATATTAGTCCTTATCCATCGTTAGTAGTGGCCTGGTACCAAAGTATAATTCTTTTGACAAGTTAGATGGCTAAAAACAGGCAGCATCCAAAAAAATTATCACATAGATCTGGGTTTAGCTATTTACATTTTTAACAATTAAAAAAAATGCAATCAGAATGGAGCACAATAAATGTTCTAAAATACATCTGCTTTCTTATGCATATGTGCATTTTCATGTATGTTTTTCTTATATGTATATGCATATTTCTATGTTTTTAGTGAGCAATAGAATTCCAAAGACAGATACTTTTGCATTATTCAGATTGTGTAAATAATATGAAGAGTATTTTATTATATATAAACATTGCAAGCATTATTTGTATTTAAGTCACTTAAATCCACATAAATGGCCATGAAAAATAGATGTCGTTCTGTCTTACGTTGAAAGGTTAGAATAAAATTGTGAAAAATCTATGTTGGTATACTAAAACGTTTTAGGAGAAACTTGATTCTGTTTAAAAAATAATATTCATTAATTGGCTTTAATAATCTTCTAAATTAAGCAGGCAATAAAATCATCCCTGAAAAAATGTTTCTAACTAAGAAAAATTAAAACTGCTTCATTTTTACCTTGATTCTGAGCATACAGACATGTAGAAACCCACCTGAGAAGAGCAACACTTAGTTGCCTGAACTCTGCACTATTTTATTATGCCAGCTGTCATGTGGGACTGAAGGCTGTGAAATCATTTCCCCCTGGCTTTGCTGTAACCAATTAATATTTTCTCCTATACTTTCCTCTGAAAATACATCACCATTTTTAGCAAACATGTAGCTTCAAGTGTTCACAACTTTATTTATTTCAGTAAGGATGCTACTAGATACATATATATGTATACAGGTATATGTACAAATGCATATGCGCATATATATTCATATATATGTACATATGCAATCACAACATGTACATATATATGTGCACACTTTTGTATATGTAGATAAAAGATAGATAGATGATAGATAGACAGAAGATGATAGATGATAGATAGATAGATAGATAGATAGATAATAGATAGATAGATAGATAGAACTTAGTAAGTATACATGATAAAGTTGTTAATTTTCTACAATCTCAGGATCCATTCCTATGTTTACTTTTGAAAGTACTCCTCTTTGGTTAGTAATAAAGTTAATGACCTTTATGGATAAATTATTTTTGAATAGGTATTTTAATTGTAGTGAATGTCACTGTCACCCAAATTTCATAACCAAAAAATATTTTACTTTAAAAAATATTTATTGAAAATAGATTCTTCTCTCATGCAATGCATCCTGAACATTGTTTTCCAACCCCTCCATTTCTCCTAGTTTCCTCACCTTTCCTCTCTCCCAGACTCCCTCTCCAATTATTTGTAAAAAAAATAACAGACCTTTCAAAGACAATATCAAAGCGGGTCAAGATAATACACAATAAGACAAGGTAAAGGCCCTCATATTGATACTGGACATGGCAACTAAATAAGAGGAAAAGAGTCTCAAGAGCAGGAAAAAGAGCCAGAGATACATTAAG
Organism: Microtus oregoni; assembly: GCF_018167655.1. Classification (NCBI taxonomy): domain Eukaryota; kingdom Metazoa; phylum Chordata; class Mammalia; order Rodentia; family Cricetidae; genus Microtus; species Microtus oregoni. Next base: position 57,537,604 of record NW_024543068.1, on the reverse strand, counting down.
TTGGAGCGAGACAGAAATAGTACCCTTGGAGTCCAAAAGAAGGTACTGAATTTTCTATGGTTACACCTAATTTGTTCCCAGGAACTGAACTTGCAAGGGTATCATGTACTCTTAAACACCAAGCCATCTCTCCAGTCAAGTAGGATATATTTTAGGGTGGTATAATTCTCTTCTTTTAATTCTATGTGAAGTTTCACTATTTAACTTCATTTGTAACACATTTTCATTATTTAACTTCATTTGTAACACACCAGTTACAGTTTCCCACAGGCATTTTGTATACTTAATATTATAAAAATGACAACTCTATCAAAACTAGTTTACAGATCCAACACATTTTCAATCAAAATACTCATTTCAATCTTCAGAGAAAGAAAAAAAAATATCGTGGAATAGAAAGAGAATCACAAAAGACTCAAGATAATTCAGAAATCTTGACTGAAAAGAAAAATGCTGAGACTATTGCCAGTACATATTTCGATATATTTTACAGAGTTAGAATAATAAACAGAATATCATAATACTGTAACAAAATTATACCTGTTAGAATCAAACAGAATACCTAAGCATGAGTCCTTCTAAGTACTATCATCTGATATTTCACAAAGAAGTCAAAAACATAAATTAGAGAAATCATAGTATGTTCAGCAAATGGAACAGAAAACCGGGTGTCCACGTGAAGAAGGAAAGAATCATTCCTGTCTGTATGGTTGTACAAAAAATTAATTCAAATGTTCAAAGACCTAAATGCAAAACCAGAAATCCTGCATTTGTTATAATAAATAGACAGTGCCCTGCAAGATATACAATAGGAAGAACATTTTATAATGTAGCCTCTGTTTTTGATTAAGCCCACATTTACAAACTTGAAATATAATACTATAATTATAAAATCCAAAAATTCTGTTAATAAAGAAGTCACCCAAGTGAAGAAGAAGCTCACAGAATGGGAGAAATATTAAACCAATAATATACATGGCCAAGATTACTACATGGATAAAAATGGAACCCCAAAGCAAAGTCATGGAGACAAGTGAGCCAGTTACAAATGGGGTCCTGAACCGAGCATTTTCATCCAGAGATATAAATGTAACTAAGAAATAATTCAAAAAGAGATTCATCAGCTTTAGCAATTAGGAAAATGAAAATTAAAACATATTCATTGCTCAACTGTAGACAGACAAAATAGCTTATAGGGATTTTCCTTCTTCTTATTTGAATCAGAAAAGAACGCAATATGTTTGTTTAAAGAAAATAGCATTTCTGACTGAAAGGTGAGTAAATCATTGTTTTAAAATTTGCTACATTTGATATTTTATTAAACTCAAATAAACTAGAAATAGATAAGATCTGATTTAACTGCAATAAAACTATTTAAAGAGCATTGTGTTAATATAAAATTATCATTTATCATTTTTCCTGAAATTAGCAGGAAAAATTGACACCAATTTTAATTCAATTCCATCTACACTAACAATGATAATATGTATAATTAAATACATTTTCTCCCATGACAAGCCATTCAAATTTATATTACATTTTGTTTAATTCTTTTTAAGACTTTATGTATTTTTATTTAATGTTGGTCAGTCTCTTGTGTGTCTTTGAGTATGTGTACCACATCTATTCTAAGCACACATAGGGACCAGAAGAGGGCATCTGAATGCCGGGAGTACAGTTACAGATGGCCATAACCTCACCAGTTTGTGTTAAAATTCTAACCAGTCCTCTGCTAGAGTTACAAGTGCTCTTAGTCACTCTCAACTTTACACTGCTTTTAACATACTATGTATTTGAATTGATGCACGCGACATTCTGTCTCTCGTGGTCTTTTTAGTAACATAGACACTTCACCATTTGAAATGATGAAAAGATCATTTATGAAGTTTTCCAGAAACTGAAGGTGGAAAATACAGTGGGGATACAATTTGACATATGCTAAAATTTATTCTAGGAACAGGTACTGTAGATAGCATACATTGTGTGAATCCATCAAGTGCCAATTAAATAGTGTATGAACTGTATACCAATTAAATATTCAAATGGTAATTACAGAGACAAAATCAATGAAGCATTTCAAAACTGGAAGATGAACTGAACATAATTGCGTTAGAAACATTTCATCAAGGTAGAAATTTCATTTTCATTAGATTCTGATTCAGTTAAATAAAATGTAGATTATATTTTGCTGTTAATATATATGTATATATAATTTCTATATATTTTAAAATATAAAATAAATCTGAAATATTCATTTTGACAAATCAAGTTGATGACAATAGAAAGGAATTGTAGTGTCATTTTTAATGAGAAACTTACTGTACCCACAAGGGGATATAAGTCCATGAATAAAATTAATCACGTTTTCATAGCAACAAAGTCTAAGGGGAAAAGATGCAGGAATGTAAATCCCAGGTGATGTGATATACAATACAATAAAATGTTGTCATTCATGCTCTCCCACCTCAAAAAAGCTCCTGAGATCCCAAATCCAACAATACAAAATTAAAAATTACGTTTTAAGAAGGTGTCTAAATAATTTTTAAATTAATTAAATTTCATAGCCTACTTGGGCAATATGTTTAAAATCTAATAAAAAATGATATTTTACATTCAGAGCAGAAAGATTCTGACTGTACTTAATAGTCCCTATTGAACCATATTTTAATTATTTTCCTTAACAGATTATGTACCTACAACTGTGTGTAGATGCATATGTGAAATCAAAGGCTATGCTACTTGTCTGTAATTTTTTCTACCATTTTATAAAATTTTATTGAAATAAAGATTCATACATGTCTCTTTTATGGTCCTCATTGTTGTCTAGGTTATCTGGGATTGTGAATTGTGGGCTGGTTTTCTTTGCTTTATGTCTAAAAGCCACGTATGAGTGAATATATTTGTTGTTTGTCTTCCTGAGTCTGAGTTACCTCACTCAGTATGATGTTTTCTAGATCCATCAATTTGTCTGCAAATCTCAAGATGTTATTTTTTTCAGCTATGTAGTACTCCATTTTGTAAATGTACCACATTTTCCTTATCCATTTTTCAGTTGAGGGGCATTTAGATTATTTCCAGGTTCTGGCTATGACAAACAATGCTGCTATGAATATAGTTGAGCACATGTCCTTGTGGCACAATTGAGCATCCTTTGGGTATATACCCAAAAGTGGTATTGCTGGGTCTTGAGGAAGGTTGTTTCCTAATTTTCTGAGAAATCATCATATTGATATCCAAAGGGTTGTACCAGTTTGCACTCCAACCAGCAATGCAGAGAGTTTCCTTTACCCACAACCTCTCCAGCATAAGCTGTAATCAGTTTTTTTTATTTATTTTATCTTGGCTAGTCTTATAGGTGTAAGATGGAATCTCAGAGTTGTTACGATCTGCATTTCTGTAATAGCTAAGATTGTTGCATATTTCTTTAAGTACTTTTTATTTCACACATTTTAGATTCCTCTCTTCAGAGTTCTCTATTTAGGTTACTTGTATCATTTTGTAGCCTTTTCCTTTAAAAGATTAGAAGATTTATTCTTTGGTTCTAATTACTCTCCTAAAATATACAATAAACTTTATGGACAAAACATCACAGTTTTGAAAACAAAAATAATCAAAATTGTTTATTTCTTACTATGTACTAATAAGCATGTACTTTGCTGACAAAGAGTAGAAGGTGGTAACTCTTTTATTCATTAGTAATATAGTTATCACTTCTAAACTTAAGTTTTTCATAGCATCTTGATATTTTGGAGATAATTTTACGAATAGCCTAATATTAAATCCAGTGAATTTAAAACTGCAATATCTCAAAACTTAGTTTCACTAAAAAACCCTGAATTGGGATCTTGGGGGTGGGGTGGGATGAGGGTAAGGGGAGATGGGGAGAGAAAAGGTAGAAGGGAAGGAGGAGAGACTTGGGGAGTATCAACATAGTAAAAATGGCAATTCTACCAAAGGCAATTTATAGATTCAATGCAATCCCCATCAAGATCCCATCAAAATTCTTCACAGATCTGGAGAGGACAATAATCAACTTTATATGGAAAAACAAAAAACCCAGGATAGCCAAAACAATCCTATACAATAAAGGATCTTCTGGAGGCATTACCATCCCTGACTTCAAACTCTATTAAAGAGCTACAGTAATGAAAACAGTGTGGTACTGGCATAAAAACAGAGAAGTCGACCAATGGAATCGTATAGAAGACCCGGATTTTATCCCACAAACCTATGAACACCTCTTTTTCGATAAAGGAGCTAAAAGTATACAATGGAAGAAAGAAAGCATCTTCAACAAATGGTGCTGGCACAACTGGATGTCAACCTGTAGAAGAATGAAAATAGACCCATATCTATCACCGTGCACAAAACTCAAGTCCAAATGGATTAAAGACCTCAATATCAGCCCGAACACACTGAAAATGATAGAAGAGAAAGTGGGAAATACCCTACAACAGATGGGCACAGGCGATCGCTTCCTATGTATAACCCCAGAAGCACAGACATTAAGGGCAATATTGAATAAATGGGACCTACTTAAACTGAGAAGCTTCTGTAAAGCAAAGGACATGGTCACTAAGACACAAAGGCAACCTACTGACTGGGTGAAGATCTTCACTAACCCCGCAACAGACAAAGGTGTGATCTCCAAAATATATAGAGAACTCAAGAAACTAGACTTTAAAATGATAATTAACCCAATTAAAAAATGGGGCACTGAACTGAACAGAGAATTCTCAACAGAAGAAGTTCAAATGGCCAAAAGACACTTAAGGTCGTGCTCAACTTCCTTAGCAATCAGGGAAATGCAAATCAAAACAACTTTGAGATATCATCTTACACCTGTCAGAATGGCTAAAGTCAAAAACACCAAGGATAACCTTTGCTGGAGAGGCTGTGGAGGAACGGGTACCCTCATCCATTGCTGGTGGGAATGCAATCTTGTGCAACCACTGTGGAAGTCAGTGTTTCGGTTTCTCAGGAAATTCGGGATCAACTTACCCCTGGACCCAGCAATACCACTTCTGGGAATATACCCAAGAGATGCTCTATCATATGACAAAAGCATTTGTTCAACTATATTTATAGCAGTATTGTTTGTAATAGCCAGAACCTGGAAACAACCTAGATGCCCTTCAGTGGAAGAATGGATGAAGAAAGTATGGAATATATACACGCTAGAGTACTACGCTGCGGTAAAAAACAATGACTTCTCGAATTTTGCATGCAAATAGATGGAAATAGAAAACACTATCCTGAGTGAGGTGTCCCAGACCCAAAAAGATGAACATGGGATGTACTCGCTCATAATTGGTTTCTAGCCATAAATAAGGGCCACGGAGTCTACAATAGGTGAACCTAAAGAAGCTAAGTAAGAAGGTGAACCCAAGGAAAAACATATAGTTATCCTCTTGGCTAAGGGAAGTAGACCAAATTGCTGGGGAGAAACAGGAGAATTGGGATAAAGGAAGGGTGGATAGGGGAGCACGGAACCACAATTCTTAGTTAAGGGAGCCACTTTAGGGTGGGCAAGAGACTTGACCTTAGAGGGGCTCCCAAGTGCCCAAGCCTAGGTTCCCAGTTAGTTCCTTGGGCAGCTGAGGATTGGGAACCTGAAATAACCCTAGCCTAGAGCAATACTGACGAATATCTTGCATATCATCATAGAACCTTCATCTGGTGATGGATAGAGATAGAGACAGAGACCCACACAGGAGCACTGGACTGAGCTCCCAAGGGCCCAATGAGGAGCAGAAGGAGGGAGAACATGAGCAAAGAAGTCGGGACCACGAGGCGTGCACCCATCCACTGAGACAGTGGAGCTGATCTACTGCGAGCTCTCCAAGGCCAGCTGGACTGTGACCGAAAAAGCACGGGATAAAACCGGACTCTCTGAACATGGCGAACAATGAGGGCTGATGAGACACCAAGGACAATGGCAGGGGGTTTTGATCCTACTTAATGTGCTGGCTTTGTGGGAGCCTAGCCAGTTTGGATGTTCACCTTCCTAGATATGGACGGAGTTGAGAGGACCTAGGACTTACCACAGGGCAGGGAATCCGGACTGCTCTGTGGACTGGAGAGGGAGGGGGAGAGGAGTGGAGGGAGGGGGAGAAGGGTGGGAGGAGGAGGAGAAGGGTGGGAGGAGGGGGAGGGAAATGGGAGGCTGGGAGGAGGTGGAAACTTATTTTTTGTTTATGTTTTTTTTTCTTCTTTTCTCAATAAAAAAATTTATATAAAAAAATAAAATACAATAAAAGTATTTTTGATGAAAAAAAAACCCTGTCTTGGAAAAAAAAAAGACAAGTATCAAGAACAGCATAGCCACTAAGCAGACAAATAGTTCATGCACTAATGTATCCCCACAGGCTAGCTTGAGAATGAGAGGTAAGCCACAGAAGAAGTGGTTGATTTTATTAGAACTGCAGAAATATAGAGAGAATAACTGAAAGGTTTGTCCTGTCTGGACTGGAATGCCACTGAGCCAGGAGTCTGTGATCATCTGAATACTCTTTGTTGGGTTCATAACTAGATGGTGGTATAGAGAGTTGCATGCTGTGGGAGAATGTTCTTGTATACTGTAAAGATTTGTCAGTCATATTTGTTTAATAAATTTCTGATTGACCAGTAACCAAGCAGAAAGCAGAGGCAGGGTGACCAGTCTAGGAAAATTCTGGGAAGAGGAAAGGAGGAGACAGTCATCACTTTGATGCGGAGGAAGCAAGATGAAAAGGTACCAATTCATGTTGTTAAACATTGAAAAGAATCATATGTTAAGTTACAATAGCTAGTTAGTCTTGTAGCTAAGAGGCATAAGAGTTTATAATTAATATAAGCCTCTGTGTGGTTATTTGGGATTGATGACTATAGGACCAAATGTGACAGAAATTTTTGACTTCAAAATGTGACCTTGAGAAGGGATTCTAGGCACAAAAGAACAAAGCCAACTGTAGTTTCTTTAAAATGGCAGTCTGTTTGCTGGTGGTGATCTGAGGCATGGCTCCCTTAAAATAGGCTTCCTGATTTAGTGTTTGCAGTAAAAACTGTTCAGCTCCTCTAAGAGGCCCTGCCTCTAAAGATGGTGTTTATGGGAAGCTGGCAGGCAGCATATGTCTTGATAGTGAAATGGAACTAGAAATTCCACAAAGTGGTGACAAAAAACCATGGCTCCCTCTGGTACCAATGCCATGAACTAGACTCTCAAAACTAAGGAATGAGGTGGAGGCAACTATCAAAACCATGATTTTAATCCTAATCATGCTGAATGTCAGGTTAAAGATTCATGTATTCATTTAAATATAGAGATACACAGTAAAGACAGATTCAGATGGCAAAAACCTCTAAATGATTTACAATGTGTTTAGAAGTACATGTAGATTTGGGAGAGAAAAGAAAATGGATAGAGAAAGTCCTTTAACAAGGAAATAGAATAGTTAAGTATGATGGCACATGCCTTTAATCCCAACACTAGGGAGGCAGAGGCAGGCAGATCTCTGAGTCTGAGGCCCTGGATTCTGAGTGATTTTACAAGACAGCTAAAAATATACAGAAAAACCCTGTATATAAAGAAAAAAATAAAAAAATGAAAACAGAAGAAATAGAGCAAAAAACGTGTAAAGATGGAAAACTCACAGATAATTTGGATACTGTATGTTGTTGTGTTTTCTTTGAATTGTTTACTGCTGAAGAAGGAACAATAGCTGCTAAAACACACTTGACTATAAATGCTGTTGAATTAATTCAACCTATATATTTTGAAAATACTTTGCCTTCAAAATTTATTTCAAAATATATATTACTTTGGAGAAGAGTATTAGCTTTTGTTTTCATAAGAAATTAGAGGCTGTAAAGTCATTATTGGTTAATAGAAATGTTTGATCAAGGATTACGTCCTGAAAATTCCCCAATGGTAATGGATGGCCCAGATGATCCAACATTTGAGAGCATCTCTCTTGCAGTTTCTTCTGAGTTCTGCATCTAGAAAAGCTTTAAGGCTGCTGGTTGAGATGATCAATAATATTCCTGTCAAGATTCGATCAAAATCCTAAATTTTCCTTGGGTCCCCAAAGTTTTTCAGCTCTCCTAATCAACAAGAAGTATCCTAGTAAACTATGCCCACATTCCTGAAAGGTGATTAGGACTGGAGAGGGAGAGGGAGGGGCAGTGGAGGGAGTGGAAAAGAAATGGGAGGAGGGCAAGAGGTAGAAATAATAAATAAATAAATAAATAATAAAATTGCCATCTTGAAATTCATTCCTAAAAAGCTATCAATGAACTCATTAGTTTATCTTCCAATTAATATTTGCTCTTCAACATTTCCTTTTTCTTCACATTTCCCTACTTTCTAGACTCTACTTCCATTATTTAAACAATTCCATTAGATAGCAAATGTAGTTTTCTATATAATGTTTGAGTCTCTGTAGTCATGAATTGGGAGAATAAGAATTGCAATTTTCAACTTTTATAGAAACTATTGATTATATTATTCTTTCCAGTATTTATATTGACCAGCTGCCATTTTGTTATTTCCCTAAAGAAAAAAGAAACAACATGGCAGCAAAAAGGAGGTTGTCCTCCAGTCATGATTTAAGAGATGTCTATGATTGGTACACAGTTCACAGTCAAAACATTGATGCCAAATGGAAATGAGTTATGATCTTTGAAAACTGTTCATTTCTGACACATTTTATGATGATCAAATGTTAAAAGTATTTCTTAGCCATTTTCTAAATTTTCATATTAAATATTAAAATACTAAATAAATACTATTTAAGATAAAAGAATTTTATTAAAAGTAACTGTCAATGATAACTTAATGTTATATTGTGAAAATATTGCAATTGAGTACACAAAATGAATGAAAATGGCTAAAAAAGACTAATATTACTAAACTATGATTTCAAGGACAAAATCTAAATCACGAGGTTATTTTTAAAAAATAAATTATGAAATATTTAAACTTCCTTTTCAACTATTTAATTAAATATAGTACTTATAGAGACAATTGCTGGAAAAGAAAGAGAAACATTAGTTTAAATTATTTTTATGGTAGAATTAGGAACATTATACATGCTGTATTTGGTTAGATAAATATTGTGTTAAATTATTTTTAAATTGTTTAAAAATAAATTGTTTTTCAACATAAAAGCTGTTGTTCCAGAAGATTGAAATAGTACAAATGTAAAAGCCCTCATGTAATAGATTTCCACACAGAGGTCAAATCACCTTTCCAAAATACTAAAAAGGCATGCAACATTAGTGAGAGTTTTTGTTCATCTATTACTATAAGAATTTTTTTCATTTGTTTTTGTTCTGTTTTCTTATCGGGTATGGAAAAAAAGTTCCATAGGTAAAAATGAAATGGCTGGTTATTTCATAATATGTATAGTACATCTTTCAACAAAATAAATTTTATTTGTAATTTATTATCATTGTGAAAACAATTATTACATACTTAAATGAGAAGAGTCCTAGAAATGTTATACATACATACATACATAAAACAAATATAAAAAATATCTTCTAACTTTTCACACTCAATTACTGTTAATTCTTTATATTATAATTTCTCAGTATCAATTTTATATCCTTTTTACTTGGGGATAAACATCAGAGTCACAATAGTAACACCACATCTACAAAATGCAATGAACAGAAGTAGCAAGTTTGGGAATAAATATAGTTTATGGAAGCTTTCAGATAATAGACATGATTTTATTCTAGTAGAAAATTGCTAATGGAAAGGAAAATGACGAATAACACAGAACCAAGGAAGACCACCATCTCATTCAAAAAGATAGCCACACAGAGTAAGTAAATATACAAAGGGAGCGATGTCACAGAAGTGACTGATTTTCTAGAAACCCTAAAATGACAAAGAGAACATTTGCAAGTCTTGCCTGTGCAAACAAGGATTCTGCTGACATAAGAGCCCACCACTAACTGGGTCCATAGACCAGATATTAGCAAAGAGGGCTACAGAATTCCATGTAACTGTAGCTAGGAAGGAGCATTCTGTGGCATCCAGAATAAAGTGTCCCAGTATCACAGCTAGTTACAGAAATTAATTTAGACATTAGTGCACACACGACATTATTTCCTAAGTAACAATTTTCTCAGTGCGGCAATCACGTCCTTGTTCCTAAGACTGTATATCAAGGGATTAAACATGGGAGTCACAATGGTGTAGAATAGAGAGAACAGTTTGTCGGTTCCTGGAGAATGTTTGGACTTTGGTCTCAAGTAAGTAACGGTGGCTGATCCAAAAAATAAAAACACTACAAGCAAATGGGAAGAACAAGTGGAAAAAGCTTTTGCTCTTCCTGTGGCTGTTGGTAACATCAGAATGGTGGCAATGATTTTGCTATAAGAAGCAAGAATCAACATAAAAGGAAAAGCAGCAAAGAGGATAGCCACTAGGTAAACAGACAACTCATTAATAAATGTGTTTCCACAAGCTAGTTTGAGAATGGGAGGTAAGTCACAGAAGAAGTGGTTAATTCGATTAGAATTGCAAAAAGTTAGAGAGAATATCTGACAGGTTTGTGCTACTTGGAATGGCATTCCACCAAGCCAGGAGCCTGCAGCCAGCTGATTGCATTTTACTGGGTTCATGACCAAGGGATAGTGCAGAGGGTTGCAGATGGCCACATAGCGGTCAAAAGACATCACAGCCAGAAGGAAACATTCAGTGGCTCCCAGAATAAGGAAGAAGCATGTTTGTGTGGCACAGGCCAGCTTGGGTATGTTTCTATTCTGAGTACCAATGTTGTACAGAATTCTAGGAAGAGTGACAGATACATAACAGATTTCCAGAGAAGAAAAGTTTGCCAGGAAAAAATACATGGGCTTCTGTAGTGCAGGATCGAGGATGGTTATCACAATTATGGAGCTATTTCCAATTAGGATAATGATGTAAACTAAGGAGAACATTCCAAAGAGAAACCCCTGGAGGTTTGGAAGGTCAGAGAATCCCAGGAGGATGAAATGTGTGACTGTGGAGGCATTGTCCTCTGCTCTGATTTCTGCATGATCCATACTTTCAGATGATTTAGTTCAAAGTGGAAGTCACGTGACTGCATTTGTTTGTTTGTACTGCATATAAATTACAACCCAAACTTCTTAATTTTCTGAAAGAAAATAAGATACAAACACACATCTTATACATTCTGTTAAATGTTGAGAAAGTGTATTTCTTGCTAGTCAGAATATGCAATAAATATTCTCTGAATTTTCTGTTAATTTATACAGTTAGCATTTTGGTTGTTTTCTATTATTATGCATGCCACTTTTACTTTACTTCTCAATGAATCAAGTTCAAAATTTGAGTTAATATTCAGCTTAATAATGATTCAGTCTTTTAATTGACTGTTTATCACTTCCCAAATAATTTGTTTCATGCTTATTATATTGAGATTAATTTCATAAATTATTAAATAATAAACAGGTATTATTCAATACAAGAGTAATCTACCAAAGTATGTAAAATGTTTGAGGGATAATATATATTGACATTTTAATATAATCCTTCTTTTATGGGTTTGATGGTTTTATATATAGGTTCCTTTAGTATACCTGTACCCCAAATATAATACGGAATTTAAAATATTAAACTTTTTTCCAGTATACAGGTTGTGAAAACCAATGTTATAAATTTTATGCATATTGTAATGTTTTTGTCCTTAAATTGGAACTTAGGACAAAATAAAGAATGTTGAGGCCTTTTTATATCAAGATGCTGAATGGTCAGCAACTGCCCCATCTTCTCCCACCCACCTGCACACATGGTGAAGGAAGTGTAATCTAAGAGGTGCATCTCTCTATTTTGAATAAGTGTGTATTGTAGCAGAACTGTGCCTACCACAGCTCACTTTGGGCTGCTCTAAGTCTTCCATATGTACTCAGATTTGTATGTATACAGCTAGACCACTTGTTCCATTCTTCCATTTTAAGCATTTCAGGGGCTTATGCTTGAGAATCCTGGATGACCTCCTTAATTTTTGTATGATTCATTTACTTCCAGAGAAGTATTTTTCCATTTAAAACTTTTTACCTCCTATTTCTTACTTCTCAAAGCTTCACTATAAAACTTTCCAATTCTTAGAAATTTTTGAATTTGTTACATAATAACAAGCCCAAATATTCCTTTATTCCAAGTATCACAAACACAACTCATTATACCCCTCTCTAATCTTTCATCTACATGTTCTCTATCTACTCATGTATCCATTTATTTATTTTCAATAGTAGATATATTTTCTCTTATTGTGTGCAGCCATTGGACAGTATGTGGGAATAAAAAGATCATCCTCTCTGCCAGATAAACACTAACTGTATTATTCTCCTCATTATATTAACAAATTTTTACATTCAGTCATTTTCAGGAAAGGATGAATAAGGAAAGCCATTGTATAGAGGAATTTGGATTTTAATTTTGTTTTGACAGAGTTATATGTGGCTCGTTCAAAATTTCAGTTCAAATGATAAAGCAAATTGGGAAGGTATAGGGTTTGAAATTAACTTTGAATTCCTAAGGATTTTTTTAACATAAGTATGTTAAGTAAAAAAAAATTCTGTTTCCCTCTGTACTCTTCCATATTTCATTTTAATAATAGTGTTAAAGTAGTGATAGATTTGATTCTATTTTGTAAATGTATAGAATTTTATTGAGAAGATTTTAACATAAATATGTGAACTTACTATAACTGAAACTCAAAGTATACAAATACCGTTAGTAAAATGTGGCAGAGCTAAAGTCATTTGAAGATCATAAAAGTATTCCATAAAGTGTCTCTTCTTCATGATCATTTAAGCATATTTCTTCACGTATTTAACTCAGACAAGTATATATGAACGGCAATAAAAATACTGTACAGACAGATGATTTTCATGAAGACAAGGATATACTATGTTTCTAGTTATTGCCCTGATAATGTATCATTGTCATAATATAAATAATAAATAACTCTAAAGTGTGCCTTCTGCTTTGGTTTCTGTGTTTGATTATGGGAATGGTATGTACTGTTTTTATATTGTAATCTCTGTTGTGTGACATTCAAAAACATTTTAATGAAAGTATGTTCCTAAATCGAACTATAATATGCCTTAAAATATAGTAGACCAAAGCATTATCTGATGTTTTCTTTTCTATACAGAAATCTTCTTTACAGAAGTCTTTTCTCCTGTGTTAGTGGAAGTATTGTATTTCATTTTGAAGAGAAAGCATCAATAAATGCTGTATTCATGTATGAAATGTATTCTCAACTAATAAATGGTGAAAATAACATTTAAATTGAAAAAGCCATTCATTTTTTCACATTTAATGGATTTTTCAATTTTAAACTACAGGCTAAGCAAATAAATTTATACATTTGCTTAGAACGTACTTACATTTTATGTTGTTATTATTTTGATGTTTGCAAGCTGAATTCTGGGTCTCGTCCATGCTAGGCAAATGATCAATAATTGGGCTACAAACCTCAGATCCTGCACACATAAACAGCTCCTCACATAAAGCATCCCCAAATTAATCAGCAGATCTTCTATTTTCCTCTTGGAAAACTTTTTATCAATTAATTTTTGGTCAGAAATAGTGCTCAAAGGTGTATATATCGCAATGATATAATTATTCATGTATAGAATAATAAAAAGATAAAATTGAATAATTTTAGGCTTTACAGGAAAATATACTCATTTTGATTTGACTAAATATATTAAAGCTTATATAAATCACATACTCTGTTAAACAATGAAATTTTTGGATGTCAATACTGTAATTTGAAATAATGCAATGTCTTAATATGCATATTGCCTATGTGAGCTTACTGAACTAGTATATGAAATAAAATCAAAGGTAGGGAAAAAGGTAGATAAAAACAAACACATACATGAATGTCTTTATTACAAAAGTGTCTATGCCAAAGTAGAAGGCATGCTAATATGTTTAAAATTAACAACCATTAGGAGTTGTTCCCCCCCCCCATAGGCCACATGCACATTTCAATGATTTTTATTCCATATTTTCAAAATTAGTACATGAGTTAGATATTAGGAGACCTGATCTCAAGAACTTATACTTGTAAAAGAGGTAAATACAATAGAAAATAATTTCTTGAAGAAGTAATTAAAACTTAAAAAAAATCAATTACTGTGATTCATGATAGCACAGAAGATGATAATGTCTTTAGTGACCTTGACAATATTCTCTCCTACATTAACTTTCACATTTAAAATGATTTCATAATTTGTTCTCAACTGACTTAATAATATAACCTGAAACCTAACCTTAAAAAACCACAGGGAAATATTAACTTGATACATATCCAAAGTAGAATTGCATAGAATAAATTCCTCACCTTTATAAACTGGCATAAGACAAATTATGATGAATAAGTTAGTTTTTCTAATCTTAAGTATTAATTTGTTTAAAAAAAGGTTAATCACCTTGCAATATATACTACAGACTGTACTGTTTAATTAGGACACTGTCTGTTCTGGGAATAAATTCTTTCCCCAAGTCTCTTTCTGAATGAAGGGAATAGGTTTCCCCAAGAATCCAAAAGCTCAACAAAGAAAAACAAAACAAAACAATAAAGAAGATACACTTGAGGAAACTACTCCATTTAAATATCATATTTTTCTATTTTGTGACTATGAGAGCCAGGAATGGGATGTATGAGTGCCAAGCCACCACGGTACTTGGATAGCTGAAGCAGGAAAACTGTATATTTAAAGTCAACTAAGGATTCAGAGTAAGGCTTTGTTTCTAAGTAAATAAGTATAGTAATTAAGTAAGTCAAAGAATATTTTCAGTTCTCAAAAGAAGTAAAAACAATGAGAACATCAGAAATTGATAGTCTTTTTTATTCAAATTTAATCATTTATTTGAATGGTGACTCTTGTTTGTAGTCTGGATGGACTGGAGTTCCCTACGGAGATTTGTCAGGGTTCAGAAGTGTGATGATCTGCCTGCTCCGGCTTCCCAGTCATGAGAGTAGTGGAAAGCAGCACTGCACCTCAGTGGAAAGACATTTTATGTATTATATTAAGAAATGATAACAAATTTCCAGATTTACAATGCAGCCATGGAGTGACAGTAAATACACAAGAGGTTCTGCATCATTGGCCAGGACTGAATCCTGCAGCATATCTCCCAGATCTGAACCCTCATTCATCACACTCTCTATGCTCCTGAAATTATAAGAAAAAGAGGAAGAAAAGAAAGGCTCATTTTTCTCCCTAGGTTGTGTGAACTGGGTGTTGTGCATAATGACATCTATGAAGATGAAAAAATATAGTGATACTTCATTCTTTACTACATATAGAAAACTAAGATTACTAATACATTAATCAGCAAGTGTGTTCAGCAGTCCCAACCCAAAATTCCACTTACTTCCTGCTTTTGTTTCCCAACAAGGAACTCTTAAGTTAGATCTTAAAGTAATATAGCTGATTTTGTAGACTCCCCAGATACGTCCTTCAAAATGCATATAGAAGTGTAAAAATATAGTGGAGAAGAATACTAAAAAACAATCATAAGATCCTATACTATTAACACAGACATAATATTTTAAATAAGAGAATTGAAAATAAGGACTTTAGAATAATGAATCTGTATCATATCCCTTGTAGGATTTTATATATTCTTACAGTTTTGTGTAATATCTTTATTTTAATTGTAGCCATTAAAATATTAGTGAAATCCCAAATAATAACTATTATAGTTTACATTCAAAACACTAAACAATGATGATGAGAATTTTTATTTTTTTCAAAAAATACTTTTTATTTATGTATATAATTGCATGCCTGTTACACTATAGATGGCAGAACAGAACACTTGAGTTTCTGAAGATAGAATCACAAGTGGTTGTAAACAGGCATTATCTCGAGAGCAGAAAGATCTGGTAACTGCTTACACAGCACCTTTCCAACTTCTGATAATAAACCAAACCAATGTAATAATAATGATAATTTATTAATAGAAGTGCAAATATAAAAAGAGACATGCAGTTGTAACTTTGGATATCAATATGATGATTTCTCAGAAAATTATGAAACAACCTTCCTCAAGACTCAGGGTAGAGACTAGGGCCATAAGAAGCAAAGACACTGACTCTCATGTTAAATTCTCATTACTCTTTGTAGCACTGCAATTTTGAAACTCCCCACTATTCTGATGAATACTTTTAACTTCACATTTTATTTTTTTTTTATTTTTTTTTTTTATATGTAAATGCGGTCTACCACTTTTTTTTTTAAACATTTATTTATTTATTATGTATACAGTATTCTATCTGTGTGTATGCCTGCAGGCCAGAAGAGGGCAACAGACCTCATTACAGATGGTTGTGAGCCACCATATGGTTGCTGGGAATTGAACTCAGGACCTTTGGAAGAGCAGGCAATGCTCTTAACCACTGAGCCATCTCTCCAGCTCCCTTAACTTCACATTTTAAAAGGATTATCATGATCCTAAAATTAGACAATCTTAAAACTTTTACTAAGGTGTTGTGTTTGCTTATCATAATAAATATTCTTCACAGAACTTGGGTTTCATCTATAATTCTTCTGTTTGTCATTAGTGAGATAATAAAATGCATTTCATGATTTTTATTAGTGAGAGGAAAATAAAGTAATATCAAAGTGACACTTATTAAACTGATTCTTTGCTATGTTTCCCTTCTCATTTCTAGATAATTTATTGATTCATTATTTTCTTGGAATGCATCACACTGCTTATTAAAACTTTATTTGATGGTCTTATCAAATTACTTTGCTGAAAACAATTTTCTTTCCAACCTTCTTTCATCAGAATTGGGTTTTTTGTACATTCAGGGTGAGTATTTTTGTACAGCAGAAAAAAATCTCCTTCACTGCAGCAGCTAAAATGATACTTTTACAAACCTGATGGATGCTTCCTAACAAATTTCATCTGAGATGGTCTCAGACTATTCATTTGCACCTATTCTCCTTTCATCCCTTCAATACCATGTTTTTGACCTTGTACAGAACAAAAATGTGTAGTAAGAACATCACCATGGGGGCTGGAGAGATGGCTCAGAGGTTAAGAGCACTGACTGCTCTTCCAGAGGTCCTCAGTTCAATTCCCAGCAACCACATGGTGGCTCACAGCCATCTGTAATGAGACTTGGTGCCCTTTTCTTGACAACAAGCATATAAACAGACAGAACACTATATACATAATAAATAAATAAATAAATAAATAAATAAATCTAAAAAAAAAGAATCACCAACATAGGACAGAGCTCTATTAAGTGTGGCGTAGTTGAATTCTATTCCACTTTCCTCTACTGTGTGAGTTATATACTATAGTAGCATTTGGCCATAATTTGCTAAGCTCTCCAATGACTGCACGATACTAAAACTACTTAAGACTTTCATGTCAATTACATGACTTTGCACAGGAAAACAATAAAACAAATGAACAAACAAACCAACAAACAAAAAACACACTTGACATAGCCAAGTCATATGTATTTCTACAAGTGTTATTTATATTTGTTCTCAAATGCTGCATTTAGTTCTTCATTTTCTAAGTATTTCATTCAAAATATTTAATCATAAGTTAGTCAAAATGACATTTTATGAATTCAGCCCTTTGCTTGACATTAATGATGGTAATGAGAGTCATCTACCTTTAAGGAAATTATAAATAGAACCGTTGCAGTCGGTCTTTAGATGCCACACCCAGAAATCTTGTTTACATTTTTTTCTGTTCTACTGCTCTCCTAAATGGGATTCCAATATTTTGACTCCACACGCAAACGTTTTTGTTGAAGTTTTCTCTGTGCTTCAGTACACAAATCCTAAATGACAGGCAAGGATTTTACTACTTCACTTGTGATTTTTCTTTCTTAAATGATCCTATCTGTTGCTCGTTATTTTATTCCGCTGTTAATCTAACAGACTCTGTTTAAAGGAAATTTTCACTCTCAAAGAGGAGAAGATGAGAATTAATTGGGAGGAAAGACAAGGAAAACCTTCCTATATCATTGTTTTTAAGTGAATATGATTAAAATATTTCATCCCTATAAAGTATTTCTTGACTACTTAAATTTGATTTAATTGTGCAATACCACACCTAATTACTAAATGACATTTGGAGCCATTGGTTTATCTTCAGCTCTTGAGAAGATGAAGCTACGAAGAGGACAAATTCACTCACTGTGCTCTTGATAAAAGATAAATAATAAATAATTTTATATATATCCATATGATGAGTCTTTATTATATTAGATTTTATTCTAAATTATATTTTACATTTTGTTCTTTTCTCTAATGCTTAAAATATCACAGCAGTAAGATGTAATTATTTTAAAAATTACATACAAAATTCTTTTCCATTATTTTAATAATCATCTCCTAATGTTGATATTTAAATATGAGTCAAGCTATTTATGAATTTATTATTTTTCAAGAGTAATTTCTGCCAATCTGTGTAGAATTATAAGAATTATAATTTTACCTGTATTTATCAGCTTAAAATAATAATAACAAATCTGATATATAAAGCTTAAATACTTCCTTTACATAAAATTTTTATGCGTTTATTGTACTGTCAGAACAAGGGTGACGAGTAAGTAGAAAATGGTTTCACTGGGAATAAGTTTCTTCCCCATACTGCATGCTAATTGAAGAAGAAAGCACTTTGTCTTCTTCCTTAAGGAATTAGTCACATGAATATATAAATAAAAAAGAAAAGGGAAAACGAAACTTAACTAAACTACTCCTTTTTATAAATTCAGTTTTGTTTTTCAGTATTGAGATAAAGAAAAAGTGAACACTGAAAATATCAAAAATTTCCTATTATTTTAATGCGTGAGCATGTGTTGTGTTGTGTGTGTGTGAGGTGTATGTGTACTTATTATGTGTGTGTTTGAGATAGTATCCCTGTATAACTAAATCTGAACTCACTATATAATCCTGCTGGTCTTAAAATTCTATTATCTTCTAAAACCTGGGAACAGTAGCTTGTGATTACCTGGAGTAACCACTGGTTTTTCTTAAGTGAAATAAAGAAAGAATGAGAAGATAAGTATTCTGATATCTATACAATACTAATTGATGACGTTATTTATACTTACATTTGCCATGAATATAAGTAGACATGTGATGTGCCTATCTTTGTACAAATATATTCTTACGTATATAGTTCTGTCCTTTTCACTAATTTTATATAGTTTTTTATCTTCTCATGAAAAATATTTTATAAACAACTTGTTAATATTCGTTAAAAACTAATTGCTAATATTCCTAAAATATTCCTTCATTTTTATTATTTCAGATTAATAACATTTATTTTATTGAATATAATGATGTAACATACAGAATTATTTACCTATAAACAAACCTGAATCATACTTAATACATATAGTCATCTTTAATGAAACTACAAACTCCAAAATGAGATCTTTAAGGTTTTATCAATGCCTCAAGTAGCACAAAATTTTCTTAGTATGTCTGAGGATCTTGGTGAGAGTCTCAGCACTGAAACATCAAACAGAGTCTCAACACTGAAAAAAATATCAAACAAATAAGAAAACCTTAGGCTTTTACTTATGAACCACATTATTTGACAGTCATTTTTAAACAGAACTAGATACATGTGCAAGTTCAAATTTTTGTGCATATCTTTTATCTTATATCTATTATCTACTGTATTCATCAGCTTTCTGTTGATATGATAGGGACCATAATCCAAAACAGATCATGGAAGAAAATGTTTTATTTAGGTGATGTTCATCTAACATCCTATCAATCAAGAGAGTCTGGTCAAACATTTAAGGAGTAAGCTGGTGAGGCGAGGTTCTTCTAAAAAGAATATTTCCTCTTGTCTTACTTATAAAGCTATACTGCTATAAAGCTCATGTCCACCAGGCTGAGAATAATACTGTCCAGAGCAGGTTAGGACATCCTACATCAACAAGAAATTAAGGAAATGTCCCACAGACATGAACAGAGTCCAAACTTACTGAACCAATTTCAACCAACTCTTCTACTAGCTACATAACTCTAGATTAGAGCTAGTTTAAAATACAAACTAATAAATCTAT
The DNA here is from genome assembly GCF_018167655.1 of Microtus oregoni. Classification (NCBI taxonomy): domain Eukaryota; kingdom Metazoa; phylum Chordata; class Mammalia; order Rodentia; family Cricetidae; genus Microtus; species Microtus oregoni. The sequence continues at coordinate 57,517,529 of NW_024543068.1, read as the reverse complement.
ACAATTAAAAATAATAAATACACTCACCACTAACTTAAATTTATTTTGAAAAAGAAAACAACATGAGTTGTGAGGCTATAACAGAACATCTACTAGAAGAGTCAAGCCATTCCCAGTATGCATTCCTTCTGCTTCCTGTGGTATGAAAATAGGGCTCTCAGTCACCTGTAACTAAGGATTCTAACTAAATGGAACAATACGCCGAATTAAATGCCTTTATTTTATAAAAAATATGTACTTTTGAAAGAGAATATTGCACAAAAATGTATGTGTACATTTGGAAGAGCCAGTTATTTGATAGAGCATGGAAAACTTTATCTCAACGTATTTTTCTTGGAAATAATTACAATTGATAATAATTTCTTTATAAGAAACAGATGTCATAAAATTAAACAGAATTTTTAAATCCTAATACAAGCAAATACAAAGCTGTATCTGCCAATATGTTAAAATGAATTCGAGTTAATTCTTTACATAATAATTTCTTCAGTGTCATTATGACATGCTTGTTACTTGGAGATAATTATGGGAATTACAAAGTTTACAGAAAAAAAACTTAATAACTAACATAATAACTTCAGAATATGTCAGAAAAAAAGATATTGGCCTAACATATAGTTGATGACAATTTGAACAAACCAACATAATTTTTACTCTAGTGAAATAATATTAAAAGAAAGAGAAGCAAGACAGTAACACAAAACAAAGGAAGATCAATTCATTCACAAAACTGTTCACACAAAATGAAGTATCACATAGGATGTCACACAAGTGTCTGATTAGATAGGGAGAAAAATGACAAAGAAATCATTTAGAGAGGCTTAAAAGTTTTTCCCTCTAAGATTCCATTACAGGGTTCAATAAAAGACACCATGAATAGCTAAAGGGGGGTTAAAAATCTGAGGGTAAAGATCTAAGAGTTAAGAAATCTATTCATAACAGGAATCATCTGTTCATGTTTATTCTTTCTCTGCTTTCTAATTTCTATCAATTCTCCCTTGATCTCTTTTGTTTTAAATTGTTCTTAGTTCTACATTGTTTCTCATTGCCCTACCCATTACAAATGTTCCTAGTTAATTATACCCTTAAAACCAGTACTTGCCGAACCCTATCAGGTGCCAGGGATGGACTTCTTTTGCCCCATAGGAAATTAGATAAAGGTTTTCACACACACACACATACACACACACACACACACACACACACACACACACACACACACAGAGGGGGAGGGAGGGAGGGAGGGAGGGAGGGAGGGAGAGAGAGAGAGAGAGAGAGAGAGCTGCTTAACTGAAAAAGATAGTTAAGAAAGGAATTAAATCATCAGGGAATTTTTAGCAGGGAGGTTAGTGTGCTACATTATTATGTGATAGATAAAAGAGCTAAAAGGTTTATTTTCAATAAAATTATGAATAGGGCACAGAATGTTTAAATCAGCAACTCAGTTCTTTGATGCCAGTATTCATAGACGAATAAGTAGTCTGTGGCACTGTGGATAAGATGATCTCTATATGACAGGGAGATAAATAAACTACTTCAGAAATTAGTACACAAAAGTTTGCTTTTTTTTCCAATTAACAATTTTCTCAGTGCTGCAATCACATCCTTGTTCCTGAGGCTGTATATCAAAGGATTGAACATGGGAGTCACAATGGTGTAGAACAGAGAGAATAGTTTGTCAGTTTCTGGAGAATGTGTGGACTTTGTCCTTGAGTAAGTAACAGCAGCTGATCCAAAAAACAAAAATATCACAAGCAAATGGGAAGAACATGTGGAGAAGGCTTTTGTCTGTCCTGTGGCTGTTGGTAACATCAGAATGGTGACAATGATTTTGCTATAAGAAGCAAGAATCAACATAAAAGGAAAAGCAGCAAAGAGGATAGCCACTAGGTAAACAGACAACTCATTAATGAATGTGTTTCCACAGGCCAGCTTGAGAATGGGAGGTAAGTCACAGAAGAAGTGGTTGATTTGGTTAGAACTGCAAAAATGAAGAGAGAATATCTGACAAGTTTGTCCTATCTGGACTGGGATGCCGCCGAGCCAGGAGCCTGCTGCTAGCTGAATGCACTTGATTGAGTTCATAACCAGGGGATACTGCAGAGGGTTGCAGATAGCCACATAGCGGTCATAAGACATCACAGCTAGAAGGAAACATTCAGTGGCTCCCAGCATAAGGAAGAAGCATGTTTGTGTGGCACAGGCCAGCTTGGATATGTTTCTATTCTGAGTACGGATGTTGTACAGAATTCTAGGAAGAGTGACTGACACATAACAGATTTCCAGAGAAGAAAAGTTTGCCAGGAAAAAATACATGGGCTTGTGCAGTGCAGGATCAATTCTGGTTATCACAATTATGAAGCCATTTCCAATAAGGATAATTAAGTACATTATGGAGAACATACCAAACAGAAACCCCTGGAGGTTTGGTAGGTCTGAGAATCCCAGAAGGACGAATTGGGTGACTGTGGAAACATTGTTCTCTTTCCTGCTCTCTGTGAGATCCATGCTTAGAGATGATTCGGTTCAAAGCAGAAGTCACGTTACTGTATTTGGTTTTCTTATATTGCATCTAAGTTACAGGTACAACAATTTAAAACTTCCTAATGTTTCTAAAGGAATAAAAAATAAACATGTACATCGTATATATTTTCTCAAATAATAGGGAAATGTACCACTTGCCATTCAGGAGCAGCAGTAAAAACAATCAGGATTTTTTGTTAATTTGTACTGTTTGCAATTTTTGACATCTGGAATAATTATGCTTGCTATTTTACTTTTCTTTTCAATATTTAAAATGCATAATTTGAATTTATATTATTTATCATATAATTCATATTTTCTATCTACCCAATATTTTTTCATGATTATTAGCTTGTGGTTAATTTAAAAAAATTAAATAATACATAAGTAAGTTTTCAAAAAGGTATAAAAAGTTTAAGGGATAATATATATTATTTCAGCATCATTTCCCCTTTGGTTAAATTGTTTTTGTTTTCAGGCTATTTAATACAATTAGTAATTAATTGTGCACCAAATATTATATGCGATTTAAAATATTTAATGCAGTTTTTGTTTTTAGTTTATAGAATGTGAAAATCAACCTCATAATTTTTAAACTGCTTTTAAAGTTTCTCTACTTAAATTAGGAAGTGGAAAAATACAAAATATTAAGACATTTCTCTCTCAGTATGCTCAACGTTCAGAAGCTGTCCCACACTTTCCCCACTAGCACACATGGTGTGCAAATGTACTGAAGGGGGTACAACTCTCTATTCTGAATAAATCTAGTGTAGCAACACAGAGTTCATTTCCTATTCTCTAAGTCATTCATATCCACCCTGCATGTATGTATATAACTAGTCTGCTTATTCCACTCTTTCATTATAAGCTTCTGTGGGTTTTGTGCTTGAGAATGCTGCCGTTCATTTCATTTTGTATTTCTTATTTGCCTTTAGAATAATAACTCTTTTTAAACTCTTTTGCCTTGTATCTCTTGCTTTTCAATATTTCATTATAAACCGTCCCAACATTTCCAAACTTTTTGAAGTATTTTAGAACCCTTGAAAATACAAAATGCTTACATATGGTACTCATTCTACCCTTGTCTTCAACTCGTGCATACCTTTAACTGTACTCAGTAGTAGGCACCTTTTCTCTTACTGTATGTGGCCACAGGTATTATGTGGGATTTACAACCATCATCCACTCTGTCAGAAAAATCTGATTGTCTTATTTGCCTCCATGTGTCAAATAATTTCAGGTTCAGTAATATATACACAAAAAGATAAATCAGCAAAGTTACTGCTAAAAGAATTTGACTTCAAGTTGTGTTTTTGCAGCATTAAATATTTCTGGTGTTCAAATTTCAGTCTCAAAGCCGGGCGCTGGTGGTGCACGCCTTTAATCCCAGCACTCGGGAGGCAGAGGCAGGCGGATCTCTGTGAGTTCGAGACCAGCCTGGTCTACAGAGCTAGTTCCAGGACAGGCTCCAAAGCCACAGAGAAACCCTGTCTCGAAAAACCAAAAAAAAAAAAAAAATTCAGTCTCAAATATAGATGCAAATTGGGAAGGTTTGAGCCAAACTTGGACTTCCTAAAGAATTTTTGACAAGAATAGGAATAAGTAAAAAAAAAAATAAGAAAATATAAACTTGTTATAACTGAAACTCAAAATGTACAAAAACTTTTAGTAAAAGTTGGCAGTGCTAAACTGTTATTTAATGGTCATAAAATTTGTTTACAAAGATCTTTTCTTCTTCATTACACCACACAAACACTACATAATTCATTGAGCCATGCTTCCTCACCTAATTTTCACGTAGTACTATATACGTAGACACTGACAAAACCCTACAGCCAGATCATTTTCTTGAAGATCACTATGTATGATTTGAGCAAGATCTACTTGACAGATATCACCATGAAAGGTGCCATTGTCACAAAATAAGAAATGAATAAGATAAAATGTGACTTTTGCTTTGGTTTTATTGTGTTTGATTGTGTGATGTGGGAAGCAGGTGTGGCATACAGAGTCTTTCCATATTGCAATATGTTTTGGGGAATTTCACACCATTGCAATGAAAATGTCTGTTTCTGAATAGAAATACTTTAAAAATATTTAAAAAATACTTGATAAAACAACATTGGCAGATGTTTTGCTTTTCTACTTGTACAGAAATCTTACTTCTGTTTTAATTGGGAAGTATCAATGTTACTTTTGTAAGAGAATATCATCAGTGTATGTTGTATTCATATATAAAATTTCCAACTAACTAATAATTGATATAAATAAATATTTTAAATGAAAAACACATCAATTTTTTCTCATTTATCAAATTTCCCACTTTAATCCAAGGGTTAAATGAGGGAGATTGGAAATTCACATATCTATCCAGACATACTTACAGTTTTCTTTGTAGCTTATTTTGATTATTGCTTGTTGAATCTCTGGTTTAATTCATGCTAGAATAATCAGTTTTTCATTGTACTTTTTTGCCAGTTTCTGCACACACAAGCATCACATCCCACAAAGCATCATTAAAGGATGTAGCAGCCATCCTTTTTTCCTGTTTGAAAATTTTCAAATAATTAACTTCTACTAACAAATGGAGTTCAAAGTGGAAATTATAAAATATTAGCAGTCACACATGAAATATTAAAAAATTTACAAAACTGTTAGACCTAATTTTAGCACTCGGGAGGCAGAGGCAGGTGGATCTCTGTGAGTTTGAGACCAGCCTGGTCTACAAAGCTAGTTCCAGGACAGGCTCCAAAGCCACAGTAAAACCCTGTCTCGAAAAACCAAAAAAAAAAAACTGTTAGACCTTCTTACTAAATACTATAATTTTTGTATTGACTGAAGATATTTAAGCTTTGTAAATAGCATAGCCTGTGAAACCATGAAATTCTTAGATGTTAATATTGTAATACCAAATAATGTAATATCTCAATATGAATAATGCATCCAGAAGCATATTGAGCTGGTAAATTAAATCAACTCAAATATAGGAAACAAAAGTAGAATAGGATAAGTAAATTCAAAAATCATTTTATTGCCAAAATATATAAACTGAAATAGAAAATATGCTAATAGGTCCCAAATAATTTTAGATACTTTTCTCACTGATGTTAATTCTTAATAATCATGCTCTTTTTATAACTTCAAGTCACATGTACAATTCAGTGTTGTTTCTTCAATATTTTGATCATTTATCTATATAGTTAGTTAGATTTTATGATATATGAATTCTAGTTCTTATATTTGTAAAATAGATAATTACATGGGGCACAGACTATCATTACTCTATAAGTAGCTCAATAAAAATCTACTACTACTAGACTCACTAAAGATTGTATTTAAGATGATAATGTGTTTATTGATATTAGCAATATTTTCTGCTATATTAACTTTCATATTTAAAAGGATTGTATAGTTTGCCTTCAAAAGACATAGTAATATCATCTTAAAGCCAACACAAAAAACAACAGCGAACCATTTACTTTGACATGTATCCAAAATAGAACCATGCAAAACATATCTCACCTTTATACATAGGCATGAGACAGACAATGATAAATAAAATTGTTTTTCTAAGTTTCAGTATGAATTTATTTAAAAAGAGTTTAATCAATTTCTAACACATATTTCACAGTGTGCTGTTTAAGTAGCATACAGTCTCTGCTCTGGGAATAAATTCTTTCCCAAGTCACTTTTTAATTGGTGGGAATATGTTTCCCTGTGAATCAAGAAGCCTAACAAAGCAAAATAAAACAAGAAAAAGAACTATTTGAGTAAGCTACTATTTTCTATAGTTTAAATATTATGTTTTTTTATTTGTGATTATGAATACCAGGAATAGAGGAACATTACTACAAAGTGAGCAGTTGGAAAGTTGAGGCAGGAGAACTGTGAGTTGAAGCCATCTAGGGCTTCATAGTAAGGCTTTGTTTCTTAGTAAGTAAATTAATCAATAGATCAATTGATAAATTTTTTTTCACTTCTCAGAAGAGAAATATAAATAATGAAATCCCAGAAATTGATAACTATTTCATTTATTTAATTATATTAATCCTTTGGGTGGTTAAGTCCTGTCTGTAGTCTGGACTGACTGGTGCTCCCTATGTAGATTCATAAGGCCTCAGCATTGTGATGATCTGCCTGCTTCTGCCTCCCATTTCTTAGATTAGTGGCAAACAGAAAAACACTCTACTATACACACATTTTATATAATAATATTAAGAAATAGTGACAAAATTCTGGATTTATAATGCAGTCTTGTAGATAACACTAAATGCACAAGAGGTCCTTAATCATTGGCCACCACTGAAATCCTCAACATTTCTCCCAGTTCTGAACTGTCATTCATCACGTTCACTTTATTGGTCCAAAAACTATAGGAAGGAAGGAAACCTCACTTTTCTCCCTTTAGTGTGTAAACTGGGGAAGTGATACAGACTTTTCCAGGGATAATTACTCCTCTAAAAGGTAGATTGATAATGGCAGCAGTGAAGGTGAGAATAGGAAGTGTCATTTCTTTCTCAATTTATTAATCAGCAATTGTGCTAATATGTACCAACCCAGAATTCTACATGCTTCCCTACTAAGGTCTCCTAAGGTAGATTGTGAAGTACTATTACTGATTTCTGTAGAGTCTTCAGATGCCCCATCAGAACACACATATAGTGGAGGAGAATACTAAAACAACACATAAGATCTTATAATATTAATACAGGCATAATATTTTAGAATAGAAAAATAAAAAGAAGTACTTTAGAATCACAAACATTCAACATGCCCCTTGCACTATTTGATATTTGGTTACAGTTTTGGGGAATAATTCCACTGTAACTATAACCATTAAAATGTTTATGTAATACAAATCATTATTGTTAAAATGTATATTTAATCCACTACATAATGATGACAAGAATCTTCATTTTTTTTAAAGTTTTACTTTATTTGTGTGTACAAGTGCGTGCATGCGATGTCTTGGAGGACAGAGGGGGACACTTGAGCACCTGGAGCTGCAGATACATGTGAGTGTATGCTTAAAACACCCATCACTTTGAAGGAAACATCAGCCTGATGAGAACCACTCATAAATTTTTAGTCTTTCAGAAGCAGAGACTAATGCCAAATTCTTCTGTTGGTGCAAACCCTGGTGCTGGTCAGTCAGTACTCTGCGGATAACTGACATCACTGGAGTTTTTTCCGTCATATAAGTATTTGAACTTTTTTCTTGTGGAAACCGTCCTTACTTCTACCCAAACGTTTTCTAGCATGAGAAGAACATTGAAAATAAAGGGATATCTCACTTTCTATTTTATCCCACTCTGTCTGATGTAGCTAAGAAGTTGATTATTTTATGGTTTTCCTTATTATATTGCATTCTTAGTGATAGTATACTCTTGCTGGTACTCATTCTACTACATTTTAGTAGTGTCATTGAGATTATTGATGATTTATTCATTATTAGATTTTGTATCACCTGGAGTAGACTTCATAACATTTGTCATTTGTGTGATTACCATATTTCTGCTGTCTTTATATAGACAAAAAGCAGTAACACATTGTGTTTCCAATATATCTTATGGCTCTACAAATAAACATGCTTGGAACTGGCTGATTACACTGATTTACAGAACACATTTAGATAATTTATAAATTACAAAATATATTGGATGCCCAAATCTCATTGTTAGGTCATCATGTATCTGAATTTATTTCATCCTGTTGCAAGAATCTTTTTGTAGGAACAGAATACTAAATAATAAGGTTTAATTGTTAAATATGAAGATAAAAATATCACCAGAAAGTTTTCTAAAATTATCAGAGGATCTATACCCATGGGGTATTTGAAAAATTGCTGCCTAAAGAAGACAACAACAATAAACAGGGAAACATGGAAGGGGAGAGTTTCATTGGGCCTTAAACATAGAAAAAAACCTAGTGGAAACTAATGAATACTGAGTGCATGAGAAAGAGTCTCCTCCAAGAAGAGCAAACATGTTTTTATCCAGTACCATGTGGAAATCATACAAATAAATTTATATTATCTGAACAAGTTGTGCACATACATATAATATATATTATATGCATATGGCATGTGTAATGTATAACAGTTAAAGAAACAGGTGGCAAATTTTAATAATAATCATATATAGAAATGGCTTAGAGAAAGCAAAGAGAAGAAATAATTTAAATATATTATGATTTTAAAATAAATATATTTGAAAAGAATTTATTACTCATACCTTCATTAACAGTGAATTTGAATTTGATATTTCCATTTATTAAAACAATAATTATCAAAAAATCCATCAAGGGGTTATTGCAACTCTAAATATCTAGGCAACAAGCACCAGGTCACCCAAGTTCATAAAAGGAACACTGCTATAGCTACAATCACATAATGGCCTTCACACAACAATATTGGTGACTTCAGTTTTCCATTCTTGACAAGATACAGATCTCTTAGATAAAACCTAAACTGGGAAGTTCTGGAGTTAAATGAAATCATAAACTAAGCAAAACTAAGGATAAGAAGGCAAACATCTCTCCAAACATAGAAGAATATATCTTCTTCATAGCACTTTATAGAACTTTTTCTAAAATGATGTGTGTGTGTGTGTGTGCTTGTATGTATGTGTGTTTGTATGTGTGTGTGTGCATGTGGGCATGTATTCATATGTATGAGTGTGTGTGTGTGTGTGTGTGTGTGTGTGTGTGTGTGTGTACAGGAACATATATAACCTACCACTTCATAATAGATCATAAGACAACTTGAAATTGTAGATTCCAGACTGGCCTGAAGAGTCTTTCATACTAGAAATTTAGAAACCAAAATGATACTAATGTGTTATTTTAAAAATCATTGTAACTAAATGCATATATGAATTTCAGTAGTTATTATTTCAGAATATGATTAACAATAAAGCTAATTAGATTAGATATTCTTTTGAGAAAGATAGTTCACAATAAATAAAATTTTTAAATGAAGTTTTTTAAAAATTTGATTAGATAAGTAAGTAAGTAATTTGTTTTTATGAGACAGGGTTTCTTTGTGTAGCTTTGGAGTATGTCTAGAACTTAGACTGTAGATGCTGCTGGTCCTTTCCTCACAGGTATCTGCCTGACTCTCCCTCAGGAATTCTGAGATTAAATGCATGCACCACCATTGCTTGATTTAATATGAAGTACTTTAAGTTTGCAAATATACATATAACTTAGCATATGCTTAAACAGATAAATGTCTCTCAATATCACAAAGAAATTTCAGTTTGTATTAATCACTAGTGCAGAAACAGACAAGATACATAGTTAAAGATAGCTATCTCAGCAAACTTAATAACAAACACATAAAAGCCAAATCTGCAATACATATTAGCACATATTATATTTTAGCAAATTGTCTGTAAAAGAATTTTCTCAATGCTACTTTGACATCCTTGTTTCTTAGACTGTATATAATGGGATTAAACATGGGAGTCACAACAGTATAGAAAAGAGAAAGCACTTTGTCAGTTCCACCCGAATGACTAGTATTAGATCTAAAATATGTAACCATACCTGATCCAAAAAATAACATCACAACTGCAAGATGAGATGAACAGGTGGAGAAGGCTTTGGCCTGACTGGTGGCTGATGGCAACTTCAGCACTGTAGAGATGATTTTACTATAGGAAAAGATTATTAACAGGAATGGAACCACACCAAATAACAGAGCACCTAGGAAAACCATCATCTCATTCACAAAGATGTCCCCACAGGCCAGGTGAAGTACTGGGGGCAAGTCACAGAAGAAGTGGTTGATTTGATTGGAACCACAAAACGAAAGAGAAAAAATCTGTGATGTCTGCCCTATCTGTGCTGGAATTCCACTGACCCAGGAGCCAATCACCAGCTGAGAACACACTCTCTGGTTCATGAGTAGAGGATAGTGCAGAGGTTTGCAGATGGCCACGTAACGGTCATAGGCCATGACAGCCAGCAGGAAGCACTCTGCAGCCCCCAGGATAAGAGTGCAGCACATTTGTGTAGCACAGGCAATGAAAGAGATGCTTCTTCTCTGGGTCCCAAGGTTGTAGACCATTCTGGGGAGACTAATTGATACATAACATATCTCTAAAAACGAAAAGTTGCCAAGGAAAAAATACATGGGTGTCTGAAGAGCAGAGTCCAGCCTTGTGATGAGCACAATGGTGCCGTTGCCCAGTAGGATAAAGGAATACATGACAATAAGCAGTCCAAACAGAAACCACTGGAGATGAGGAACATCTGAGAATCCCAGAAGAACAAATTCCTTCAGATTGGTTAGATTTTCTCCTTGTGGTTTTTGATGGTGGTTCATCTGTGAAGTAGATTCAGGCAACATGGCTGTTTACTTTCCCATTGGGGGAAAAAAAAGGCTTTTATCTTAATATAAATTCACCCAGATTGATCTTTATTATCTGATCAATAGTGTCTACCGTAAAGGAACTTTTGCTCATAATTTTAGTTTTAGCATATTATAACTTTTTCATTATTGCTGTATATTAAAATTTCTTTAAAACTTAATGTTAGACTGCCTAGGTCCATAATTCAGGGTATACTAAACTATGATCTAAACATAGCAGAGACCTCAACATTATTGGAAGCTATTTCTGATAAATACACTAACAGATACATTTACATTGTCTCTGATAGCATTAGTATATATTCTGAGAAGTGGGCTGGAGTGTGAGCTGAGCAGTTATAAACACTGTTTTTTCCTTATAACTACTCTGGTTTGATTACCTGAACCAAGTTAGCAGCTCAAAACTCTCTGTAACTTCAGCTTAGGCTGGATGATTTGAGATGTATATAACCTATCAAAGAATTTATACATATAATGTGGAACTAAAAAACATTAGAATGAAAATGGTTTTCTATTCTTATGAATTTTGTTAGATTTCTAAAACAAAATATCATTGATATTTTCATAACTTTTAAAATATTTACTATAAATATAAAATAAAATTGTTTTATGTATGTCTCTCTTAGGGTTTGAATTGTTGTCTAGGTTCTCTGAGATTGTTATTTGTGGACTGGCTTTTTTGCTTTATGTTATAAAACCATTTATAAGTGAGTACATGTGATAATTGTCTTTCTGTTTCCTCTCAAACCACATTGTATCTCCAATAGATAGCCACTGGAAAAGAAAAATTAGTTTTCTCCAATGCAGAACTCAGGGCATACAAGCCACTCTTAATACCAAACCTCATGCCCAACAGTACATGGACAACACAAAACTAACCCAGTGATATTTTGGGAGGTTATTTGCTTTTTAATGGTTTGTCTCTCCTTTTTCTTTTTTTTCTTTTTGTAAACCTTACAAATCTTTAAATGTATTTTGGATTCTGGTTTTGTGTTTTGTGGAATTTCTGTGTGTGAGAATATATGTGTTTGTATGATATGTTTTTCTTATGTTTTTCTTTTACTCTTTTTTTCTGGTTGTTTGTTTTATTCTATTCCAGTTTGTTTTTATTTTTCATATTTTATTTTCTTATTATGTGCTAGAGGTCTGTTGTTCTCTAATCATATAAAAAAAGGAATGTGTATGTTTTTGGGAGAAACTTCAGGGACAGGAAACCATAATCAGAATATCCCTAATGAAAACAAGAGCTAACATCCATAAAAATATGGACAAATATAAAATTGTACACACCAATGCCTTAAACATATTATTATTTATTTACTTCTTCAAACATTTTATTTTAATAGTCTACAATTAAAAGTTTCAATGTTCTCCCTTTTAGTTAGTTTGATTACTGCTATTTATTTCAAAGATTGCTTTCATTTTATGACTTAATTTGTACATATTTACCTCATTTTTCACTTTATAATGACAAGCAATGTATCAATCATGCCATAAACATTTGACACATCTCCAAAATATATAGAGAACTCAAGAAACTAGACTTTAAAATGCTAATTAACCCAATTAAAAAATGGGGCACTGATCTGAACAGAGACTTCTCAACAGAAGAAGTTCAAATGGCCAAAAGACACTTAAGGTCATGCTCAACTTCCTTAGCAATCAGGGAAATGCAAATCAAAACAACTTTGAGATATCATCTTACACCTGTGAGAATGGCTAAAGTCAAAAACACCAAGGATAACCTTTGCTGGAGAGGCTGTGGAGGAACGGGTACCCTCATCCATTGCTGGTGGGAATGCAATCTTGTGCAACCACTATGGAAGTCAGTGTTTCGGTTTCTTAGGAAATTCGGGATCAACCTACCCCTGGACCCAGCAATACCACTCTTGGAAATATAGCCAAGAGATGCCCTATCATATGACAAAAGCATTTGTTCAACTATGTTCATAGCAGTATTATTTGTAATAGCCAGAACATGGAAACAACCTAGATGCCCTTCAATGGAAGAATGGATGAAGAAAGTATGGAATATATACACGCTAGAGTACTACGCTGCGGTAAAAAACAATGACTTCTCGAATTTTGCATGCAAATGGATGGAAATAGAAAACACTATCCTGAGTGAGGTATCCCAGACCCAAAAAGATGAACATGGGATGTACTCACTCATAATTGGTTTCTAACCATAAATAAGGGTCACGGAGTCTACAATAGGTGAATCTAAAGAAGCTAAGTAAGAAGGGGAACCCAAGGAAAAACATATAGTTATCCTCTTGGCTAAGGGAAGTAGACAAAATTGCCGGGGAGAAAATTGGGATCTTGGGGTGGGGTGGGTTGGGGGTAAGGTTAGATGGGGAGAGAAAAGTTAGAAGGGAAGGAGGTCGGGCCTTGGGAAAGCAGGAGGATTGGGATAAAGGAAGGTTGGACAGGGGAGCACGGGACCACAATTCTTAGTTAAGGGAACCACTTTAGGGTTGGCAAGAGACCTGACCCTAGAGGGGCTCCCAGGTGCCCAAGCTGAGGTCCCCAGTTAGTTCCTTGGGCAGTTGAGAATAGGGAACCTGAAATGACCCTATCCTTGAGCAATACTGATGAATATCTTGCATATCATCATAGAACCTTCATCTGGTGATGGATGGAGATAGAGACAGAGACCCACACTGGAGCACTTGACTGAGCTCCCAAAGTCCCAATGAGGAGCAGAAGGAGGGAGAACATGAGCAAAGAAGTCAGGACCACGAGGGATGCACCCACCCACTGAGACAGTGGAGCTGATCTATTGAGAGCTCACCAAGACCGGCTGGACTGTGACTGAAAAAGCATGGGATAAAACTGGACTCTCTGAACATGGCGAACAATGAGGGCTGATGAGACGCAAAGGACAATGGCACGGGGGTTTGATCCTACGTAATGTGATGGCTTTGTGGGAGCCCAGCCAGTTTGGATGTTCACCTTCCTAGATATGGACGGAGGTGGGAGGTCCTAGGTCTTACCACAGGGCAGAAAACCCTGACTGCTCTTTGGACTGGAGAGGGAGGGGGAAAGGAGTGGGGGGAGGGGGAGAAGGGTGGGAGGAGGGGGCGGAGGAGGGGGAGGAGGGGGAGGGAAATGGGAGGCTGGGAGGAGGTGGAAACTTGTTTTTTTTTCTCCTTTTCTCAATAAAAAAAGAAAAAAAAAGAAAAAAAACATTTGACACATCACGGTTAAAAGAAGCATAACTTTGAATTATAGTAAGTAGTGATTTTAGAAGATCATTCACTTAATTATGCTTATAACACATATCTTAGCAGGATGAAGGTAGGAAAGTCGGTGCGAAGTGTAGAGGGCCCAGGTTTAGAGCCTGGAGTCACATGAAGCAAAGTCATGGACTGTCTGGTTAAACGCTCTGTACACCATCACAATTTTAAAGATCCCCAAGCAAAATATTCAGATAAACATTTTAAAATTCACTTTATAGAAGGATTTATAGTGATCCTAAAATCTGGTAAACTTCAATAATGTTTTATGATTTCTCTTCATAGTAAACTTCCTTCACCAGACTTTAATTTCATTTTTAGCTTTTCTGTTTCTTGTAGGTGAAATAATAAAACCCTCCTTGACCAATTTTATATGTAAGAGTAGAAATTATTGCTTATTAACTCAAAGAGACTATTTGCTATTTTTCTCTACTTAGATAAATATCTAGATATTTTATATTAGTGAACTATTATATTCCAGGAATTCATCACACTACTTACTTAAACCTCATTGATGATCTTATTTATTTAGCTTGCTGAAAATAATTTTTATTCAAATCTTCTTGCTTGAGAGTTAGGTCTTTTGTATGGTCAAAGAGAATATTTTCATGCAGCCACAAAGGGGTCATCATTTATTGTAGGTGCTAATTTTCTACTTTTACAATGGCAAAGAAGACATTTTCTAGGAAATTCCATCTTAGATGGTCTTTGACTCTGCAAAACTATGATTTGGACATTGTCTAGGACTAAAGCTGTAGTAGCAGAATCATTAGTATATAATATGTGTTGTAGCTGAAATTTTATTCCACTTTTTTTTGATTGTGTAACATATATTACATAATATATAATTACATTTGGCCACAATACATTGAGCTATCCAATGACATAAGGGTTATAAAACTCTTAGGATTATTGTGTGACTCACATAAGTTACTATAGACAAAAAGTAAAAACCACTTGACACAGTCATGTCATTCTTTATTCTACAAATATTATTTATACTACTTTTCAAATACCACATTTAATTCTTCTACATTTTTAATTGTTTTATTCCAAATATTTTAATCACAATCTCATCAAAAAGACAATCTTTGAATCTCTCCCTTTGTTTGAATATTTTTTTTGAAATGAGTGTCATTTTCCTACAATAATAAGATTTTAATGAAACCTTTAAAGTGTGTCTGACGGTGATACAGTCATGGGTCTGTTTTTACCTTTTGCCTTTCTTTCACTTCTCTTTAATAGGGTTCCATTATCAGGATTCCACATGAGGGCCTTTTGTGGTTTTCTTTATGCTTTGGTATGAACTTTGACTGATCCTAAAAAAGGTAAGAGGAAAATAATTCACTTCTTCAGTCATCTATATTTTTTATTTGATTGTTCTCAGTTCCATCTGATGCTCATTATGCAGCTCAGCTTTGAATTAAACAGATTCTCTTTAAAGGAAATTCTCATTCTCAATTATAAGAAGCTGATAATACAGAGAAAAAGAACAATAAGCTATTCCCATACCATGTTTTCAAGTGGCAATGATTAATATGGCTACTCCTAACAAATATTTCCTGACCTACTTACATTACAATTTAAAGTTATACAATACTAAATCTAGTTACTAAATTACATTCTGGACATGGCTGTGTCTTCTGCTCTCAAGGAGATTAAGCTATAAATAGGTGGAATTTACTCAGTGACCTGTACTCAAATAATATTTATTGTTTAGCAAATGTTTAATTTATAATAAGATTGCAGTAATAAAATTGATTCTAGGGTATTTCTTTTATAAGTCTCTTTTGTCTGAATAAATGAAGACTTAAAAGAAGTTGTAACAGTAATCTCAGTCATTCGAAGGTCAGAAGATTCATAAACTTTTCAGAGTGCATTTGCTAGGCATACATATTATAATTCCTTTCAAGACTTTAACTACATTGAAGCTAAAATACTTTTTTTATTTTATAAAATCCTGATTTTCATGATTTCATTATGATTATCAAATAGGTAAAATCAATTATTCTTTGTATTTCTCAGATTTATAAATCTATTCTATAAGTTAACAAACTTCCTATGAAAATATGATTAAGACCTAAAAAAGAAATATGCATTTTTGTTGTTAATTTGTTAAAATGTGTTGCTTCAAAATAAAGTTTCCTATATAAGCTTTATGTTTATCAAAGTTATCAATGGTGCAAAGTTCTCTTTTTCTGATATGGTTCAACACCTGTGCTTAGTATAACAATTATAATATTAATTGTATTTATTTGATAAAATACATTAAATTTAAATTATTTCTAAAAATATACACAAATTTTGAAATAAATCATATTGAAATACAATGAATATCAAAATAAGATAAGTAATAGTTACCTTTTCATGGACATTAATTTTGACTTTTTATCACCATGATTTCGTTATCTCATTTATATCAAGTGGAAACACTTGTGTCATTAAAGCTTTAGAGTTTCCTGTAAAGAAAGTCTGTTTCTGACAACCATAAAGTTCTCCTCGAATAAAAGCAGCTCTGTTCCCATGAGAATTCTCTTTATGGATCTAAATTTACACACCAGAGGACCTCTTTGGTGTTTGATTATTTGAAAGTTTTATTTTCTTCCTAGATAATGCTTAATACAATTTGACATGTAAATTGGGCACCCACTGGAATTAAAAGTATGGTGTGGTTTGTTTCCTAGATATGGACAGTTATTGAGCAACACTGTGAGAAATAATACAAAATTGTCACCTAAATAATAATTACCTAATTTTGTAAAATGTATGGCTGTGATATTGTCTATTATGAGAATATTATGTGCAGCTGTAATTGACAGTAAACTGTTTGTAAGCATGTATTTTGTCTCCAGCCAGTATACTATAATAGGTTCTGTGCCCTGGTATGCACAGGGTTGCCTGTGTGATAGTTTTAACAAAGAAGATGTACTTTAATAGGACTAATTAGAATCTATATGAAGTCAAGTTGTATTAATAGAAAATCCTTTTGATAGGAGTCCATATATACTAAACTTCAGGCCTTAGAGTGACAATTGCTCCTAATATTTAGAAACTTTAGGGATCTTCAATGAGTGAGAAAACAATATGGTGTAAATATATTGAGAAAAACTAAATAAAAGTTATTTTAAAGAATATATTCACGGGTGATGAATTTGTTAGGTCTCTACAACACATATACATGCTATTCACTAAATAGTGACTTTTAATCATTTTGATGGTCCTTAGAAAATCATTCTTGATCAGATTGTCTCTTATTGTACTATGAGAGCAAATGATATTTGGTAAAGTTCATTACTCATTGAGAAGACACTAAAATAGTCATAGAAAGGTAGGAGGAGCTAGTAATGATACTTCATGCAGGACCTATTGTGGCCGAGCTCAGGATGAAATTGTATTACCAACCAGGAATAAATGTTTTAGGTACACATTCAAAAGTTAGCTGATGTGAAGGGATTCCTAAGCCCTTAGATGAATGAACAGAGAGACATTTTTGAGGTAGAGAATATAATATCTTGCAAAATCAAACAAACATAAATAATTATTTTAAAAATGGTAAGACAAATTCTTAAACTGTGGATATTAAAACAAAATGATTTAGACAACTGAATAACCTTTGAGGAAAGAAATTGTTATTTATTATTCAAACTATAAAAAATTGATGTTAATTTATTTATGGTCTTCTTAGGATGTAAAATCATGAACTCATCTAACATTTATTTCTGAACAATTGCTAATTTATTCATATCTAAATTTTTCAATTAATGATAAATATTAAAAAAGATGTTTTCCTACTTATATGAAAATAAAGTGATGTCATCTTTAGTTTCTGTAATTCATCCTGAAGGCCAATAAAGTCTTCTGCTTCAGTGTTTCTTGCCAACCCTTTGACTAAACTTCTCTACTCCAACTGCTTATGACCTTCATTGTACTATCAATGCCTATGTTTGACTTTCTGCATCATTCTACTTAGGTTTTTCATATTTTATGTCTTGCTTATATCACATAAGTCAACATCCCTCACATTTTCTATGTTGTCACAAATGAGAAGACTTTCTTCCAGGTAATAGTTTCATTCTACCTGGCGCAACATAACGCTATCTGTTTAGTTGCTATTGGTAATTAGATTTCTGAAACACTTTGGCTATTATGGATTTTGCTGACATGGAAACAATTGTTCAGGCATTTACTCAGAACACTTCTTGGATTTCTGTAGGAGACATAACTTGTTGCAAAATGATACATGTGATAAAACATGATATTCTTATTTTCATGATTTGAGAAACTCACATTTATCCTTATATAATAGACTTTGTAATTTATATTATTGTCACAAATACTCAAAAAATAATTTCCCTCAAATTCCATCAATTATCTTTCATTTTAGTTATTTTACATTAGAAAACATTAATGTGTATGATATTTTTATTTGGGTTTCCTTAGTGAATAAGTATTGAAGAATTTTTCATCTGTCTATCAGGTATCTTAATGTCCTAGAAACATCTACTCATATATATTTTATTAGGTTATTTGTGTTTTTAATACAGAGTTTCTGGATATCATTTATGTTTATGATGGTTTTCACATATTTGACCCTTTAAAGTCAAAGCCTTTGGTGAACTTTGTGTATTGTTTTATCTGTACTCAGTGAGAATCGTGGTGGAAGCACTTGTCTCTCTGAGTGAAATTATAGATATCATTAGAGCTGCCTGTGGGAATCTATCACATATAATCATGTATACCCTCAGTGATATAGTCTCATCCTATTGGAGGAAGGAGTGAAGTCACAGTTTTTTTCCAAAGACTGTTGGTTAGTTCAATAATAATGGTGTCTACCCTAATAATCTATTTCTTAATAAGTTTGTCTAATCAAAAATGGTAACTTAAATCAGTTTACCTGCTTATTTGTATTTGCCTGTTTGTGAGATGCACTTCTTTTATTTTTCTAGTTTAAATAGGAGGATAGTTAATTAGGATGCTTGTGTTATGATTTATAAACAAGCAATGTTTGCCATTTGACAAGTAAAAGTTTTCCTCACATATTTCATGAAAAAGACTTCAAAAAGTTTACAATATATTCTAGGAAAACAGTTTTAGTTCATTGTTCATTATTTGATCTATTTCAAACTTTAATGAACTGTCCACTGATGTCACATAAGGCAATATATTTCAGATGAAATTAGACATTTATTTCTCAAATTCTAATGTTTTTATATTAATAAATGGGTTTAAGAAGTCCCCACCTGTTTTCAATGACTCTTAAGTACCTCAGGATATCTATAAATATTGAACAACAGAACATCAAAACCTAAAACATTATGACTTTGAGGTATGTATGTGTGTTCTAGTGTGTGTGTGTGTGTGTGTGTGTATACTTCTATGTGAATTCATTGACAGGGCCCATAGGTATGGATTCATTCTATCTTGACTCAAGGTCAGAGAGTTGGAACTTCTGTTACTTCAAGGTTGTTGTCAACAGATGTGGCTAATATCCAGCCCTGGTATTTCAGGCATTAGGAAATAGACAGGTTTCTACCTTAAGCAAAAAGCTAAGAGCCCAACTAGGTTCCTACTCTCTTAGGGAGATAACTATGGATTCCAAGCAGGGACTTGTTTGCCTACAGAATGTTTTGGTCTAGGGTGTGAGTGTTACTTGTCTTATTCTGGCAACAGAATGTTTAACTGAGAATGTAGCCTGTAATTCTTCAGCCAGTCTGTTCATTTCCTTGTATCATGTTAATGCATTTTTTTTACTTATTCCTATCCTTTGAGGTCATGATATTTAACCAAATGGATATTAAATGTGGGCATCTTTCAATATATACTGGATGTCCCTCCCAATGTTATCCTGTCTGTCTCTTATTTCTCCTCTATCTTTGTTCCTTTTGCCTAATAATTTTAATCCTCAAGCTCCTACCCTGGAATGTATGGACCCGTGTTAGCTAGAAGACTGGCAGAAGTCACAACAAAATGAGTGTGCTTATATGTGCTTGCATATGTGAAGTGTTGAATCATGCTTATCATAGTGCATGACTGTCTTCTCACTGAGGCTAGAGGAGAATGTTTAGTGTCCTTCTGTATAGCTCTCCACACTATTTTCTCCTTTTATATAATTGGAAATAGACTGACCACAAACAAGGCTCAGACATGATCTTATCTGTTCCCCACAGTACAGGAATATCTATGACTCTCCCATATATTTAACTAGGTGACGGGTATTGAAACTCAGGATATATATTGCAAAGAAAGTTCTTTTACCCAGTAAGCCATGTTAGCACATGCCTTTTACTACTCTCCTTTATTTTTCACATACTAGATTTCAGGGTTTCTTACTGTGAACGTCATTGAAAACCATGATTATTAAAATGTCAGAAAGTTGGATAGAACTTTAGAAGTTAAATATGATAAATATATTATCAAGATCTTTGTGCACTGTCCAAAAGCACATGGGAACAAAAAATAGCTTTTATAATAGAGATTACTGAACTCTCTATATATTCTTAATAGATTGAAAAGTTATTTCATGTGTAAGATGTGGCATATCCAGAGGTTGTCAGAGCTCTTAGACACAGAATACTAATAGTAAATATCTATTTAATTCATACAACAGTTTATTTAACAAATATTGTTATTAAAGACAATTGGTAAGTCTGTTGAAAGCTGAATGGGAAAATATCAAAACATTGGATAATAATATATTAAATTAGGTATATAATCTTTCTGTTCAGTTATAACATATTTCTAAAACATGTATTATGTTCAAAATTTTACAATAGAATATATAATTTACATTGTACATTCACATTAAAATACCATGTTCTTTTTATATTTTGTTAAATGTTGACAGATTAATATGTAGAAGATAGTTCAAAACAGAATATAAATCAAACTATTATTCAAAATGACAAAAGCACTTCTGAGAAATAAAGTATTTTGAAGAAATGAATAAAATTTAACCAATTTCTTAAGTAATTATTTAAGAAGCAATTAAACATTTATTCCAAAGCTCTAGGTTCTATTTTATAAGTAACAGTTTTCTCATTGCAGCAATCACATCCTTATTTCTGAGGCTGTATATCAGGGGGTTGAACATGGGAGTCACAATGGTGTAGAATAGAGAGAGTAGTTTGTCAATTCCTGGAGAATGAGTGGACTTTGGTCTCAAGTAGGTAACAGTAGCGGATCCAAAAAATAAAAACACTACAAGCAAATGAGAAGAACAAGTGGAGAAGGCTTTTGCCCTTCCTGTGGCTGTTGGCAATCTCAGAATAGTGGCAATGATTTTGGTATAAGAGGCAAGTATCAACATAAAAGGGAAGGCAACAAACAGCATAGCCACTAAATAGACAGAAAGCTCATTCACTGAAGTATCCCCACAGGCCAGTTTAAGAATGGGAGGTAAGTCACAGAAGAAGTGGTTGATTTGATTAGAATTGCAAAAATTCAGGGAAAATATCTGACAGGTTTGTCCTATTTGGACTGGGATGCCGCCGAGCCAGGAGCCTGCCGCCAGCTGAGTGCATTTTGTTGGGTTCATGATGAGTTGATAGTTCAGAGGATTGCAGATGGCCACATAGCGGTCATAGGACATCACAGCCAGGAGAAAGCATTCTGTGGCTCCAAGCATAAGGAAGAAACACATTTGTGTGGCACAGCTCAGCACAGAAATGCTTCTCTCTTGAGTAGCAATGTTAAACAAAATCCTCGGCAGAGTTACTGATACATAACAGATTTCCAGGGAAGAAAAA
Organism: Microtus oregoni; assembly: GCF_018167655.1. Taxonomy (NCBI): domain Eukaryota; kingdom Metazoa; phylum Chordata; class Mammalia; order Rodentia; family Cricetidae; genus Microtus; species Microtus oregoni. The sequence continues at coordinate 57,495,648 of NW_024543068.1, read as the reverse complement.
TTTGCCAGAAAAAAATACATGGGCTTCTGTAGTGCAGGATCAATTCTAGTAATCACAATTATGAAGCTGTTTCCAATCAAGATAATCAAGTACATTATGGAGAACACGCCAAATAGAAACCCTTGGAGGTTTGGAAGGTCAGAGAATCCCAGGAGGAGAAACTGTGTCACAGTAGAAGTGTTGTGCTCTTCCCTGATTTCTGTGTATTTCATCTATGTAGATGATTTAAGGAAAAACACAAAATATTTCCTTGCCCATGGATTCTTTTTGTCACTTTTAAAGCAATGGTAACACAATTCTAAACTTACCACTTTCCATGAAGAATAAGTATGATTTGTATATGCTCCAAAGTTTTAAAGAAGATTAGGTATTTTTTTTTTGCTTGAAGTCATACAAAATAATAATATATTTTTGTTCTGTTATTTTGTTGGGTTCGGATGGTAAGCCATGATATGTTAATTTTGTTCTCTTAGCTGAAAATGCAGTTTCTGCTTATATTTATTTTAATAATCAATATGTTTTCTGATTATAAATTTCTACTGATATTGCTGTTGTATGATCAGTATTTCAAGAGCCATTTTAATATATGACTAAATATACTGAAAGACACTTAAAGTATTTTTCAGTAATAGTTCCATTTCTGGATCATTTTAATCTGAAATTAGTTAACTGCAACAGCAATATTAGATGGTGTTGCCCTTATTACTATTTTGAGTTTTTGGTTCAGTATAAGATTTTTGAAATTGGAAGTCATAAATGTTAGTCACATTTTCATATTTACATGACATTCAAATAGAAACTCAAGATGTAGTGAAGACTGTCAGATCATTTTCTTATCCAGGGAATTTGAGAGTTTGAAGTAGTCTCACTAGTGTCTTTGGTACAGAAGTAGATCTAAGTAGATCGTACATTCCTCTACTGTGTATAACTCTACAGCAGGAAAGCAGCATTACAGCAACTCGTTCTGAGCATTTTCTAGTTAATCCCATCCTCCCAAAGATCCCGACCTTGTCTAGAAACTCTGTTCTACTCAATCTACTTCATTGAATAGATTTGTGTGGAAACAGACATGATCACCTTGGAATGTTCTTTTCCATCATGTTCTTTTATTATTCTCTATCTCTAGACCTCTAATTATTAAATTTTATTTTATTCTTAAAATATCTATGAATTATTTGAAAATGGATAACCTTTAAATTTTCTTCTAAATGATATCAATAAAACCACTGCCTTATTTGAGATTAATATACTCCTGTGCCAAACATTTCCCTTTCCTTCCCATTCCTCTAATTTTCAAAACTCTACTCTGACTAGTGTATTTGTCTTCCTTAGCTTGCAGATATGCTTTTCTCCATGATTTCCTTGACTCTGTAGTTATCAGATGTAAGTACATGAATTCGTGGTTTTTACTCTTACAGGATCTCTCAATTATGACATTCTTTTCAATATTTATTGACCTGATTGACATATTTTTATTTATCTAAAAACAAAGGGACAAACTGGCATCAGAAAGGTGACTGACCTCAACCCATGATTTAAGGAATGCGAATGACTGATATTCAAGAATTCACACTCAAAATATTGATGCCAAGCCGGGCGGTGGTGGCTCACGCCTTTAATCCCAGCACTCGGGAGGCAGAGGCAGGCAGATCTCTGTGAGTTCTCCAAAGGTACAGAGAAACCCTGTCTCGAAAAACTAAAAAAAAAAAAAATATTGATGCCAAATGAAAATGAGGCACGTCAGTAGCTTTTAAGATGATCAAATGTTAAAAATAATTTTTTGCACTTTTAATTTTCATATGGAATATAAAATACCACAAAATAAGTATTCCTTAATAAAATTATAAAAACTTTCAACAAAATATAGAGACTTCAATAATAATTTAATATTATATTCTGAAAATACTGTAAGTGAATATATGCAATGAATGGGAACTGCCAGTAAAGCCTAGCATTAAAAACCTATGATTCCAAGGACAAAACTACAGTCTGAGGCTATATTTTAAATATAAATTATGAATTATTTAAACTTTTTTCTTTTATTAAGTTCACTGTATTAGTTATAGAGACAACTAAAAAAAGAAAATAAAAAAGTTTGTTTAAATTATTTTATCATAGATTTATAAGCATTATGTATGCTATATTTGCTTGGATAATAGATACATCTTGGATGTCTCTCAAAAACTTTATCACAGAAGACTGAAAATGTACCAATACAAAAGTCCCGATGTAATAGATTTTGAAATTAGGATCTACTAGTGTTTTCAAAGTATTAAAAAAAGTTAGAAAGGGTTTTACTTCTTCCATAGCTACAGAAAATCTTTTCATTAATTTTGTTTTGCTTTCTGATTTGGTGAGGGAACATATTTTCATTTGCAAACTTTCCATAGTTTTATTCTCATTATAGTAATGACTATTTAGAACCACATATGAAAAAGATGTTGGAACTACACTAATCTACCCAAATAGCACTTAGCTGGTTTTTCATTTATAGTGCAGTTGCAGCTCTGGACTTATTTTGGGCAAGCACTTGGCTATCGTATTATTCCCTGAGTTCCCAGTGCCTGTAAGACTTGTTCTCTAGAATCTTTGCAATTATAGTGATTGTTTTACTCTTGAACACTTTCAGGAAACACAGTTAATACAGTAAAACCCCTCGTATTTTGTAAATGTAAACACTTTTGTTTTATTCAATTATTTTATGCATATTTATTTGTCATCTTCTTTGAAAGACTGATTGCCTTCCCTACAGTTACTCTACTGTTATACAGGGTATAAACGTCTCTGATCAAATTTATAAAAAAGGAGATAAGGTTGGAAAGGCAGGTACAATATTAGAAATTCAGAAAGGATTTTCTTAGCAGAAATCACTAAAGACACATGAAAATTTAATAATGATATAATATTTTCATGTTAACTTACAGGATTTAATTATTAAGTCCTAGAAAACTTTGTAGTTGTTTGTAGATATATTTTAATGGTGCTTATTGATCATTTTAGAATGTACAATTATTTTATGAACTATGATCTCCTACTAATTCATATTAAATAAATAAATATATAAACTGCCTAAATAAAAGTTTCATAAAAGATAATTAATATCTTTAATTGGATAAAACAGACTAACATACTGATATAAATGAGCACATAAGATGCTGTCTGTAGCGATAATTTTGATATATTGCCTTTTATAATAAAGCATATTTTATATTTTGTTCTTTGATCAGTATCATAAAATGTTAGGAAAGCTAAAAATGCAAAACAACATTTGAAATATAAAGAATTAGATACAAAATTCTTTTAAATTACATTGCTGAATTCTCTGCCATTGTGGTATTTAAAAAGGGAGACAAATTCCACGTATATTTGATATGAGCCAAATGTAGTTGAGCTTATGTTTGTAGAACTAAGTTAAATAGGAATCTTACCTTTATTGGTTAGTAAAAGAAAATTATAGGTAGACCTGGGATTTAAAGCTTAAAAACTTCTTTGTGTTTAATGGCATAACACTTTCAAGCCTGTATTGTATCGTGAAGTACATAGTGCTGCTTAAATAGGAAATAATCTCTGTCTCTGGGGATATGTACGTTCCCCATGCTACCTTCTAACAGAGGAAAACTTTTGTCTTTCCATTAAAAGTGAAGCATAAGAATATATAAATAAAATGAGAAAAGTAAAATTAAGATTATTCCTTTTAGCACATTCTGCTTTGTTTTTCAGTTTTGTGATTATTAAGAAAAATGAATATTGCCAAACAGTGGATTTACACCCCTTTAATCGTTTCACTTGGGAGGCAGAAGCAGGTGGATCTCTGAGTTCCAAGCCAGCCTGATCTGCAGACTAAGTTTCAGGGCAGCAAGGGCTGCTACACAGAGAAAACCTGTCTTAAAAAGAACAAGATCAACAATAACTGAATACTGAGAGAATCAGAAATTGCCATGGGTATCTGTGAATGTGTTCTAATGTGTGGTAGTGCTTTATACTTGTGCCTGTAGGGCTCCATATATGGACCACTGTGTCAGTGACACCAAGGAAGAGTAAGAAGATAATTGATAGTGATACAGGCACAATGCATGCTAATGATTTTATCTTCATTCATACCTCCACAGTTATGAATGCTTTTATATAAGGTTCAGTCTTCTTTGCTAGTTTTCTATATTTTATATCTCCACAGCAAATTTTTTAAGTAAATAATTTGTCAATACACATTGTAAAACTTGCCAATAATCTCAGTATTCATTTTTAGTTTTTATTTATAGTTATATTTTAATGACATTTATTCTATGCATATCATCATTTACCATACAGAAGAAATCAACTCTAAACAAGCAAACACTGTACTTATACAGTCTGCCTAATGAGAACTTTATGACATAAGGATAAGCAAAATAAATTTCTTATTATGTATGAGGTTTTTACTAAGAATACCATCACTACAGAAACAAACTATAAAGGAAACCTTGGACTCTTATGTTGAAAATGACCACTTAGGAACATTATTTAAAGTCAAATTAGGTAGATAAGTGCATGAAGGTTTTGTGCATATCTTTTATCCAGTGCCATTGTCTACTGTGTGTGCTTGCTTCTTGTACATGTAATAATGACAGTGATTCAAATGAACATGTACAAGGAAAAGTTATATTTGACAGACAGCTCATCTAGCAAATCATCCAGAAACAAATTAAGATAGGGAGTTAAGCAGGGACTTTGAGCCAGAAATTTCCACTAATAATTTACTTCCTATGATTTGTTAACCTACTAATATAAAGCCCATGTCCAACTGCCTAAGGTAGCACTGCTAACAGCAGACTTTAGCATCGTAAATCAATAAAAAATTAAGAAAATGCCCCACAGAAATATCCAGGGACCCCCACATTGGAGGGCATTTCTCACAATGTCCCCACATATCACATGACTGAAAGTAGTTGTGGCATGTTGACAAGAAAATTGAGCTACAAAGTTATAGCTTTAAAATAGCACATTCTAACTTAACACTAATTTGTAAAAGAGAAATACATAATTTGTGATAATATAACAGTATCTCTGCTAGAAGATCCAAGCCATTCCCTGTCTGCATTCTTCTTGGTGCTTGTAGTTGGAGATTAGAATTTTCAGATCATTCTGTACCCATTGCTTTGGCATTATTGTCTCTAAACCACTGGACTAGTAAGCCTGATTAATTGTTGTTCTGTTACAAAGCACTGAATGTTTAGAAGTTAATAATGGTTATTTGGTAGTAGATATAGAACTGTCCTTCAACATAAACAAATAAACTTTTATTTTGGAAACATTTGCCATTGAAAAAATAAAGCACCATGGAAGCCCATCATTTCATTCACAATGATGTCCATATAAAACAAGTGAAACAGCGAGAGAGGCAATGTCAATGGGAAAAAAATGAATTAGTAGGAATCACAAACAGACCCAAAAAACATCTGCAAATCTGCCCCATGTAAATAAGAATTCGACTAACCTAAGATCCCACCACTACTGGATCCATAGTTTAGACATCAGCAAAGAGGGCTACAGAAGGCCATGTAGCTATAGCTATGAGAGAGTGTCCCAAGAACACAGGTAGTTAAACAAAGTACTTTAGACAAATTAGTGCAGACACCCTTTCTGTTATTTTCTAAGTAACAGTTTTCTCAATGCAGCAATCACATCCTTGTTCCTGAGGCTGTATATCAGGGGGTTGAACATGGGAGTCACAATGGTGTAGAGCAGAGACAGCAGTTTGTCAGTTCCTGGAGAGTGAGTAGACTTCGGTCTCAAGTAGGTAACAGTAGCGGATCCAAAAAATAAAAACACCACAAGCAAATGAGAAGAACAAGTGGAGAAGGCTTTTGCCCTTCCAGTGGCAGTTGGCAACCTCAGAATGGTGGCAATGATTTTAGTATAAGAGGCAAGGATCAACATAAAAGGGAGGGCAGCAAAGAGGATAGCCACTAAGTAGACAGACAGCTCATTAATAGAAGTGTCTCCACAGGCCAGCTTGAGAATTGGAGGTAAGTCACAGAAGAAGTGGTTGATTTGGTTAGAACTGCAAAAATGAAGAGAGAATATCTGACAAGTTTGTCCTATTTGGACTGGGATACCGCCGAGCCAGGAGCCTGCAGCCAGCTGAGTGCATTTTGTTGGGTTCATGACCAAGGGATAGTGCAGGGGATTGCAGATGGCCACATAGCGGTCATAAGACATCACAGCCAGCAGGAAACATTCAGTGGCTCCCAGTATTAGGAAGAAGCACGTTTGTGTGGCACAGGCCAGCTTGGATATGTTTCTATTCTGAGTATCGATGTTGTACAGAATTCTAGGAAGAGTGACTGACACATAACAGATTTCCAAACAAGAAAAGTTTGCCAGGAAAAAATACATGGGCTTCTGTAGTGCTGGATCAATTCTAGTGATTACAATTATGAAGCTGTTTCCAATTAGGATAATTAAGTAAACTATGGAGAACATTCCAAAGAGAAACCCTTGGAGGTTGGGGAGGTCAGAGAATCCCAGAAGGATGAATTGTTTGACTGTGGAGCCATTGTCCTCTGCACTGATCTCTGCATATTCCATGTTTGGAGATGACTCATTCAAAAGTGCAGATCATGTCACTGCCTTTGGTTTTCTTATATAGCACATAAGCTACATATATCACACTCCAAACTTCCTAATTCTCTAAAGAATACAAAGATATACACATGTATCTTATATGTTTTCTCAAATGCTGAGGAAGTATACTTCTAAACAACTACCATATATAGAGACATTTTCAGTACTTTTGTTTGTATAATTGCAGTGTTATCATTTTGTGCTTTCTTGGATTATTATGCACACAGCTTTAATTGTTTTCTCAATACTTTAAGTGCAGAATTTTGGTTAATATTGTTAAGTAATGATTCATTTTTTTTAAAATTATTGTTTTAATTTATTTCAATCTACTCCTCCATTTCTGTTCAGAAAAGTTATATCTCCCATGGGTATGATTCTTTCTTACTATTGACATCTCTGCCAAATATTTTGTTTTATAATTATTTTGAAATTAATTTCAGAAATTATAAATAATACATAAGTAAATATTCAAAAGGTTCTAAAAAGGTCCAGTGATAAAATGTATTATTCTTTCAACTTTATTCCTCTTTTAGTTTTGCTATTTTGAAACAGGATAATTTAGTACAAATAGTCTAACTGTCCACCAAATATTATATGGAATTTAAAACAATTAAATGTCGTCTTTCCTTTCAGACTTTGAAAACCAATGTCCTAAATTTTATACAGATTTTAAAGTTTGTGTCCTTAAACTAGGAACTTAGTAATAAATAACAAAAGTTAATGTCATTCAATCTCAGGATGCTGAAGGATCAGAAGTTCTCCCGTGCTTTCCCATCTGCCCACACGTTCAGGAAAGTGTACCTAAGGGGTGTATCTCTCTATTCTGAATAAATGTCTATTGTATCAAAACTTCGTCCGTCAGATCTCACGTCATGCTGTTCTAAGCCCTTCATTTTCACCCTTGGTGTACGTATTCAGCTACCTCCCTTCTTCCATTCTTCCACTGTATGCTCTCTGGAGGTTTTAAGCTTTAATGTGCTAGCATTCATGGATTCATTATCCTAGGCTATATTTATCTTTAGAAATATAGTTTCCCTTTAATTCTCTTTCACCATACATTTTTCTCTTTTCAAAAGCTCTTCATAAAATTTCAAAGCATATAGAAAATTCTGGAAGTATTTCAGAAATAATAACCCCAAGCGTTTCTTCATCTAAAAATTATCACATACTCTGATTCTACCCCTTATCCTTCTTGTAAATATACTTCAACCAAACTGTGCATCTGTTTAACTCTGTTCAGTAGTAAATACTTCTAGTAAAATGTAGCAGAATTAAACTGTAATTTCAAAATCATAAAATTTGTTCAGAAATTCTTTTCTAATTCATTACAATATATAGTCACTACAGAAGGCATTTAACAATTTTTCCTAATGATTATCACAATATAGTACTATATACATAGACATTGACAAACTCATACAGCTAGATCATTTTCTTGAAGACCAGGATGTATCATGTGAGCCAGATGGGCTTGATAGATGTTGCTATGAAAAGTGCCATTATCACAGTCTAAGAAATGGAGAAGTTTAAAGTGTGTCTTCTCCTTTGGTTTTAGTGAGTTTTATTGTTGAAGGTCGGGGTGATACAAAGGGGCTTTCTACATTAAAATAAGTTCTGAGGCATTTCAAACCATTTCACTAAAAATGTGTGTTTCTATATAGAGATATGCTTTTTAAGATACTATATAAAATTTCATAAGCAGATACTTTGCTTTCTCTATTTCTACAGAAACCTTTTTCTGTTTGATTAGGAAGTATCAATATTTCATTTGGGAGAGAAAAATCATCACCACATGTTGTATAAATACATGAAATTTTCAAACAAAATATAAATGTTATAAATAAATAACTTTTTAAATTGAAAAGACATCCTTTTCATTCACCTTTATTAAACTTTCCTTTTTAAATTAGATTGGAAATTCATATATCTATCAAAAATTGTTACCATTTATTTGTTCTTTTCTTTGATATTTTCCAGATGAATCCCTGACCTGCTATATGTCAGACAATTGGTCTGGCACTGTACTACCCCATCAGTCCTTGCACTTCTGTCCACAAAGTGTGCCCAATGAAGCAGCAGCTCTCCTACTTTTCTGTTTGAAAACATTTAAATATCTAATTTTAGCTAAGAAACAGAGCTTAAAGAGGGATATGTGGAAATGATATTATATTCATATAAGAAATAATCAAGAAATAAAATTGTAAAATTATTATGCATTACAGAAAAGTATAGACATTTTGCTTTGAATAAAGATATTTATTTCACATATCTTGTGAAACAATGGATTTCTTGGTTGTCAATATTGTGATATCAAATCATAATCCATAAAATGCTGACTGAGATAATATATGAATTAAAATCAAATATAGGAACTAAAAGTATAATTGAATACATGGGTTCAGAAATGACTCTATAGCAAAAATTTTAAAACTGAAATGGAAACTACACCAATGTCCCCTCACAATTGTAGATTCTTTTATTTCAGTTCTTAATTATTGACAACCATGAGTTCTTTTGATAAATGTAAGATACAGGTATATTTATGTTCAATAAACATTTTGATTACTTACTTATGCAGGTAGATTTTTATGAAATATGATCTCTAGTTCTTTTGTTTGCTTTTTGAATAATTTATTTAATTTTATTTCAAGTGTAAGGGTCTCAGATTTCTTGGAACTGAGTTACAGAGAGTTGTAAACTGCCATGTGAGTACTCAAAATTGTGCCCAGGTCCTCGGGAAGAGCAGCCAGTGCTCTTAACCACAGAGCAGTCTCTCCAGCTTTGAAGTCTAGTTCTTATATTTGTAAAATAGCTTAAATAATGTGTAACAGAAAATCATTACTCTAAAACTAAAATGAAAAATTAGTTACTATTAGATTCATGATAATTCATAAGACGATAATGTCTTTAGTGACTTTGACAATACTTCCTGCTACATAACTTGTCATATTTAAAAAGAGTTCATATTTTGCTCTCAGCCAACTTAGCGATATCATCTTAAAGTCAATGCAAAGAAGTACATAAAAATATAAATTTGATAACTATCCAAAATAGAATTATGTGAAACATGACCCTTACCTTTATAAATTTTCAGAAGAGAAATAATAATAAATAAGTTTTTTTATTTCTAAGCTTAAGTATGAGTTTATTTAAAAAGAGATTAATCACCTTCCCGCATACTTTTCACACTGTGGGGTTTAAGTAGCATACTGTCTCTGCTCTGGGAATAAATTCTTTCCTAAGGACTTTATTCTAATTGGTTGGAATATTTTTTCTTATGAATCAAGACACTCAACAATGCAAAGCAAAACAAAGAAGCAAAAACTACAAAAATATATTTTAGCAAACCATTCCTCTTGTAGTCTTACTATTTTTTTTCTATTTTCTAATTATGAGTTCCAGAAGTAGTGGTTCATGGCTACAAACCCAGCACTTGGGAGGTTGAGGCAGGATCATTGTGAGCTTGAAATCATTAATATGTTTATGGCATATGAAATAATTACTATTATTACACTTTATATTCAAACCACTACATGATGATGATAAAGATGCATATTTTACAAAATTTTTAGTTATTATTTATGTGTACATGTGCATGCATGTGGTGCCATGGAGGGCAGAAGAGGACACTTGAGCATCTGAAGCTGGAGTAATGGGGGTGTTAAGTCAAGTCATGTGGGTGTGTTAATAACATACCCATCATGTGGAGGAGAAGCAGCAAAAGCTGTTAGCTGATAATAATGTGCCCAAGTTAGTAATAATACTTATAACAATAACAAAAGCAGCAGTAGTAATAATATCTAGAAGAAGAAGAAACATGAAATGGGACATTCAATTGAAACATTCCCAAATTTCTAAGAGATCAAAGACATAAAGAAAAGTGGAAAATCTTTAAGACAGTTAAGTTTGCCTACATAAAAACTTTAAGGAACTGATTTGTTTAGTAACGTTGTTTTATGAGTTACATGTAGTAGATGAAATAGAGTTTCATATGCAAGGCAATCCTCTGCAATGTTCAATGTAATATGTAATGTACAGGGCATTGAAATGACAAGAAGAAAAGATAAATCACAATTAGCAAATATTGGATATTAAACAAATAAGCACTTCTTATAGCCGTGGTATTTAGGAAATAATAAATAATATTTCTCATATTTTGTAGCATTATGTAAGATAAGTAGATGACATTGATTCTTAAAACCCATAAACACTTATTTTAAAAGTAATATATAAGTTATATAATCTTAATGATAGATAGATCCCATCTGCAGCAAGTTACAATGAGGTTAGGCAAGTATTTTATAAAGCAACATTTCCTCACAGTCCTCACCCTGAATAGGACCACTCATAAATTTCCATTTTTCACAAACAGAATCAAATTCCAAGTCCTTTACTTGTTGTCTCTGAATACTGTGGTCATGACTCTCTATTTGTAATGTGCATCATTGGACTTTTCAGTCAGATTAGGATTTAAACATTATTCTTGTTAAAAACAGATCATGTTTCTGCCCCAAATCCTTATTTTTTCTGTTTATCAGGTACAATGAGAACATAGGGATTTCTCAGTTTCAATTTTCTTCCATTCATCCTGCAGTACCTGGAGAAGCTCTTTCCTTTATGGGTTTTTATTATATTTTTCTTAGTTTTATTTGCCTGTTGATGTTAATATTTCTACTCCATATTACTAGTGTCTTGTGACCTCTTTACAAAAGATAATTGGTGATTTATATGTTATTCTTTTTTACATCATCTGGGGTAGACTTTTCATTATTGATCATTTGGGTGATGGACACACATTTATATTGTCTTTTTCTAAGCAAAAATCATTAGCACATTGTGTTTTTTTAGCCTTACTTTGGAATCGAAAAGTAAATGTGTTTAATAGTGGCTTATTTACAAAGACCTCGGAGAACACATACAAATTTTACAAAGTGTTGCATGCCTAAATCTGATTGTTAGGTTATCATGTGTCTGAATTTATTTCGTTCCTATGTAAAGCCATTTTAAAGTAAGAATAAACACTAAACAATTAGATTTTAGTATAATATGAAGTTGTAAATATTAACATAAAGTCTTCTAAGACTATTAGAGAAGCTATATCCATGGAGTTTTAGAAATATGGTTGCCTCTCCAAGTACAACAATGAAAGATAAGGCATCATGGATAAAAATTCATGGGGCTCAGAGAAAAAGAACTAGAGGTAACTAAGGAATGCTGAGTGAAATAGTCTCATTGTTATCCAGTACCAAGTAATCAACTCTGAAATCATACTAGTAAATTTATAATCACTGAAAAAGTTTATATATATAAATATATATATGATTTAAAATATATAAAAGTTCATATATATATTTATATGTATATGAATTAAATGTATATGATTTGTGACAACAGTAAAGAAATAGTGGTCATGATTTGAATAAAAGACACAAATAGCAATGATATCAGAGAGGAAAGCAAGGGGGAAGATAATGTGAATAAATTTTAATTTCAGTTATAAAGAATACTTTGAAAGACATTGCTACATTCACAATGTACACATTTTTATATTTTTATTTGCTTTTATTTAAACCTTAAGTACCAATGTCACAAGAAATATATTACTGTAGTCATTTTAATATCTGATAAAATACACTTCAAATTACACTAATCAGAACAGATATAATATATATCATATGCAATCAAAAGAAAAATCATGGAAAAAGTTATTACAACTCTAAATAAGTAGACAGCAAACACCAGGTCATTCCATTTCATAAAAGGAACTCTATTATCACTGTAATCACATATTTCTGTCCATATAGTCACAGGGGATGTCCTCAGTTTCCACTCTTTCCAAAAGACAGATCATTCGGACAAAACATAAACTGGAAACTGCTGGAACTAAGTTACGTAATAAACTTAGTGTACTATTCTCATGGAACTATTTCTAAAGTGTGTGTGTGTGTGTGTGTGTGTGTGTGTGTGTGTGTGTGTGAATTTGTGGGAATATATTACCCCAGCACCTGATTGGAAGACCAAGGTCAAGCTGAAAGTGGGAGTACTCTTCCGCATATGTGACTTTTAGGGATAATATACGTGTCATTATTTGTGGAAGTAAGAGATTTTACACACTAGGTCATCTTACTGACATAATTGAAACTAACTTTACATAGTAGTTTTAAAAATCATTGCATCTGAATGTTTAAAGTTGTATATAGGATTTAAAATAGTATATCAGAATTTGTGGTACAATAAATAGAGTTATATTAATTGTATCTAATGTTTATTTGTAAAGATATTTCAGAATAAGTATAAAAATGAAAATGATATGTATTTAATTTGGTAATACATACATCACTACATACATTTTCAGAGATATATTTCTCTCAATATAACAAAAAATTTATTTTGAAATTATCATTGGTATAAAAACAGAAAAGATACACAGTTAAAGATAGCTATATCTATGAACTTAATTATAAACACATACAAAGTCATATCTACAATATAAATCATATTATATTTTAGTAAATTGTTTGCATAAGAATTTTCTCAATGCTGTTTTGACATCCTGGTTTCTTAGACTGTATATAATGGGATTAAACATGGGAGTCACAACAGTATAGAAAAGAGAAAGCACTTTGTCAGTTCCACCCAAATGACTAGTATTAGATCTAAAATATGTAACCATACCTGATCCAAAAAATAACATCACAACTGCAAGATGAGATGAACAGGTGGAGAAGGCTTTGGCCTGACTGGTGGCTGACGGCAACTTCAGCACTGTAGAGATGATTTTACTATAGGAAAAGATTATTAACAGGAATGGAACCAACACAAATATCCCAGCCCCTAGGAAAACCATCATCTCATTCACAAAGATGTCCCCACAAGCCAGGTGAAGTACTGGGGGTATGTCACAGAAGAAGTGGTTGATTTGATTGGAACCACAAAACGAAAGAGAAAAAAATCTGTGATGTCTGCCCTATCTGTGCTGGAATTCCATTGACCCAGGAGCCAATCACCAGCTGAGAACACACTCTCTGGTTCATGAGTAGAGGATAGTGCAGAGGTTTGCAGATGGCCACGTAACGGTCATAGGCCATGACAGCCAGCAGGAAGCACTCTGCAGCCCCCAGGATAAGAGTGCAGCACATTTGTGTAGCACAGGCAATGAAAGAGATGCTTCTTCTCTGGGTCCCAAGGTTGTAGACCGTTCAGGGGAGACTAATTGATACATAACATATCTCTAAAAACGAAAAGTTGCCAAGGAAAAAATACATGGGTGTCTGAAGAGCAGAGTCCAGCCTTGTGATGAGCACAATGGTGCCGTTGCCCAGTAGGATAAATACATGACAATAAGCAGTCCAAACAGAAGCCACTGGAGATGAGGAACATCTGAGAATCACAGAAGAACAAATTCCTTCAGGTTGGTCAGATTTCCTCCTTGTGGTTGATGTTGGTTTCTCATCTGTGGAGAAGATTCAGGCAGCATGGTTGTTTACTTTTCAACGGGGATTAGAGGTTTCTATCCTAGAATCCAGACATCCTAATTAATTTTCATTATCTGTAATCACTGTGCACTGTAAAAGTATGGCTGCTTACAAATTTTACTTTTAGTTATTTAAAAACTTGTGCATTATTGTGGTAAAGATTCCCCAATATACCTTCAAAATTAATATTAGCCTCCGTATCTACAGCTCAGGCTACATACAGCATGCCCAACACAGCAGAGACCTTGGCATCACTTGAAACTTCTTCTGCTAAATACCTCAACATTTTTGTATTGTCTCTAATACCATCAGTTATATATCTGACAGTGCTTCTATTAGTTTTGAGAACTGGCTCAGCAGTTAAAAACACTGGCTGTTTTTACAGAAGACCCTGGTTTGATTACACACACAAATGGCAGTTCACAACTATAACTCCAACTTGCAACTGTAACTCCAGTTAGAGGCTAATCTGAAATGATTGTATTCCAGCAATTCCAACCCTTAAAATAGAAATAAAATAAAAAAGATAGTTAAGAGAGCACAGTTCATGTAAATTCCTTCATGTAAATTTTGTTAGATTTTTGGGAAAACTAAGTCATTAATATTTTTATAATATAATTTGAAAAACATTTACTAGAAACTTAAAATAAATTTGGTCCTGCCCTTATCCATAAATTATCTCCAATTGATAATCACTAACAAAACAAACATTTATTTTCTCCAGTACAGTCTAATTGGTATATAAACCACTCTTTATTGCAGGGCCCATTGCCAACAGTAGATGGCCAGCACCAAGCAAATACAATGGCATTTTGGGTTTATATATTGTCTGTAATACGTTGTCACGGCATTTTTTTTTTAATCCTTACAAGCCCTTTGCATACATATTATCATTTCCAGTTTTGAACTTGCAGGGATTTTAATGTATGAATAGATGAGCCCCTGGGTTTTTTCTTTTATTTCATTTGCTTGTTACCATCTGTTTGCTTGTTTGTTTTGCTTGATTCTGGTATGTTTTTCAACATAATTTATTTTCATATTATTTTCTAAATGTCTGTTGTTTTCTAATGAGAGAAAAATATGGATTTTGTTGGGATGGGTACAGAGAGGAAACCATAATTAGAATATGTTTTATGGAAAAAGTAATTTCAATTAAAAAAGAAAATGATAGAAAACTGCAAATTTGTATACGTAAATGACTTAGCAAAATGTGTTTTAATAAATGCATATCTATAGTTTATTTATTTAACATTTTATAATGATTGTATAATTACAGCTTTCAAAGTACTCATTTTTAGATAGTTACAGTAGTGCAGCATATATTATTTATTTAGTTCAAGGGTTTCTTTCATCTTATAATTTAATTTGCACATGTTGACCTCATTTTCACTTCAAAATGACAAGCAATTTATCAATAATTACTTAAACATTTGAGATATTATAGTTAAAAGAAATGCCATTCTGAATTATATTAAGTAGGGGTTATAGAAGATTTCACTCATTTAATCCTAGTTAGAAACATGTCTTATGAAGATGCTGATAGAAGTGAAATGGAGGACAGACAGGTCACTGTGTGTCGAGGACACCATCACAATTTCAAAGTTCTCTACAAACCAGCTATTCAGATAAGCACTGTTTAACTTCACATTTTAAAGAAATAGAGAGATGAAAATTAGAGCACATGATAACTTTTACTAGTGCGTTATGGATTTCACCATAGTAAACTTTCTTAACTGGGCTTGTTTCATCTCAAACTCTCCATTTTGTTATCAGTGAGACAATACTTCTTTGAGCATTTTAATTAGTGAGACCTAAATATTGCAAAAAATCTATCATTTATTAACACAAGTTGATTCTTCAGTTTGTTTCTCTACTTATATAAATTGTAGATATTTCATATTAAGGTGTTACTTTTTCCATTAATTAATCACACTGTTTATTAAATATTTAATTGGTGGCTTTTTTATTTGCTTTATTGAAAACTTCTCTTTCAAACCTTTTTTCTTCAGGATCATAAATTTTACACATAGAGATTGAGTATTTTCATATGTGACAGAGTGGTCTTCCTTCATTGTAGCAGCTAAATTTGTGCTTTCACAACCCTGAAGAGAATGCTTCCTCGGCATTCTGAAATGATCTCTGATTTACCACTTATACCTATTGATCTTTCATCTCTACAATGCCATGCAATGGATTTCGTCTAGAACAAAAAAGTGTACAAACATAATCATCAATATTGGACTGATTCCTACAAAATGAGGTGTAGTTGAATTGTTTTCCATTTTTTTTCTAATGTGTAAGATATATATTTTGGTAACATTAGATCAGAATTTATTAAGCTATCCACTGACCTAGCAATTCTAAAACTACTTAGGGTAATTTTCTGAATTACACCGCTAAATATAGGTCAAAATCTTGAGGTAGTGAAAGCACACAGGTTTCTACAAATTCTATCAATATTTGTTTTCAAATACCATGCTTAATTCTATGTGTTCTGATGGATTTACTCTAAATAGATTAATTAAAATTTGGTCAGTGATATTTTTTGAATCTCACCTCTGCTTGACACTCATTCTGGGAATGAGTTTCATCTCCCTGCACTGACAAAATTTTAAAGAAACCTTTGAAATCTTTCTGAAGGTGATGTAGCCATGAATCTGTTTTCACATTTATCTTCTTTCCTTAAACTCTCCTTCATGTAACTACAATATCAGGACTTTACCCAAGAATCTTTTTTTTTAAAAAGATTTCTCTATGGTTATAGTGAAATTTATCACACAAATCCTAAATGACACTCAAAGAAAAGGCTGTGACTACTTTACTATTTCACTCATTTTTTTTTCTTTTTTAAAGGGTACACTCTGCACTATCTGATACTTATTGTGCCTTTCAGCTTTGAAATAAAAAACACTCTATTTAAAGGAAATTTTCACTGTCAAAAAGAAAAAGATAATTAATCAGTGGAAAAGAGCAGTAAAATTCTCCTATATGATGTTTTCAAGTGGCAACAAATAATGTAATTCATTCCTACATAATACTTCTAGATTTACTCACTCTTCAATTTAACATTGTGTTGTATTAAATATACTCAAATGACATTCTGGCCATACGTATCTTCTGCTCTTGAACAGATGAAGATATAAAGAGGAGAGATTTATTCACTGTGGTATTCTCAAATAATATTCTTTTTTAGTAAATGCTTAATGTGTAATATATTTGAGTAATAAGAATAATGCCAGGGAATTTCTATTTTAAATTTCTCTTGTCTGAATAAATTCAAAGACTTAAATGAGTTTTTAAGAGCATTCTAGGCCATTCAAAGTTCAGAATTTCCATAGTTTTTGGAGTGCATTTTGCTATGCACAAACACTATACTATCTGTATTGACTTTCAGTAATGACATAGATCTCGAAATACATTCATTACTTTTATATTACACAATACTTATTTCCAAGAATTATCATGATTCTTTAAAAAATAATTTATCTTTGTATTTCACTAGTATAACAAATATATTACACATGTTTTTTAACTCCAAGACACTGGTTAAAATATGATTAAGACTGATTAAAGGGATATTCCACTTCCTTCTTAAATTGTTAAAATGTGCTCCTTCAATGTGATGTTTTCTATAAAATTATCTATGCTTCACAAAATTATCATAGCTGAATATTTTTCTAACTTGAAGTGGTTCAACATCTGTGTTTACTGTTAACAATTACTGTACAAATTATATTTATTTACTAAAACATACATTAACAATTAAATAAATTGTTTTCTAAAATAAGTTAAGTGAAAGTTTTAAATACATTAATATTGAACTGTATTGGATATATAAGTCATATTTACCTTTTTAATGCAGATTAATTTTTATTTTTTATCACCATGATTTAGATGTCTAATTTATTTTAAATGGAACCACTTGTATCATCAAAGCTTTGTCATCTTCTGCTATGATATTTTGTTTCTGAATATAATAAAGTTCTCTTCAAACAAATGCAGTTCTGTCTTCCACCAGAAATAGGTGCACATACCTAAATTTCTGTCAGTAAATCTCTGTGCACATATCTAAATTTCTGTTAGTTAATCTCTTTAATGCTTCCTTCTTTGGCTATTTTATTTCTGCTAGATAATGTTTACTCTACTTTAACATGTAAATTGGGTCCCCAGTAGAATTTAAGGCACAGTGTGGTTTATTTCCTAGACACGGACAGTTGCTGAGCAACACTGTGATAGACAGCAATACACTGACAACAATTACCTAATTTGGAAACACTTTTAGCTGTGATGTTCTCTATTATGAAGACACTGTGTATAACCTTGGTTCATACTAGACTGAGGCTGGGAGCATGAAGTTTTCTGAAGTCTGTCTACAATAATGGGTTCTGTCTCTTGTATTCACAGGATAGCTTGTGTTATGGTTTTAACAAACAAAATAATCTTTATTTAGAATGAATTGAGAACCTGGAGTAAGCTAAACTGCAATAATGAAAAATCTGTGAAGAAAAAAATCTGTGTATTCCAAACTTCAAGCCTTAGAGTAACAATTGCTTCTAATGAATTATCATGAATGAGGAAAATAATATTGTTAAAATATGGTGTAAGAAAAATAAATAAAAATAATTTTGAAAAGCATCTTCAGTGTAGTTTTACATCTCTAACATATGACGTCTTCATATTGTTCATTAAATAGTGACTTATAACAATTTTGGAGATTCTGAACATGAGGCAATACTATCTGTGAATTCATATTTCATCAGACATGTTCTGCATAGTGTGCTCTTGAAACATTTTCCCTTCCTCTTCTGTGTAGTTCTCTGGGCCCAGGAAGGAAGGATTTCCTGAAGACATCAATTTAGGACTGAGTGTTACAAAGTGTCTTATTCTCCGTGCATTGTCCACTTGTGGGTATCTGTGCTAGTTACCATCTACTGTGAGAGGAAGCTTCTCAGAAGATCAGTGACCAAGGGACCAGTTGATTTGTATAGCAGAATGTCATAAGGGGTCATTTTATTCCTACGTTCCATTACCAGAGTCAGTTTTCTCCTAGGCCCATGGTTTATCATCTCTCAGGCTCGTGTTAACCTTAGCTGTGTCAACTGATTGGGTGAGTTTTAAACCCAACCTAGAGCGGTTTGTCCTCTGACATTTGAGTCACTAGTGCATCAGAATAGCTTGCTCTTCACCATTATAGATCAGAGGTTTTGTAGATACAATGATGGTTATCTTTCTCCACTAATAGTGTGTCTTCCCATACTATGAACGTTAGTCAGATTGGAGAAGCTTCCATTTAGGCACCAGCTTAACTATTTGGTGTTCCATAATATAAATGTTGTCATTAGCAATAAGACCTTACAATCAGTGTGTGTAATCAGCAATAAATATCATTAGTTGAAGATTTCTTTAAGTATTTCTTAGACATTTGTGTTTCATCTTTTGAGAACTTTCGTTATAGTTCTGAACCTCATTTTTAATTGGACTATTGTTTTTCTGAATGTAGTATTTTTTAATTATTAATAAAAATTTTCTATACTTACCCTTTCTGGATGTGTATTTGGACAAATTTCCTCCTATTCTCTAACCTACCACTTCTGAAAGATGGTATTCTTTGCAATACTGAAGCTTTGCAGTTTCAAGTTGTGCCAGTTCTTAGTTTTTCTAGTACCTATGCTATTGGTGTCTTGTTCAGAAAATTTTTCCTCTACCAGTTATTTCAAGCCTCTATACACATTTCCTTTTCTATCATATTTAGGGTCTGTGATGTTCTGAGATTTATTTGAGGGAACACTTCTTCAGCTAAATATCATTACAATTCCTATACAGGATTTAGCTGTCACTGTCAAAAGACATGCTCTGTGCCCAACATTGATGAAAAAGAAAATCCTATTTGTGTCATAGTCAGAGAAAAGAATGAGACATATTTTTCAATTCTAGAGTTTACTCATTTGAATAAAAATGAGAATAATAAAACAACAACAGCAAAACAAGTAAAAAAGAAAAGAGTAAGACTTAAGAGTCTGAGAAATTAGCTTTCATTAGCTAAATAAATGATGATGTTATTTCTAATCATTATTAGTATGATCTCACAGACAATTTTCATGGAATATAAGAGTTTGAAAATGCAACAGAATTAGAAAAAATTAAGTATAGTTTTGAAATGCTATTTATATCTCTTTGCTTTTCTTTGTTTTTGAACTTTGTTATTATTAAACACAACTATTTATCCTATATTACTTATTTTCCCCCTTGTATTTCTAAATTGTACTAACTATACCTGTTTAATTAATGTATAATATTTTTATCTTCACCCAATTACCAACATTGTGAATTACACTTATAAAACTCAGGAATGTTTTTGAGTTAATGTCTGATAAAAAATCTAAGAATACTAAAGCAATATACATTCAGCTTGAATTTGTATACAATCAAATGGATATAAATAGGCACTTTAATTTTGGCTTCTTTAAAAGTCTTTCATTTTATATTTTTATAAACATAACCTTCATATAAAACTGCTTCCATTTATTTTTATTTTCTGATCATATGTCCATGATCACATGTTTTAAATATTTCCATGTGTTATTTTTTATTTGAAATGCAGAGATTCTGGTGTATGTGAAGATGAATGTTTACAACTGGGTGGGAGCTGAGGTCCCTTGCTTTTTGAGACATGGTCTTCTACTGATACTTGTATTCAGTAATTAAGAAATACTACTGGGCTAGCAAGTCCAGCAACTTTCAAGACTCCAAGTCCTCAGCTTTAAAAAAGCTGGTCTCCTGGATACAAAATGAAATTTCCATGCTTATACAGTAAACACTTTGCTGACCGAGTCATAGCCTGTGTCTGTGTCATAACATTTTGAACTTTTTATTCCTTTGTTTTGGAGTTTTAATTTAAATTTTGAGATTAAAATTTCAACACTGTTCACTTTCCCTCCAAAGCCTCCCATAAAACTCTTGATGCTCCAAATTCATGGCCGCTCTACCACTAATTTTTATTGCATTTATATATGTATATGTGTTTATCTTTGTGCACACACATGCACACATATATGTATGTATGTATTTATTCCTAAATATGTGCTGCTCAATATGTATAATGTTACTGGTACATGTTTTTAGAGTTGTCTGGCACTTGACACACAAGTGTTATGCTCTTTCCTGGAAATTACTACCTCTCCTCTCCAAGCTTTTCTCAGCTACTAGCATCATAGGGACACCTCATGAGCTATACCCTGTCCACTTCAGCATGTTCCTTGATATTATCCTCAGCTCATTTTGGTCTAGTAATGTTTGTTAGACTCTATGAATATGGCTTCTGATGTGACTAGGATAAACAATCTTATAGCAAACTCTCTAATCCTCTGACTTTTACAATCTTTTTACCACCTTTTACTCAGTATTCCATGAGCATTAAATATTTAGTTGTTTTGTAGATGTATCCATTGGGACTGGGCTCCACAAATCTGCATTTTGATTAGTTGTGTTTTCTTGTAGAACTCTTCCACTGTTTCAAAGAGGTGTTTCCTTGAACATTGAAGTCTACAATTGTCCGTGGGTATAAGGACAAATGTTTATAGAGTGCTTTCCAATTTTATGTCTGTGTACCATGTGCATACATGATGGCTCCAGAGACAAGAATAGGGCATCAGATCCACTCTATCTAGAGTAAAAGATGTTTGAGGACTTCTTGTGTTTTTTGTGTCCTCTGCAAGAGCAACAAATGCCCTTACACTGAACCATCTCTTCAACACCTAAAGATATTTGTACATATAAATAAAACCTCACATTTCTAGAAAATAATTACACTTTCAAAAAGGATAAAGTTTCATCTTTCATAAACAGGAATATTGATCTGTAATTTTTAATAAGAGTTACCTCAACTTAAATAGCTCATTTTCTAAGAAATTTGTATAATTCTCCTCCTAATGTTTTTCTAAACATATTTCCATACTTTTATTCTTACTTTTGCAAGTGTTTGGTATGACTATAGTAAAAAGAATGCCAAGATTGCCTCAAAATTTGTGTCCCTTCAGTAGCCACACCTTCTACTAATGTTACAACCAAGGAGGAAGAGAGACATTGCTTCAATTTATATACAAGATGTAATTAAGATTTAACACATTTTCACTTGTTTTCTGTCGAGGTAATTCTTCATCAATTTTATACATGCATATGATTAGTTCAGGTTACATTTTGTGTATAATGATTTTAGATACAGATCATGTGTATAATGAGTTCTGTATGCTCCCTTTTACCTCCTCCCCCCTCACTGTCTGTCTGTCTGTCTGTCTTTCTCTCTGTCCCCTCCTCTCTCTCTCTGAGTCCTATCAATTCTGCTTCCTATCTCTTCTTTTTTCAGAATAATGACTTTTAGTTTAATTTTGTATCTCAGTTACAACCAAGGCTCTCTGTGTTGCCATATATCAGGATTATCCATTGGAAAGTGGCCATGTGATTGGTGAATAAATGACTAAAGAAAATGGCCCACTCACCTGAGATCTATAAATAACAGACAAGTCATTAGTGAGAATTAGTTTCTGTTGAGCTACTCCTGCACCCATGCTCGACCTGTTACACTACATTAGCTACTTTCAATCTGTCAGTGTACAAATAAAGAAAGAAAAACTAAACAGAGAATCAAAGAAGAAAGCATATGAAAGTCAAACTAAATTCATCTCAGAATAAGACAAATGCCTCTACTCAATAATCACAATCATCCAAGAGCTTCTCAGACAATCTGAGAGGAGTATTTTGCTAACATTATAAAAGAAGGTGTTGATAACAGATATGTGCTACTTACCATCTGTAATCTGAAAAGATGAAGTCCTGTAACCAAGTATGAAATTAAGAATGCATGACAATATTAGGGTGTTTAACAAAAATTTAATAGTATTAAAAAACATCAGAATAAAAATACATTTTTTTCTGTTAGTATAATGAATACATATGTACTTACAAGCTTTTGTCTCGCGCTAGTAACTTACTGAGTAGTTTTCTCAAAGCCATCATAATGTCTTTGTTCCTCAGAGTGTATATAATGGGATTCAGAGTTGGGATCAAAATGGTGTAGAAAAGAGACAACAGTTTTCCAATTCTTTCTGATTGCGTTGGCTTGGGTTGTAGGTATGTGATGCCAGCAGTTCCATAGAACAGGACTACAACTGTCAGGTGAGAGGAGCAGGTGGAGAAAGCTTTGGCCCTTCCTTTAGCTGAGGACAGTTTCAGAATGCTGAAGATAATTTTGCAATAGGAAACAAGTATCAGCACAAAGGGAACCATGACAAACACCATTGCAACTATGTAGACTGCTATCTCATTCACAAATGTGTCTCCACAAGCTAGCTTGAGGACAGGTGGGATGTCACAGATGAAATGATTGATTCTGTTAGATCCGCAAAAGGGTAGTGAGAATATCTGGTAAGTTTGTCCAATCACAACTGGAATGACGCTGATCCAGCAGGCAGCAACCAGCTGTGTACAGATCCTGTGGCTCATGACTAGGGAATAGTGCAGGGGGTTGCAAATGGCCACATAGCGGTCATAGGCCATAGCTGTCAGGAGGAGGCACTCTGTGCCTCCCAGCATAAGAATGAAACACATTTGTGTGGCACAGGCAAATATAGAGATATTTCCTTTCAGAGTACAAAGGTCCGTGAGCATCCTGGGGATGGTGACGGTTACATAACAGATTTCTACGAAAGAAAAATTGCTTAGGAAAAAATACATAGGGGTCTGCAGAGCAGGGTCAATTCTTGTTATTAGCATTATAGTGCTGTTGCACATCAGAATAGTCAGATACATGAGCAAAAATATCCCAAACAGAATCCACTGGAGATGGGGGACATCAGAAAACCCAAGTAGGACAAATTCGATCAGAGAAGAGGCATTCGACTTTTTTGTTGTAAACTTCTGTTCATCTACAGACAATAAATCAAAGGTGGCAATTAATTCATACCTGACATTACATTGACCTGTTACTTTGTTTGAATTACTAACAATAATATACATAACTTAAATTGTATCATTAGTTTACAGTGCTTCAAATGAGAGTTGACAATTATAAAACCAATAAATAAAATAGTTAAAACTAACTTAATTGAAATAATAAGTTCTGTTCTGCTTTATTAAATTTGACTGTACTAACACAAAGATATTGAGTAGTGAACATTATCTTTTCAAAGATATTTTATTAGCATATGCCTTTAGTGGGGGACATTGTCTGCTCAAGTGATATAACATATATATATATATATACATATATATTACTAGGAAACAGATACATGTGTGTATATAACTGTATATAGACTTTGCATGTAATTTTAGGTAAATATAAAATAATGTAATTTTTTGAGGATTCATAAAGCATCCTTGGTTTTGTCTCTCATTGCTCTGTCAAAATTTTATTTTTTTGTTATCACGATGGGAAATGGTGTGTTTTCATTGGTGTTATTTTAGTCTCAGTTTTATTATTTTTTTAAAATTATACTTTCCTTTGAACACCTCTTTTGAATTTTATTTTAAATAATTAGAACTATTCTCATTAATAAATACACTTTATTTATAGCATTTTCCTATTCTTTTCAGGTTCTTTGTAAGGGTTTCATTTAATAATGATTACTTATTTTCAAGTACAGTTTTTACTCTCTATTCTCACATTATAAGAGCTTTGTAAAAGAGCAAATGTAGTATGTGCTAAGAGTCTTCAAATGACCAAACATAAAAAGAAGCCTAAAAAGCAAAAGTAAACAGAAATTCTTATATTACCTCATATTACCATTGTCTAATGCAAAGAAGTCATCACTGTTTTATGATCCATTTATACTTTCTTTTTATTTCCTATTTGAACAAAAAGGCTGTTCTTTATCTTTTCATAACTATCTAGAGTTCATAGCTCCCAGATCAATATAGTGAAGTTTTTGATTATGAGATTAGTGTATTTGGGTTCATACAGTCTCTCCCATTTTGTAATCCATTAGTACAAGTTTTCAAATTTGTCTCATTTCCATTTTTGATGTAAGTATTCATTACTTTAACCATCTATTATATATTGATATTATAAGAAATACAGCTGAAAAGTCGGTGATTAGTAAAAATAAGTCATGCATTTTAACTAAAGTGAACACAACTATTTATTTTTCTCTTTTATTAATTTATAGCTATCCTAAAGTTATCAACAAACAACAATATTGCAACTTACCTTTGGATATTTGCATGAAGTGCCCAAGTACCTTTAGGTGATTTATAACCCCTTAAACAGTTTTATTTCAGGAAGTCACACCAATTTTTCAAGGTGTAGTTTGCTTACTTTGAACACCAATGCTTCTTAAATAGGAATACTGACATTTGCCCTGGAGATAAGCTTTCCCTGAGTACCAGTTTATCATCAATAAACCTTTCATTAGGCAAAAACTCTATTTGCTTTTCACAGCTTTTTTTCTTTGCATAGACAAGTCCCTATTGTCCCACACTCGTCATCATTAATTTAGCCCATTCAGACGAGGGACTGACAGACAGAGACAGAGGAGAGAAAGAATACTATGCAGCCTGTGTCGATTTATGTGTGATAGAGTGTTCGTGTGTGTGTATGTGTGTGTGAGTGTTTGTGTGTGATGTTTGCGGGAATAAGTGTACACCAATCCGTGCCCACATATAAAAACATGTTTGCTTGTGTGTGTGCGAGAGAGAAAGCAGAAAAACGTGTATGTTCCCATCTATGCTTGAAAAGTCACTGTTTAGACTATTTAGGGAAACCCATAATGAATCTAGAGAAACTATATCTCATTTTTGTTTTTGTTGTATAACATTTATTTTTATTTATTTATTTGAAAATATACTACATAAATACAATTATTTTTTTATGATATCTACTCACATACTCTCCCTTCTAACTCTTTCCAGTCCCTTTCATACAAGAGAAGTCTCCCACACAATTCTATGTTCTCCTATAGGGTTCATGCTTAAATATGTAGATTGCTTCTTCCTCTCAGTTACAGTGTATTTGGAAAAGTGCATCCTTACATTCTCCCTTGATATTATTTATTTACTAATATTTTGAACAGTCACATTATATGTCAGATTTATTTTCACATGTGTAGTAATGAGTAACATATACTAAAAGTCCAAATAAATATATAAAATAACAAATATAGCAATCATATTGTGCACTTGTGTGTTATCTTGCTTTCATATTCAAGTTTATGTGAGCTTTCTGTTTTATATTACTTCCATACAATACTTTGTTTAAGAAAAATTCCTGAAAAAAAACATATTGATATGTTTCAGTTAAAGCTAACAGCAAAGACCATATCACAAATTCAAAAACAAAGTTATGAACTTCTTTTACCACTACTACTACCCAAGAGAAAATAACTTTGACTGTTAAAGGAGCCGGCTTGGCTGCTTGTTCATTTCCCAGCTGCCCAGACTCCCGAAATAATCATTCAGAAACTGTATTAATTAAATCACTTCTTGGCCCATTAGCTCTAGCTTCTTATTGGCTGATTCTTACATATTAATTTAACCCATTTCTATTAATCTGTGCATCACCACATGGCTGGGATTTACCGGATAAAGTTCTGGCATCCACCTCCAGCATGGCTACATGGCTTCTCTCTGACTCTGTTCTTTCTAACAACATTCACTTTCTTCCCCTGCCTACCTAAGTTCTGCCCTGCTGTAAGTCCAAAGTGGTTTCTTTATTCATTAATGGTAATCACAACATACAGAGGGGACTCCCACATTGCCTCCTCTTTTCTGTTTAAATAAAACAGTTTTTAACTCTAACATAGTAAAATTTATCATACAATTCTTACACTTGCTTGGTTAGAGTTACCACAAGATAATTTTTTATTTTACTTAAGGCTGTTGTGAAAATTATTGTTTCCCTGGTTTCTCTCTGTGTCCATTTGTCATTATATATAGGAGGACTACAAATTTTTGTGAGTTAATTTTTTATTCAGCTACTTTGCTAAATAAAAGTGTTCATCTTCTGGAGGTGTTCCCCAGTGGAAATTTTAGGGTCACTGATGTATACTATCCTATTATCTGTTGTTTAAATTGCATACCTGATCTTGATTTAAGTTAAATAAGTGTTAAGTATTGAGACAATTATCCATTTATTTTAGATTTTCTAATTTGATGAAATACAAATATTTAAAATATGTCTGTTGTAATACGAGGTGCGGGGCTGCGTCCCCGGCACCCCAGCTGCCTGACTAGCTTATGCCCCGAAATAACAACACACAAACTGTATTCATTTAAACACTGCTTGGCCCATTCTCTTCTAGGCTAATTCTCACATATTAATTTAGCCCATTTCTAATCATCTGTGTGTAGCACCCCATGGTGCGCTTACCGGGAAGATTCTAGCCTACGTCCATCTTGGGTCGGAGCTTCATTGAGTATGTCTGCCCGGGAGAGCGGAGCATAGTGTCACTCTGAGCTCACTTCCTCTTCCTCCCAGCATTATGTTCTGTTTACTCCTCCCACCTATGTTTTAACCTATCAGAGCCAAGCAGTTTTTTATTGCTTAACCAATGAAATCAACAGATTGATATATGACACTCCCACATTATATGTCCTTATGATTCTCTGGAATTATTTGTTGTCTGTTATTATATCTATCTTTTCATTTCTGATTTTATTAATTTGAATATTGTTTTTTTGTCTTATGATAATTTGGATAAGGACTTGTCTATACTGTTGACTTTATCAAATAACAAACTCTTTATTTCATTATTTCTTAATGTTCACTTTGTTTCTTATTAATTGATCATAATTCTGAATTTGGTTATCTCTTGCCCTCTATTCATTTTGAGTGTCGTTTCTTCTTTTTCTTCTAAAGCTTCCAGAAGTGCTATTAAATTGCTAGTATGACTTCTTTCCAACTATTTAATAATGATGGTTCATTTTATAAACTTTCCTCCTAGAATGATTATCATATGACCTATATTTTTGGGTGTGTACTGTATTCATTTTCATTAAATTCTGGAAAGTTTACAGACCAGATTTTTCATTTATTACAGAGTTCAGTTTCAATGAGTCTATAAGTTTTCTCTTGTTCATGGTTGTCTGTTAGAATGCAGAGAGCTATTTCAATTTGGATTTAATTGTTCAGACTTATTCTGTGTTCAAGTATGGGCTTAATTTCAGAGAAAGTTCAATGGCATGCAGGTAAGAATGTATATTCTTTTGTGTTAGAGTAAAAAGTATGGGAGTCTGATCTTCCACCAAAACTGTTGACTTACCAGGGCCTACACTATAGTAGAAAAATGACTCTTCCTTTCCGAGAAGCTAACGTAACTTACATTTTTTGTGTTTTACTTATTTGTATTTTGTCTGGTTTTTTTTGCTCAGGTTCTGGGTATGCTGTCACAACCACTGTGTCTGCCTCTCTCCCTGCCACTCTTCCACACTGATTCAGTTTTGCTCTTTCAAGAATTATGTATTCATACTAACATCACAAACTCTGTTTGTATAACCATATTTGTTTACATGTTTTTCAGTTTGAAATGGAATTTCAATTAGTAAATTGTTAGGACTCAGGTTTTGTTTTAGGATTCTTTTATGGGAGGAGGGGGTATTATAGCTGAGCTAGAAAATTCTGCGGCATCTGGAAGAGTCCAGAGAAGAAAGGATATGGCTAGGCTACCCAGGAGAGAAGCAAAATAACCTTCTTTTGGTTTTCTAAGGCTATAGTTCAAAATATTTCTATACTAAACACATTCTGATACAAATATGCATTAACTAATTTTTGTTCCACTTCCATAATGTATTGTCACTATATTAGAAAGTGCAATTTATTTTACATCCCTCTGATCTAATTATGCAAGTACTATTTCCTTATGGTATACTGAATATCAGCAATGCACTGTAGACATTTAGATCTTTCTGAATCCTTTCTAATACTCCTATATGCACTTCCATAATATATGATTATACACAATGGAATCAAATAAAACATCTGGACATACTATAAAAAGCTTTGAGTCAACATTTCTTCTGTGTTAGCACATGATCTTTAGAAATTCTGTTTCAATAATATGTATAAAGCAAAAATATTTGGGTTCAAGGAGAGCTGCTAAATTATAGAGGACTTATACATCTATCTTTTATTTATTTAACTTTTGAGACAATATTTCCTTTATATCAGACTGGCCACCAACTCACAATGTAGTTTCAAGCCTGTTCTTGACTTTTTGATCCTTCTGTCTTAATTTTCTTGGAGATGAAGTGGTAACATTGCCCATACTATACTATAGATATACTATATATGTATCATCATGTTACACCTTTTATTGACAAGTTTATCCAAATTAATATGAATAGTCTACCAAAAGGGAAGTTTTATTAGAAGAACAAGCCTTTTATACTATTTTGGAATTGTTATTATTTTTTAAGTGTGCAAAGAACTAGGTGTTTCCACATTGGACACTTGATATATGTCACAGTTGTTTCTCTCTATTATAACTCTACTCCTTGGTTTAAACCTTTGTATTTTATATAACATGTTGATTCTCACCACAATAAATTTGCCAATTTTAATTTCTTTCATGAGCGCATTCTCTTTTATTGGCTATTTTTATTACATAATAATTTGAGAAGTAAATTACAACTGAGTAATATGCACAGCACAAATGTATACATGAAAATCATTTTACATAAATATTTGAGAATTTTCTACAATGTATTTTGATCACATTCATACTTAACCAGTCCCGTAATGTTCCCAATATCTATATCTTTTTACTTTATATATTTTATATCTATATATTTTGTTCCCAACTTAATAATCTTTATTTTGTTTTTTTATATATAGCCAAATTTGTGTTCCTGGGTAAAGAATCATCCACTGTAGCCTAAATAGAATCACCAGAGGTCAATACATCCCTAAAGAAAACTGATTTTCTCACTCCAAGAACATACAAACTGCAAAAATTTTCTCAGGCATTGAAGTTCATTATCCCTTACCAAATTTGTTAAAGTGTTGACTTCTGAAATTAAAAATTGTTTTAATTTCTGGATTTCTGTGGGCCCCTTAATTAAAGTTCACCAAAAAAGTTCACTACACATGAGATGCAACATTAACTATTATAATTACATATAGCAGAAATAAAGTAAATATTTCTACTGTGGTGCAAAACATATAAAGAAACCATTTCTGTAATTTTTAAGAGTTTCCATATGTTGATAACTTAGTTTGTAATTTTCTCAATGCTACCATGATATCCTTATTTCTCAATGTATATATGATGGGATTCAACAGTGGGATCAAAATGGTATAAAACAGAGACAGCAGCTTCCCCATGCTTTCTGATCGATTTGATTTTGGTTGCGCATATGTTATCGTAGCTGTTCCATAGAATAAAACCACAACTATAAGATGAGATGAGCAGGTGGAGAAGGCTTTAGACCTTCCTCCAGCTGAAGAAAGTTTTAGAATATTGCAGATAATCTTGCCATAGGAGAAAAGGATCAAGAGAAATGGAACCATGATAAACACCACCGACGCAACATAGATTGCTAAATTATTCACAAATGTGTCTCCACAAGCAAGCTTAAGTATAGGGGGGATGTCACAAAAATAGTGATTAATTTTATTAGATCCACAATAAGGCAAAGAGAAAATTTGACATGTTTGCCCAGTCACAACTGGAATGATACTGATCCAGCAAGTGGCCACAAGCTGCACAGAGATCTTATTGTTCATGACCAAGGGGTAGTGCAGAGGATTGCAAATGGCCACATAACGGTCATAGACCATGACTGTCAGCAGGAGGAACTCCATCCCTCCAAGCATGATGACGAAACAGAGTTGTACAACACAGGAAAGCAACGAAATAGTGCCTTTTTGTGTACAAAGATCCATGAGCATCCTCGGGATGGTAACTGTTACATAGCAGATTTCCACAAAAGAAAAGTTGCTAAGAAAGAAGTACATAGGGGTCTGCAGAGCAGGGTCAATTCTTGTTATTAGCATTATAGTGCTGTTGCACATCAGAATAGTCAGATACATTAGTAAAAATATCCCAAAGAGCATCCTGTGGATATGGGGAACATCAGAAAATCCTAAGAGAATAAACTCTGTAATTGTAATATTTGAAATTCCTGTTTTACTTTGCTCTTTGTCTGCAGATAAAACAATTTCCATATGTTCCAAGCATTTGCTTTTTCAAGTCCACAAGTTTCTTATGTTGGCTGAATGAGATAAGTAAATATTCTTATATGTTCTTTTACACAGACATTTACCACCATTTTGCTTATTAACTACAGCATGCGATTTTTAATATCATAAAAGAACTGGTATATGGTTAAAATAAACCCATGGCATCAATCTATTTTATTATATTCAGCTATGTTTCAGCAGGTTTTGAGATGCAAACATTCCAAATATTGGCACACTGTACAGAAATTCTATCTTTGTACTTTGTTCTTTAAAATGAGATATTACTGCAAACCTTTTTCTGTTTTTTTGTTTGCATATTGTCTTTCCTTCATTTTTCAGTACAAAGTCTTTAAATCCATAGATTTTATTTGAAGGTTTCCCTTAACTTTTATTCTAAAGAAGTAGTAAACATTTTATTGTGAAATCCACGTTGTCATGCTGAGTGCCAAGAAAGATGGAGTCATGGTTATATGCTTGCAGCTTTCAACTTTCAGCTTGCTACCTTGAAGAGCAGAGTTCACATCTCCAGAAACCGAAGTGGTTGTGAAAGCCCGAGTATTATTCTACCCAAGAGTGGGATGTCCCGCTGGGTGGGTCTGCTATGTGCAGTCCCAGCCTGGGCTTGAGAGTTCCGCTGAGGTCCCTTTAAATAAGAGGGTTTCAAGGCTGATTGAGACTTGTAGCTTTCATG
Source organism: Microtus oregoni (assembly GCF_018167655.1). Taxonomy (NCBI): domain Eukaryota; kingdom Metazoa; phylum Chordata; class Mammalia; order Rodentia; family Cricetidae; genus Microtus; species Microtus oregoni. Next base: position 57,463,712 of record NW_024543068.1, on the reverse strand, counting down.
GTCTCATCCATAAGGTGGGGGTTTTGGAGTTGCCTACCTACAAGAAGCTTTCCTGCTGACTGGCTAGAAAAGCTGTGGCAGGTGGGGGAGTGGTGCGGGGATTTGCCCTGGTATCAAGGGCCTAGAGAATAGGGTTCAGCTGGGTGCCTTCCCTCTCATTAGGATGTTCTCCATGCCTCCAGGCAAAATGACAAAGCGGAGTTGTACAGTACAGGAAATCAATGGATACCTGATCACTCACGTCTTGTTCGGCTACGTGCAGTCGCAGCCAGACCACGATGGGGATACCCACTGAAATAGCTTACCTGAGCTATTGTGAGCTCACCAAATCAGGTCTGACAGCAAGCAAACCAGCATAGGGACAAAACTTGGCCCTCTGAATGTGGGTGACAGTTGTATGACTGGGGCAGACTGTGGGGCCACTGGCTGTAGGACCAGGATTTATTTTTACTGCTGGGACTGCATTGGCTGAGACCACTCTTTCATTCCCAACCACCCAGACCCAAAATAATTTACACAGATACTGTATAAATTAAAATACTGCTTGACCAATAGTTTAGGAATATTCCTTGCTAACTCTTATATCTTAAATTAAAGCATCTGTGTATCACCACAAGCTCATGGCCTACCAGCAAGGTTCCAATGTCTGTCTCCTCTAGCAGCTACATGGTTTCTCCCCAATTCTGCCTTCTTTCACCCAGCATTCCGTTTAGTTTTCCCACCTAGCTCTATTCAGCCCTGTCATTGGCCTAAGCAGCTTCTTTATTTATTAACCAATAAAAGCAACACATGTATAAAAGGACTTTCCATATCAGTACTAGATCTTGGAACCCAAGATCTCTTTGGAGGGATACCTTGCTCAGTCTAGATATAGTAAGGAGGGCCTTGGTCCATCCTCAAAATAATATGCTAGGCCTTGTTTACTCCACATGGGAAGCTTTGCCCTCTCTGAGGAGTGGATGGGGGTACAAAGTGGGAAAGTGGAGGGAAAAGGAGGAGTGGAGGCTGTGGGAACTGGGAATTGGCATGTAAAATGAAAAAAAGATAAGGTATCTTGCTACAGTAGACAAATTGGTAATAGTGACTTTTAGAGTTGTCAGTTTTGCGAGATTAGCTTACTTTTAGTACAACAGGAAAGAATGCGCGTGTAGACACTTGGGTTTCATTGAGTGTACTGTAATTTCAAAATGAGCTTACATTTGTATCGGTTACACACTTGGCCATTGATGCAAAGTCCTATTTTCTTCTTTTAAAAAGTTGGAATTTGTTTTTCCTTCTTAGAGGAAAACAATGGTATTTAACAGTTTGAGAGATTGTTACCTCGTATATATAAAATGGACACCTGGCTATGAGACACCATGTAGGAAACGAGTAGTTAATGCATTTTATTTCATATGCAAGTTACTTTAAAGGTTGAATCAGGATTTGTGGAACCCTGTAGTGAAATACCTTAAGCTGTTAACTGTAGGCGTGAAATAGGAACTGCTCAGTGGACTGGTTATGTGTTTTAGACTTCTTACGTCTGCATTAGTTACTGTGCTAATAAACAATATTAAGAACAAAAAAAACTGAGAAAAGATATTTTTTTAAAAAATATAAAATTTAAAAATTACAAAAATATTAAAGACAAAGACAGAATCTACAGCAAGCTGATATCTAGCCTAGACATCTCACTGAGTGCTGGGACTGTTCCTGAGAACACAATTCAGCTCTTTAAGTAGAAGAACAACTGGGAAATATTCCTGACATCAAAATCTGACCTCTACAAGTCTGCATAACCAGAGATATGGGGAAAAACAAGCAACTAAAACAAAAACAAAAAAGCCAAAAAAAAAAAACCCAAACACATTAAAGATGAGAAATGAAAAAAAAAATCCAACAGAGTAAATTTTCTTAAAGCAAAACTTTTCTAATAAGAAATAAGAGTTGTGTTATTGTATTGTTCTGCATAATCCATCACTGATATTATTATGATAAACATGAACACTAGATAGTTCTTCTCTAATATTTCAATTTAAGACTACTTTCATAGTACCTTTACAATGCCAGATTTTCCTGTTAGTTTATTCATTTGTAACACATGTGTGTCTGGTCTAGTTTCTTTTTATTAGTATTTGTGGTAAAACCAGATCTCTCACCATACCCAATTCATCAACTCTCTTGGCTACTATGCAACATACATGGATGTAGGAAGAGTAACTGACAAAATAAAGCAAAACCCTCATATTAATTATCTGTTCTGCTGCATAATTGAAAGAAATCAGGAAATCTCATGACACTTCCTAAATAATTGTTCTCTAATAGCACATGATAAGTCTTTAGATATTTCCTATCCTTGTATACCATTTGTCTTCTAGATTCATTCAGTGAAGCATCTAAATTACCACAATGGATGCCTGGTTTTCTGAGTCAGCATTAAGAGCAGGGCCTGCTCTTCCAGATGACCTGGGTTCTCAGCACTCAGAAGGCAGACCACTAACACTGTAATGCTAATTACAGATCTTGTATCCTCATTTGTCCTTGAAGGACACCAGACATGCATGTACTACAGAGAACTATATGCAAAATATCCTTTCCAAACATAATAAAAGTTAAAATAAGGTATTGATTGACATATAAATATGATCACATGCGCCTGTGCTTTTTAAATTCTCTCTGCTCACATTCAGTACATATGCAATTAATTCTTTTACCAACAGCATCGTTACTACAATTTGACAAATATCTAACTTGTCTTAATAAGGGAATGGAAGTAAGTGAGATCTGCTTAATGGGTAGATCACGTACAGAGTAAAATCATGGACACATCTGTGGTATTTTTAGAGCATCTTGAGCCTACAGGTCAGAGCTGTCTTTGGTAAATGGTGTAAGAAAAGAACTCAAGCTTACCTCTAAAATCCCACTTAAAATCATCAATGAAAGCAAATGGAAATTTATCTTTTGTGTTTTATATGGTCTTGCTTTCCTCAAACAGCTACACTGACCCACGTTAATTATTTCAGTTTCAGATAGGGATTGTTATTAAATAAAGACTGTCAAACCTCTGAGGAATATTTCTCTTGTGCATTAACTTAATTTCAGGGGATTATTTATAATGAGCTTCTGAGAAACTCAAATTAATCAAATTTGTGTTCCTCTATTATCAAATTATCTGGATATTTTTATGTTATTTTCCCCCCAAAACCCACCCAAATACTTAACTATTATTCATTCCTATACCAAATTGCTTCTGTATGTATCTGTTGATGAGTTAATGATGTTGATATTTTTCACTTACAGATGATTTGATGAGTTCAGTCTCAAACATTGTAAAACAGTAAAAAAATGTTATATGGTCAAATGTGTAATTCTATTTCAGCTTTATTGGTTGAAATTGGATTATATTCAGATAAGGGAAGAAAGACAGACTACTTTAAAAATTTACATTAGAAACTGATTTGCAAACCAATGACACTGTTGTTGGCTTTGCTCACAGGACATAAGAATAACATGGGAGTTATAATTCAAAATAGCTGCACTACTTTGAAATCCCACCACATCTTGGAGGATGACATCAAGGGAGTTTAATCAAATAGTCCTTAATCAAATAGTCCCCTTCACTCAACTTCTATTTCCTAAACATTCTAGCAATCTGTAAGAAGGCAGTAGGGAGAAATACTTAAATCCCATTTGAGATTGTTATGACTGTCTGATCCATTATTCTAGAAAGGTCAATAGTTCCATTACTGCTCCTTAAATTCCTAACAATGTATCAGTTTTTCTGTTCCATTAGTTGCAGTGGTGAACAAGCTATGTTTTCCGTATTCAAAGACTTCATGTGATGATCATGGTATTGTTAACATTCTATGCAAAACAGTAATTTTTTTCATTATCTTTTTGAAACCAATACTTTCATTTCAGTTCTATTTTATCTATATCTTACTAATCCCATCATTAGTTAGAATTATTCATTTTCAATTATTCATCGTTTTATTTTTTTAACATGTAGAAGCTAGACTCTGCAGATAAATGGTCAGTAAAATTTATTGACACAACTCTGTGGAGTTTCTAGGCCCATGCCAACGCAAAGAAGCATCCTGCCAGTTGCTCATAAACACCATTTAAAAATCAAAAACAAAAACAAAACACCATTTAATGCTTCATGACAGGGCCTTTAAAAGAGTTGCAAGGCTTTTACCACTAATACTGCGTCAGGTAGTCTCTCTTAAAGGATCCGTGCTTCTGCTTGCCACCAGCAAACAGAACCTACTATAGAAGGTGATGCTACCAAAATGAATGAAATTAAATGTATGCACTGGCAATGCTGAAACATTCATATGCAGCCCATTTATGGCTGTTCTGAAGAACTTGACTATATTGGGTTTGATGGTATAAGTTGATGAAAATGCCTGATGAGGTCTCTTCCACCAGGGTACCAAATCTCATTACAGATGGTTGTGAGGCACCATGTATTTGCTGAGTATTGAACTCTGGACTATTGGAAGACCAAGCAGTGTTCTTAACCACAGAGTCATTTCCAAAACTGTGAATAACTCACTTCTTTGGTGACTAGAATTCCTTTCCAAGCTCTCTAAGGTTTTATGTGGATGTAGTTGCTGAATGTTGGGTGCCATTGGTAGCATAATTAATAAAAATATAGACACAGATATTGAAGTTCAGTCTGAAGACCCATTGGCTCTTACTTCTACTTCACTCTGAAACAGCAATCCCACCTTCAGGAAACTCAGAATGAGCCTGTGTCTGAGAGCTGTCCTCTTCCATCTTATATTCCTCTATTGGGCTGATATTAAAACTGTGTAGCACTACCACCTGCTTTCTATGACAAACTAGTTTGGCTTCTGGGTTTAAAGGTGTCTCACCACTGCTTGGTCTGTAAGACTGACTATTGGGGCTTTTTTATTCTCTGATCTTCAAGCAAGCTTTATTTATTTATTTTTTATGATTTATTTATTTTTTTTTAAAAAAAGAGTATCCTTTTTATTTATTTATTTATTTATTTGTTTGTTTATTTATTTATTTATTAAAGATTTCTGTCTCTTCTCTGCCACCGCCTCCAACATCCCTCCCCCTCCCCCAATCAACTCTCCCTTTCTCATCAGCCTGAAGAGCAGACCGGGTTCCCTGCTACAAATGAAATATCACTCGGGGCATCAACTTCAAAGTTTCACACGAAGGCCTCTCTACTAGGACTGCATTCAGGGACACCCCTGACACATGTTTGCCTCAGTGCCTTTTCTAGGCATGAAGAAAAATCCCATAACCTATTTCTTCTATCTTTACTTCTAAAACCAGAACCGGATAGCCAAACCTGCTAAGTTCTTATGCATACTGGGGCTGGAACATGGTCCCCTCATTCCATCCCATTTTCATGTGTCTTCTGTCCTTCACTGACTATGCTTGACTACCTTGAAACGTGCTCTGTGGACCAGGCTGCCCTTGAATTCAGAGATACTCTTCCTAGAACTGGGATAAAAGGTAGTCCCCACCATATCTATCAGGAAGATTTTCTTTAGTTCCCTTACAAAAGTTGGAAAATTAGCTGGCTGGGTCTTTCTTTGGTTACTACTTCCTATATTCTATTCCTTACACTGTTTATCTTCTTGAACACAGATCTTAGCAACTTTCTACTTTCTGGTGTTTTTTATCTCCTTAAAATTTATATTTTATAATTTCTTCTAGTAAGCTTGGTACCTTTTATTATTAATCTTTATTACTTTTACCACCAACAACCACACTGAAGAGTGTATTCTATGCTGTTTTGAGATTTCCTCTGCCATCAATGCTAATTCAACACTCTTTACTTTAGTTATAGATACATTCTTGAGACAAGGGCAAAAACAACCACTTTCTTTACCAAAATATTGCAATACCAGTCTCTAGACCACATACTTTCATTCTTCTCCTCTGAAAACTCTTAAACCCCATAATTCATAAATTCAAATTCATCATCACTGTCTTCCATGTTTTGCTAGGATTGTTTGTGAAACAGTGCTTAAGGCACCCACTGATTTCCTTGCTCAATTGCCCAAAGTACATACTATCCCAAACATAATGCAGTCAGACCTAAAACACTAGTACCCAAGTCCCTGAGTACCAGCTTCTGTCTTATTTTGAGTTTTTATTGTTGTAAAATGACACCATAACCATGATAACACTTAAAAAGGAAAACATTTCATTGAGGTAGCAGTTTACTGGTTCGGTGGTTCAATCCATTGCTATCACGGTGAGTAACATGGTAGTATGCAGGCAGATGTGGTACTGTAGGAAGAGCTGAGGGTCCTACATCTTGCAGGCAACAGAAATTTGACTGAGACGTTGGGAGGTATTGTGAGCAAAGAAAACCTCAAAGGCTTTCCACACAAGTGATACAATTCCTCGAAAAGGGCCATTCCCACTTCAACAGAGCCTTACCCCCAAATAGTGCCACTCCCCATGAGATTATGGGGGACAAGTAAATTCAATCTATGACACTTCTCTTCCTCATTTTATGGCTTTTACATACTTATACCCAGTCTTTCAATATGTTCCCTGAACACTGGGGTAAAGAAGGATGAGTTATCCCATCTATAATGGAACATTTAGTCACTGATTTTTAACATTTAATCATTGATTAATCTTTGCATAATCATCACAATCTGTAAAAGATAAGTTCCTTTGAGCAAGCCTGTGAGCAACACAGATATAGCATTTAGAAGGCAGGTAACATTATGCCCACTTAGCAACATCAAGAAGATTCCTAACAAGAGCCTATGATTTCCCTAGCTTTGGGATTTTGACTAGGTTTATAGTAACTGACATGATTTCCTTCCTCTGAAGCAGGCCTGACATCTAACTATTAGTCAATTGCTCTCCTCATAGGAGTCATGCAAATGTTTCACTCTGGGCATATATTACTCGGCAAGTCAACATTAAAGTACAAACAGTCCAGTATTGTGGAAGAAAAACATCCTATTACATTGTGAGAAAACTCAAAATGAAATATAATTTTAAATGTTTGAAAAGCACTTTAGAAGATTTATTCCTTCTTCTCTCTAAAGCTAACCTCTGTAATGGTGTGACTTCACATATAAAATTTTTTTCTTTACTTACCCATCTTTGTAAGTCACAATGTTTTTGTGTTTCTGACATTTTATAACCATTCTCTTCATCCTGTTGTTCTCTATTCCTTTGGTGATTCATTTTTAATATTCCTAGAAGTTTAGATGTTATACAGATGTCTTCTTTAAGATGAAAATTCAATTTTATTTAATATCAACAGTTTTCTTTATATAGATTTACTATATATCTTTTTAATTTTACTTGTTTTTCAACATTATCATTATTATATGATGGAAATATATGTGTTGATATAATTCTGTTCCTTAGACAATTACTTCATTTTGCGTCAAGAGTGGTTTGTCAGAATTTGCTTTGCCCTTAGGGATTCCATTTTATCGGCAGGTTTAACTCCACTTAGGACACAGGTTGATTGTGAATCTGAGTGTTTATATAAATGACACCCACCTTATGAATTTATTGGGGTAAACTGAGATTATTTGACATGAGAGGTACTAAAATTCTCAGAAAACCATGCCTAAGAATGATACCCAATAACTTATAAGATATACCAGACCAAGAAGGTGATACAAATTCTTCGCCAGCACCCTATTAAAAATGAACAAAATCATGATTTCACTAAATAAAAGTATCCATAGGAACAATCAACTAAAAAGATATATGCAGAATAGAATACAAGATATCATTTTTTAGGATAAATCAGGCTCAGTATTAACATCTAAAATATAAAAACATAAAAAATTAAAGAGAAAACATTTTAAATTATCCATAATATAAATGGCTATTGAAACAAACAGTTGACAAAAGATGATAAATAGATATCCACTACACATAGTAAAATGTCTTGCCCCTTTGACCTTCAAGGAAAAATGGATCAAAACTATACTAAATTGTATCTTGATCATTGTGAATTTTAGATATTAGGAAGAAAATAATAGAACAGGAATGGTAGCTTAGCAATTAAGAAAAAATTAAGTTCAAAGGATCTAACACCCCTTTCTGATTTTCCATGGTCCATGTCCTCCTGTGATATACTTAAATTCATACATGTATACACAAATTCACTGAAATAGAAGATCACAATAATGAAAAGAAATATTCAAAACCAATGAGAACAAAAATTAAGAATAATTTTATACTTTTGTAGACTGCAAACCAATCTAAACTTTATAAGAAGAAGCATCAATTGTTTCTAAATCAACAGATGACAAGAGTACTGTCACATCCATTTTCATGGCAGCACTGTTAATTATAGGTGTGTTTAGAAAGCAATCCTAACATTATTTGAAAAAGGAATCGCTAAAGAAAATGTGGCATATGAACACACGGTAGCTGTTATGGCAACCATGAAGAAAAAAAAATATGTTCTTTAGAGGAAAATGCATACAAATTGAAAAGACTTATAATAAGTAATTCTCTTTTGGTAATATGATTTTATTTCTTTACTTTACGAAAGTCTGATTTTTTTGTTTCCTGTCATTTGTAGATTCTATATTTTATATATATCAATATATATTGAACTCATATATGAATATTTAGAGCATGTATGAGTGTGTGTGAGAAAGAGAGATAGAGAGAGAGATAATAAGAATATAGGAGAGGTACAACATTAGTCAGAAGTCTACTGAAAGTATTGGTGGGTTTCCATGAGAATATATTTAATAAATTAGTAGTATATGCAAGTAATATATTCCATTATGTGTGTGTGCATGGAAGGAAAGAATTGCAGATGGTCAGTACAATTATAAACCAAATTTCATAATATTTCCAATGACTTATGTTATGAATGTAGTACTAAATGAATATATTACAAGTTACCATAGGTTTTGAAATTAAGTTCAAAGAAGCTTACATTTTTATGAGTGCAGTAATCTTGTTGAGATAATTCGTAGGTTCAATGTTGTTTTCAATTATTGTTTTATAAATCTAAGCTCACCAAAATTCTGACAGAATACTTTAAATTTCATTACTCTATCAATTGTCTTAATCTATTCTTTAAAAATATTTGATATGCCAATATAATTATTAAGTATATTATGGTACTAAAGAAAATATAACAGGAAATACAGATGTCAAGATTAGGGACAATGTAATTTAGATTTATAAATATGTCATATGGAAACAGACGGATTAAGCTTATTGTTTTTATATAGAGATTGTGATACACGATGCATTTCATTCTTGGTGAATGCACATGGATGTGACTGCTTAAACCATTGACAACAAATAAGAATTGAATTCTCAGTCCTGTAGAAAAGATCTGTATACCATTAAAACTTCTATCAATGAATGGTTGTCCTTCTTGATTTCAAATTCAATGGGAGAATTTTGATAAAACCCCTGAAACCCCATATAAACATACATGAACTCACATTCCCAAAATAAATGGAAGATAATATTAAATGACTGAGACTCTTTCATTAATTTACAGAAATGTTAAGATTGTGATTAAAAAAAGTACGATTAATAATTACGCACTATCATCCAGTGTATATGTTGACATCCTTCCCAATGATGTAAGACTATGTATCAATGTGTCAATTTTGGATGACGTAATTGGTTTTAATGTGGTTAAATCCTATATATTAATACCTTACTGCTGTAACTTTAAGTCACTTTGTTTTAACTTACTTTTATGTCACTACAAGTGGAAGACCAAAAATATGATCCTATTGCCATGCTGACCAAAGGTCAGAGAGCTGGGACTAACCTCTATTCCTTCAAAGTTATTATGTTTCTACCTCAAACAAAACTCCCACCTAGATTTAAATCAGTGCATTCTGCTCTATCAAGGTTATTATCAACAGGTGTGGCTAATAACCAGACCTTGTATTTCAGGAATAGAGAAGTAGATATATTTCTACCTCAAACAAAAGTCTAAGGATCCAACTGGGTGTTTCAATTCTTTTAAGGAGATAACTTTGGATTCCACCCAGGGAGTTGTTTGTTTACAGAATATTTTGGTCTACAGTGTGCACTTGCCTTGTTTTGATATAGTCACAAAATGTTTAACTATGGATAAAGCCCACAAACTTCAACTGGTCTGTTCATTTCCCTGTATCATGTTAATGCCCTTTTTGTTGTCTTTCTCTTACCTTTTGGGGTATTGTAAGCAATTGGAAATTAAACTCAGGCTATTTCAGTATTCACTGAAACTCCCTCCCGATACTATTCTATGACTTTCTGTCTTATTATTTTCATGTCTTCATTTTCTTTACTATATTTTTGATTCCCAATGGCCCTAACCTGGCAAGAGATATTTTCTTCAAGTTGGTCTCCGACAACTACATAATTGGTATTAAGCATCTTTTGCATGTTTTTTCCCATTTAGTCGCTTAGTAAAACTTTGATTCTATTCTATTGAATATTTTGTACAAAGATAAACACAATTCAGACATTAACTTTAGAAATTCATTTTCTTTTCCTTTCTTTTTTTCTTTTCATTTTTTGTTTGTTTTTCAATAGAGGGATTCTCTGTAGTTTTGGAGCCTGTCCTGGAACTACCTCTTGTAGGTCAGGCTGTCCTTAAACTCAAAGAGATTCACCTTGGCTTCTGAGTGATGGGATTAAAGGAGTGTGCTACCCTGTCTGGCTAGAAATTCATTTTGTTATTTTAAGTGAACATAAATGCTATAATTCAATTACTAAAAGTCCTTTGCAAAGTTTTGTATCATTTCTATGTGTGTGAACACACAAAATCTCACCAATGTGACTAACTAAAATTTAACTAAACAAGGATAACAGCAATAGACAGGCTAAGCTGGAGTGAGGAAAGTCAAGAAAGCTTGACCTATACCAAACAACTAAAGGCAACAATAGAACACTAACAGAAAAACAAATATTCTTTTGTCTTTCCAGGATAAGAGCAGGCGAATTGGTTATCCAAAACCAAATGATCATCGCAAAAAGTATGCAAATAACATTAAACACACTGAGCAGTCTGTATTTAGGAAGTACATATGTCTACAAATAACACTATCAAAAATAAGTTAAGAAAATGATGAGAAAACTTATTCTGCCTACATAAATCCTATCTACTAACAGATTCAATGAGAATTAATAGGAATCCATGCCTAAGGTTGATTATGCATAATATATTCAAACCTGTGATCACATAGAGGGCTTAAGTTATGTTCAATGGGTCATGAAACAGCAAAAACACCTATATGTGGGGAAGAATTTTGATAGAGGAATTGAGTTTTAATAAGATTAGGGAATGTATTACACACATGAAGAAAAATGTCAAAGAAAATTTTAACTAAAATGTTTTATTAGACATACAACATTGACAATAAATCAATTTGGTTAGTGATTTTTAAGAAAAGTCATGATATACTAACTTTCAAAAGTAGCAAAGGGAAGTCATAACAGTTAGTAACATTTCAAAGGGGAAATGCATATGTAACAGTCTATGTGAGAACTATGGTTGCAATTTAATCACTTAACATAAGTCTATTGTACTGTTCTAATTAATAATCTTCTCAGAGCTGCAATTACATCCTTGTTCCTAAGGCTGTATATCATGGGATTGAACATGGGAGTCACAATGGTATAAAAAAGAGAAAGGAGTTTGTCACTTACTGCAGAATGTATTGACTTTGGCATTAAGTAGGTAATAGATGCAGAGACATAAAACAAAAGCACCACCACCAGATGGGAAGAACATGTGGAGAAGGCTTTTGCCCGTCCTTGAGCAGTGGGCAGTCTCAGAATGGTGGCAATGATTTTGCTATATGAGGTCAATATTAACAAAAAAGGGATTGCAGCAAGCAAGACAGTCACTAAAAAGACAAACAGCTCATTAAGAGAAGTATCTCCACAGGCCAGCTTAAGTACAGGGGGTATGTCACAGAAGAAGTGATCTATCCGGTTAGCATTGCAGAAATGTAGAGAGAATATCTGACAAGTTTGCTCTAGCTGGAAAGGCAATCCACTGAGCCAGGAACCCACTGCAAGCTGTGTGCATTTTGTCTGGTTCATGACCAGAGGATAGTGCAGAGGGTTGCAGATAGCTACATAACGGTCATAAGACATCACAGCCAGGAGAATACTGTCTGTAGTTGCCAGAATTAGAAAGAAACACATTTGTGTGGCACAGGCCAGAAGAGAAATGCTTCTGTCCTGGGTCCAAATGCTGTACAGATTCCTAGGCAGAGTGACTGAAACATAACAGATGTCCAGAAAAGAAAAATTAGTCAGGAAAAAATACATGGGTTTGTGTAGTGTAGGATCAATTCTGGTTATCACAATAATGAAGCAGTTTCCAATTATGATAGTCACATACATTATGGAGAACATACCAAATAGAACGTCCTGGAGGTTTGGAAGGTCAGAGAATCCCAGGAGGAGAAACTGTGTCACTGTGGAAGTGTTTTCCTCTGCCTTGGTGTCTGCGTGTTTCATCTGTGGGGATGATTCAACCAGAATTACACTTCCCTTTACTCAGTATTATTTTATCATATAGAAATTGATATTTTCATATTCACAGATTTTTAATTTCTGCTTACAAATATTTGTATATATATTCATAAAAATATACATATATACTGATGAAATTATAATTTGTCCTAACATATACTCTTTGGCACTAATTATATGTTTGAAATAAATGCTATTGTTTTCACATTTTTCTACTGAGTGATTAATAAATATTCTTATTAATGGCATGATGACCCATAATATTTTAAATGTTTATCTAAGTAACCAATGTGACAATTTTAGAATTATTTAATTTTCAGTTGGCTCTTTAATACCAAAATTGTTTTCTTTTATTATGATAAAAATTCTCTATTTACATATTAATTATCTAATGAAAAATGTATTCAATGTTCTAGTATGTTTTTTTAAAGCTCAATTTATCCTGATATTCCTCTATAAATGCTCTTTCATTGAAAAATTCATGATAAACTGGACCATATTTGATAAGATTCTATTTTACATTTAAATTTTGTAAGTTAGTTGTAATATCTATGCATTCAGAATTTACATTTTTACATCTGTGGAATTCTTTGACACCATAGACAAATCAAAAGATATAGTAATTACCACATTTTTGACAAATGGTACTTACTCTCTAGTTTCATTTGTTTCTGGCTCAGCAGTCCAAACCACAGCCTTATGAATCCTAGAAGTGCTGTCTACACCCAAGATATTTCCTCAGCTCCTGTAGGCAAGTTATAAACACAAATTACTAAAACAAACTTTCTCAAATCATTCACCTTCCCGCTCTGTCTCTACCTCTCTATCTCATATCTGCAGGTGTGAGGTGTCTCATCTATAAATCTCTAGATTCTCATTTTCACGCTATGAAATAAATTCAGCAGAAATTTCAAGTAACTACTGGCATTTTGTTTAATTTAAAATCTTTATAAATATTAGCTGTTCTCACATTTGAAGCAGTGGTTTTCATTCATTTAGATAGTGTGTCATCAATTAAAACCATTAATATACACTGTATTGTATTTTACTAATGAACTTTAGAAAATGAAATTAATATGCAAACAAAAGAAGATATAGACTTTAAAAAAATATTATTGAGATGGGCTTGTGAGTTTTGTCTTTATGGTCTCATTTATGGTCTTTTACATATATAATTGCCTTGTTTTTTGAAGAGTTTTCTATAAAAGATTCTGTGGAGCCAAATGAAAATATGCAATAATTATAACATTTTCAGATTCACTTCTGATAGATATTGACACTCTGCCACTAGAACCAGTTGCGATTATTGTAGGTGTCAAGGCCACATCAGTGATCTTCACTAGACATTTCATTCTTTATCGTAGATAGGTGGAGTTTTATGATATATGTTCCCGAGATGTCATATCACTGAAACATTTAAGTACATGCCTAACAGAGAATAATAATTAAATACACCTTACCAATTACATGTTGATTTTGGTGACTATGATCCTTAATTCATCACTCCTTCATATCAAATCAAATCGTGATGAATTAAGGATCATAATCATCACATATCATCAATTGTCGGAAACAGTGTAAAGCCAAACACAAATAGTTTTTGAAACAAAACAAAATAAACAATTAATTTTTTAAATTACTTCATGTAATTTTATCCAAATGCTGATATAAAAAAATGTAAAAATAAAAGAAGTCAAACTTGTTAGTCAAATCCAGTCTACGGTCTTAGGAATTAGATAAGTTATAATTCTTACCTTGATTTATTGACATACAATAATAAAAGGTTGAGGAAGTTTCTTTTTCTAAGATCAAGAGTTTTCTTTTATTTGAAACAGAGTTACAACACCTCCCAAAATATATTCCCCTGTCATAACGAACTATTCTTGTTAACAAGGATTGTTCGCTAACAAGGGAAAACTTTTTTCCCGTGTTAGTTTCTAAATGTAAAGAACCCTTTTGTCCTACCAGTCATGAATTTAGCATTAGAAGAACCGCAAATTAAATTAACACATACACACACATATATTTCTTAACAGTATCTGAAAAAAATACTGACTAAATAAATATATATATTTACTGACTATAAATACATTGACTATATATACATATTTATTCATTATTTATTTCTGTTATTATTAATATATATGTACTGACTAAATATATGTGTAGTGAATATTTGTTTTTGTTATTATTAAAAAATACTAGAGTTGCAAAAGGAAAGAAGTTGGTAACTATAGTTTTGTAGTACTGAAGAAATCAGTGGGATCTGATACATCCATAAGTGTATCTGCATTTTATATAAGCAAGACATTTACCATGACTGAAAGTCTGTACTATCTTAGAATAGATTAAAATGTATTTTTGACACAGCAAATTTAATGATACTTTGACATCTTCAATATGTCTTTCATTCAAAAGCATACTGCTGAGAATATACACATTTGATCTCATCTGACAAAAATAAAGAAACAAGCCAACAAATAATAAATAAATAAATAAATACAATTGCCAATGTTCTGTCATTAACTATTTGAAACAAGGACATATGTAGAATTCTAAGTAACAATATTACACCAAAACTAGCTACAAATCTTCAACTTCCAAATGAATTGTCTAGCTGGACTACCATTGGTGGGCTAGTATTCTCAAGTCTTGACAGCAATTGCATTTAGATGTCACATCCAGAGGTTCACCTAGTCATTGATTGAGCTCCCCATCAATGTTTGCCCTTTTTGATTCCTTATTCATGAGGAAAGTTTGGATCAAAACCCCAAAGACCCCATTTAAACAAACATGAACTTATATTCACAAAATAAATGGAAGTAATATTAAATGACTGAGACTCAATCGTTAGTTTACAAAAAGGTTAAGATTGTGATTGGAGAAACTATGATTAAAAACCATGCATTATCATCCAGTTACATGCTGACATTCTTCCCAATGATGGAAGACTATGTATTAATTTGCCGATTATAAATAATGCAATTTGCTTTAATGTTGGTAAATCTTAGACATTAATAGCATACTGGTATAATTGTAATTCACTTTGTTTTTCCTTACATTATGTCACCACCTAATTGGTATTAAGCATCTTTGACATGTCTTTTTCTATTTATTATTTTAGTATACATTAGCAAACCTAATATATATGTTTAAGCAAATTTTATATTTTTCAGTCTTTATAAGGCTCTAATAAGTGTTTCAGATCATAATATTAAGTTTGTCCTCTTAAATTTGTATCTAAAATTTCAAAGAAATGAATTCTTAATTTTCTTTCAGTTACTCGTTATTACCATTGGTATTTTCTATTATTTTTTAACAATTTGTTATTATCTTCTGAAATTAATATTAATGAGTTAATATTTCATATGTATTCCTAAAATGTCTTGTAAATGATTTTTTTATTCATGAAAATGTCTTTTTTATTCAATATTTTCTGTCTCATAATTCTGAACAAATAATATTTTATTACAATACCTTATTATCATCTTTAATGTTATTAAAATGTTTCTTTGAACGTTCAAATAAATTTCAAGGGTAAAATCTTGTGCTCAGACACATATACACCTTAAGACAAAATTGGAAGGCAACTACTTCATAGAAGTGAGTTTTCTCTTAGCACTATTAACTTTACCAGAATTCTGCTTTCTTTTCTCTGGAACCAAGGTGGGTTAAAATAATTTGATCTTGTAATAATGACCATACTAACTTATCTCTCCTGAACATTCAGCTCTACCTTATGGGACCTGCACATAACCTTCACACTAGTTCTTTGTGGATATAAACTAGGACAATTGCTTTTCTCTTGTAGTAACATCAATCACAGAGAAGCCTTGAATTCATTCTGACCTGCTAGAGTAAATCACCCAAAGCATCAAACTAGTTTTGGTCAGCTAGACGCTGTCAACAATATGTTCAATATATTGAATGGGTTCCCAGATGCTTGGGAATTTTAAGTTTCAACATTTTAATTTAAATTTCAGACTTACTTATGGTGAATTTTCTAATCTCTTAGCTCTCAGTCAACACAAACCTTTTAGATCCCAGGGGTTCAGTTGGTTTCTGTGATGTTCATTCTACATTTTGATCAACTCTTACACATAGTTAGAATTCTAGAAGTTATGATACAAGTTATGATACCTTCATATTATGCATGACAAACCTTTACATGAATACCTAACATGAAATGAGTTGATGATACTGATGATAATAGTATTTAATCCTTTAGTATTACATATTTAAAAGGAAAAGAGATGTCACAAGAACAGGAAGATATTTTTAAAAAATATTTGAAATTTACCATAAATAGATAAATCTGTTTTTCTTTTAGTTTTCAAAACTAACAATATCTCAAGTATTGAAGCAAGTAACTGTTTCAATTGTTCTTTGCATCATGTTAAAGCAGACTTTTGTCTTTTTCCTCTTTGTAATAAGGTTTTAAAGTGTATGGAAAATAACATGGGTATATTCAGCATTTAGTATTCACTGAGTTGCCCTTCTTTTACTATCCTTTGTCTCTGTGATTCTTATCTCTGTTCCTCCTACTTAACATTTTCTAATCCTTACGCTCCTATCCTGGGACATAGGAACCCACCACAGTTAAGATCTCCTCAGAAGTCACCCCATAATGGTGGCCCCTAACATTGGTCAAATCTTTTATGGCTAAATAATTTTTGCCTGACTACCCTGTATGAAAGGTGCTATTAATATGTAAGCCATATTTACCTTTCATTGTAAAGTCCAAAAGATCAATATTTATAACTTTTATTCAGATTTTAAGTTCTGAGTGTCACTCAGCTTTGAATTTAGAATGTATAAAATAAGCTCTCAGATGATCATCCTGGATGGACTAACTCCTGCAGGGAAAAACAATTTTTTTCACTAGCATTGATAATCAAAAGATCTAAGGAGTATATGTATTTCTATAACTAAAATTATATCCTTTGTAGAAAGGGTATCAACTGCAGATAACTTTGAGCTGTTCCAAAATCATTGATCTCTTCACTGATTGTCCTTATCAATTTGATGTTATTTGCTTCATTTTGTCTGCCACATGAATTAGTTCATGAGGGTTTATGCATACATTTCTTATTATGTTCTTATATATCATATTAATTCTTATTTTGTATATATACCTGCATTATAATTTTCTGGAGTCATTTATATATTTCTATATTAATAAGTATTTGGTCAAGTATTTAGTAAATGAACACGTGGAACAACATTATTTTCATCTACTCTTACAGAAATTGCTCATATCAGTTATTTTCAGAATTTATTGAGTAAGTTCTATATTAATCATAATTAATTTAAGGAGAAAGGTGAAATTTTCAGCCAACAGAAGGCAGACCACCAGTCATATATAAAGACTTAAGTGAGATTGGTGTTCCACATGTTAGTTCTAAAGCATATGTACAAGTTTGCATAGAAAAGAAACCTGAGAATTTCTGATGCTGGGAATGTAAAGTTGTAATTTTTTGTCCATTGTACAATTTTTCATATTAAATGTTAATGGACTAAAACCAACGATAAAAATGTGGAAGTGAATTAACTGAAATTATAATGAATAGAAACTAGTAAGCAAGATTTCACAGTACAAAGGTATAATTTTACAGGTCCAAATATACAACACAAAAGTTTTCATTTTTCTGTACTACATGACATAATTCATGTAAACATTCATTCAACTATTTAATTCAATAGACAACTAATCATAGAGAAAATTATGAAAAACTTTATTCATTCCATTGAAGATATAAGATATTATGTTTTCTAAGTTTATTCAGTCAAATATTTTCCTCAAAAACTGCTTCCTTCAAGAGACATACACAGAAAATGCTATTTAGTTTTTAATTTACAACACTTTTTTTTTCTCTCAACAACTGTGAGATGTTCTTCTGTATATGTGTTGCTTTTATTGGTTAATGAATAAAACTGCTTTGGACTGTGGCAGAGCAGAATATAGCCAGGCTGGGAGAGACAGAGAGTAGATGGAGTCAGGGAGATGCCATGTAGCTGCAAAGGACACCTCTGGGACCTTACCAATAGGCCACAGAATCGTGGTGATCCACAGATGAATAGAAATGGCTTAGTTTAAGATGTAAGAGCTAGTTAGGAATACACTCATAGGCTATTGGCCAGGCAGTTTTGCAATTAATATAGTTTCTGTGTCTGGGCAGTTGGGAAAGGAATGAGCAGTCCCCATTTACAAAATGGCACCCACCATTTGGAGCATGGATCCACATTAGATCAACAAAAAAGCTTAAAAAAAAAAGAGGACCTTTAGACCAACAAAAGTGAGAGCAAGAAACAGTCTCTTGATAGCTGCATTTTTTCACATAGGCTCTGTTTGCTGGTGCCAAGCAAAGGTGCCTCTCTTTTCAGAGTTGGCTTCCTGGTTCGTGCTGGTTTGTGTTAGAGGCAGGATTAAATCTGGAACAAGGTAGTAAAGATGACAAAATAAATATTAAATATAATAGAGCAAAAATTAAGCCACATAAAGATGGAATATGCACAGAGAGTCTGAATTATGCACATTATTGTGCTTTTTAATTTTTTTTTAACTTCAGAGAGACATTTGTTTCTAGGGGCTGCTAAACTGTACCATCATAAAGGTATTTTGTCTTCAAAATTTGTGTCTAAGGATAAGTTACTTTGGAAAAAGGTTCTACACTTGCTTCCAAAAAAGATGAGAACCTATCGATTCCTTTGTGGCTAATGTGATTTGATGTAATGACACCCACTGAAAGGTCTATGAACCTTAAAATTACTTTGCCCAACAAACAACAGGAAGCAGTTTATAGAAAACTACAAACAAATTCCCAAATGACTGTTTATAAATATTTGTTTCCATTTAAATGGGATTTATTATAAGTAATTAATGGTCATAGTTTCTAAAAATATATATAAGGGAATATAATATATAGAGATGAATACATTATATTGGTATTGACTTTGGTTTATTGATACAAACTTAAGGTCAATTTTGTTATATGCATATTTCTACTCTTGTTTGATGGAGGAAGGTCATTGGCTAATAAAGGAACTGCCTTGGCCCATTTTATCGGTTGAAAGATAGGTGGGAGGAGTAGGCAGAACAGTACCCTGGGAGGAAGAGGAAGTGAGCTCAGTCTCGACAGCTCTCCTCTCAGGAGCAGACGCCTGAGAGAGACGCCATGCCCCGCCCCGGGATGAAGCTCCGACCCAGGATGGACATAGGCTAGAATCTTCCTGGTAAGCGCACCTTGGGGTGCCATACACAGATGATTAGAAATGGGCTAAATTAATATGTGAGAATTAGCCTAGAAGAGGATGGGCCAAGCAGTGTTTAAAAGAATACAGTTTGTGTGTTGTTATTTCGGGCATAAGCTAGCCGAGCAGGTGGCCAGGGTGCTGGGAACGCAGCCCCACCGCCCCCAATTACTACACTTGTTTAAGGTGTTATCTTTATAGAACTAATTTAAAAATGTCAGGTATAATTAAAAATTATGGACTAGTAGAAAGTAATTTATAATAGTCAAACTTTATCATGGTTGCAGCACACCACACCCGTCTGTGCTCTATGTGCCACCATACAGTTCATGAACCAGGAAAAGGGGCTGGTGATTAAAACACAGAAACACACAGACAGAGACACAGGTCAACCTTGAAACAGGAATGCCTCAAAAATGTCCTCTATATTGTGTCCAGGGGTAGCTTATATAGGGATAGCCATGCCCCAGCCAAATGCACCAGAAACCATTGCCCTGCCATCAGGAACTCCTGAGAGTCTCGTGCTTAGAGCAGCTGTAGGCACTCAGATCAGAGGAAAAGAAGTTGTTTAAAAGAAATTCAGAATCTGGGGGTTCACAGCTCCCAACATTTCACCGCCTTTATATATATAATTAGAAAAATGTAGAGCAGCTAAGCACATGCAAATCCCACAAGAAATCCAACTGCTCTTATAAACTGAAAAATACTCTAGCAAACATGCTCATTCTACAGTCAGCATGAATGATATTAAATGCTGGTACAAGATAGTCACAGCAGCCATCTGACTGACAAAAATTTCAACTGCCATGAAGGAGGCTGCAGCAGTGACAATAGCGTACCTGTGGTGATCCCAAAGTCTCTAGGATGGCTTGACAGTTCCTCCTGCCTCTGCCTCCTTCAGCAAATCCTATCAGCGTGCTCCACCACAACAGGCCCGGGCAGCAGGTAGGCTAGGAGACCTTACGCAGCTACTTCTCGAGGGAACCACTTAATGGGCTCCACATTTAGGGAATTTGGACTTCACCAACCTGTCTGGCTTCTTCGTGCTAAGTGGGCGCACTGCATTCTGGGGGATATTTTAAATCGTTACATCCATATTTTTGCATCAACATTTCAGGGGATGTCAAATCCTTATATTACACCAACATTTCACATCAAATGCTTTGCAGTTCTCAGAGTCAAATTTCTTTTTCAGTCCAGAACACAAAAGACAACACAACCAACAAACACCTTTTATCTTTTTGAGCAGTATAATTCTGTCTTTTGGAGGCTTTCAATTCGTCCTCCTGCCTCCTCTTTATCTGAGGAGTGTCCCTCAGAGCATCTCTGGGGATGCAAACACATGCTCTTTTCTCTTTTAAACTTTTTTTTCTTTTCCTTTCATTCTTTCTGTACTCCTTTTACTCTGTGCTCTATGCGCCACCATACAGTTCGTGAACCAGGCAAGGAGCTATAGATTGAAACACACAAAGACACAGAGACAAGGGTCATCCTTGAAACAGGAATGCCCCAAGAATACCCCCTTTATTGTGTTCACGGGCAGCTTATATAGCCATAGCCATGCCCCAGCCAAGAGTACCATAAACCATTCCTCTGCCATCAGAAACTCCCGAGTGTCTCATGCTCAGAGCAGCTGTAGGGACTCACATCAGGGGAAAAAAAGTTGTTTACAAGAAATTCAGGATCTGGGGGTTCACAGCTCCCAACAATGTTAGTTACAGTTTCCAGATATACAAAAATGTATTTCAGTTAGATAGTCTTCAATACTTCAAAGATTACAGACTATGGCATTTAAAATGTCTTACGAATGTAGACTTCTCTCAACAGTGAGACATGTCTACTTCTGGCAGCACCTACCTACTTCAAGAGATGATGGGCACTGAAGAGGCTCCTTATGGAGTTGGTTAGCCATTGGTGCAAGAAACTGCTCTTGCCTCTACTATTTAATGGTATGTTTTATGATTTGGACATGCAAGACCCACAAACAATGACTGCCGCACTTGTCTAAAGAAGGTGAGAAAGTCCTTCAGGGTTCCTGCTCCATGAAAGAGTCTGCCAGACATTCCCCAGGACAAAGAAGAAAGTGACTGACAAACTGCCAATATACATGAAACAATTTTTCAACTTTTCTTCTTCATGAAAATGTATACTGGATACTGTGGGCCACTAGGCTGAAGATGGATATCCCCATGTGTCAGAAGAACTTTTGGGTGAATTCCTGGCAGGGAGATGTCTCTGTCAATTCTAGAGTTTAGGAACTTTCTTACACTGCACTTCTTATTTACTTAGGTAATATTATATCCTTCTGGGGTTTTTGATGGAGTTGAATAATAGTTATAGTTTTCCTTATTTAGGATAAAAGATAAATTATATATGAAACTTTAGACTCATAAAGAAATATTGAAATGGTAATTCTTGCTTGATAACTACCTTGTATATATAATTTTACTATGTTAAAACCTCCATTTAATTTAGGCAGAAAAAGGGAGGTGATGTGGGATGTTCCTCTCTATATGTGCAACTTTTCTTGGTTAATGAATAAAGCTCCTTTGGTCTATGGCAGTGAAACACATATCCAGGCTTGAATTCATACATATAGAGAGTAGGCAGAGTCAGGGAGATGCCATGTAGCTGTGGAAAGAAAAAGATACTGCTGGAATTTTACCTGTAGTCCAAAGCCTCCTGGTGATACACAGATTAATAGATATAAGATCTAGCTAGAAATGTGAATAGACCAATGGCTAAGCAGTGTTGCAATTAATATAGTTCCTGTGTGAGTATTCCTGTCTGGGTGGCTGGAAAACAAACAAACAGTCTCTATTTACAAAGTGTATGAATAGAATTGAAGATAGGTAATAAAAATTTCATTTCTTCAAAGCCCATTAGCTAAATCTTGCCTTTCTCCTGATTTCATTGGAATTACTTTGAGTTTCTCTCCATTTAAGTTGATGTTGGCTATGGGTTTTCTGTCAACTGCTTTTATTATGCTAAGGTACATCCCTTACATTTTTATGTCTCCAGGACTTTTATCTTGATGGGTGCTGTAGAAATGCTCTTTTCTACATCTAATGAGATGATCATGTATTGTGTTTTTCAAGCTGCTTATATGGTGGATTACATATACTGAGTATGTGTCTTAAGTTATCATTCCATTTCTGGGATGAAGCTTTCACAGTAATGTTGGATAATCTATTTGATAGGCTGTTAGATTCAGTTAGTAAATACTATTGGTTTTTCAAGACAGCGTTTCTCTGTGGTTTTGGAGCCTGTCCTGGAACTAGCTCTTGTAGACCAGGCTGGTCTCGAACTCACAGAGATCCGCCTGCTTCTGCCTCCCAAGTGCTGGGATTAAAGGCGTGCGCCACCACCACCTGGCCAGAGAACTGATTTTTAAAGTATATCCATATATTTCTCTGGTTTTCCTAAATTTTGTTCCCAAAATTTGTTTCCCAAATTTCTGTTTCCCTTTTTATCTCTATTTTAATTAATTTGCATATTTACGATAATTTAGTTAATTTGTCTCAAAACTTATTAATCTTATTAATTTTTTTAAAGAATCAACTTGTTTTCATTGAAAAATATGTATGAATATGTACACACACACATACACACACACACATATATTATATAGTATGTAAGTGTTTTTCTATATTATCATTTTCAGTACTATGTTGAAAAAGTATAGCAAACTACTTCTTCAAGTGGTTATTATTTTTTTGCTTCTATATCATTTAATTGTGCCATTGTTATTATCAGATCTCTCCTTTTGACTTTATTAATTTATTTTAGGCACTTAATAATATGTTTTCTTAGAACTGTGTTTATCATATCCCATAGGTTTTGAAAAAGGTTGTATTTATCTGTATATTTAATAATACTTTTAAAATATTTTTCTTACCATCAATTTGGATCATTTAACCTTGTTTCTAACCCCTCTAAGATTCAATCCACCTATTTGTCTCTTAAAGATAAAGATAAATGCTCTTTGGTGTTATTCCTTCTATATACAAAGCTTCTCTATGATTGTCACAAAAATTCTGGCTTTCCTTTTTGCAGTATATTTTAGCTGAAGACAGAAATAATTTATTTTTATAAATATTGTTGATAATATGTGTTTTCTGGTATACTGATTAATAAAAATGAGAAAATCAGCTGGAAATCACCTTGAATAGTTATTAATTATTACTTTCCGGAAATCAAACCAACTCATATGTCTGTACTAGGCCCAACAACAATAACAACATCCCATTTGTTATTTATCATTTCATCATACACGATAGTGATATCTATAACATCTATATTTATATATGTAGTGAATCTATAAGATCATAGATATTCCACACACATTTTTAATCTTATAAGTAAACTATATTTAAATATAAGTAATTCATATGACTGTTTATATATAAACTGTCTAGCTTTATCTTGTTTTACTAACATAGTTATCTTCATTTCATGTCTTATTATTTTCTCATTTTTATCTTTTTTTGTTATCATTTGCTATAATATCATGTGTATTTTATATTTTTTTAAAAAAATTAGAGACAGAATTTCTCTGTGTATCCCTTGCCATTCTGAAACTTGCTCTGTAGGCCAGGCACTGGCCTTGATCTCATAAATCCACCTGCCTCTGTCTCCTTAGTATTGGTTATAAAGGCATGAACCACCTCTGCCTAGCTAATAACTTCTTAACAAACAAGAATAAGATTTATACATCAATGAACCTCCTTGATGATAACACTGACAGAAATACCTACATACCTTTACTAGGTGAGGGATGAGGACAAGCTATTGATTAAAGTGTGACTACACATCATTTGCCAGCACTGGTTGAGGTTTCTATTGTTCTTACATGAATGTAAAACTGTCAGTAGTTTATTTTTTTTTCATTTTCATTTATCAATCTAATGGTGATGTACATGTCTTATTTTGTTTTATTTCTATTGGGGATAAATCTACTAAGCCTCTCATGGTTCAGAAGGACCACCATAGCAGGCAAAAATCTGACTAATGGGGTAGGTATGAGGATAAAATAAAAATAAATTGACTCAGGTAAATTTTTTCTGTCATGTCATGTTTATTCTTTCCGTGGCTACTCAAATGCCCACTAGGTATTTCTTACAGTTCTACCCATCCCACACGGTTTCCAGGTTATCCACAGACAGTTAAGAAGAATGTATTTCACAGAATCACAAGGACTGGTGGATCTCACATGAAGACACCTTGCATCACAGAACGTGCATGACTGTGAAACTTGGCAGATACTTGAAGGATTAATTAAGATGTGATACAAAATTCTAAGAAGAAGTTATTGTTTACTAATCACATTTTGAAGTGTAATTAGAAGTTTATAATTAATAATTGCAGAAAAACACAACGATTGCTTTTGCATTTTCTGAACACTTGCTTCCTTCCCTGGCTGCTGGGAACACAGTGTTGGTAACCACAGCAACCTGCGGGTTTGCAACTAAGGCAAGGTGCTTGACTTCCATCAGCATCTAGCTGGCTGAGTTCAAATGAGTCTAAAGACAAAAACAGTTAATTTCCTGGGCTATGATCTTGTGGTAATTGAAACCAACGTGAAGAGTAAATACTGAATATTAGTAACTTGCTAGGCTAGAGCAAAAGACCAGTAGATTATACCTTCCTGAGTTTGCTGACAGAGGGGCCAACCAGATGTTCTCTCTCTCTCTCTCTCTCTCTCTCTCTCTCTCTCTCTCTCTCCTCACTCTCTCTCTCTCCTCAGTGGATGCTGCTTAGTACTCTTTTCTTTGTGGAAGTCCTTTCATAGGGTATGTGTGTTGGACTAGTTTTATGTAGATTTGTATATGAGGGCAAAGGTTTAGTCAAGTGAATGCTTTCACACAATTGCTTCTTGGTATGGAAAAAGTTATGATTTATACACTCCTGGGACATTATGGAAGAGAGAAACATCATGATATTACAAGAATTTTACAGAATTAACAGTGACTTGTCAAAGAAACAGGTGTTCCCTGAATTCTGCGTTCGGGTTCTCCACCAGATCATATTCTTGTGGATTTGTCTATTGGCCTGTTAGCTGTAATTTTGCTGTAGAGTCTTGTGGGCTCTCCACATATTTCCATATTGCTTATTATTACTGGGAAAATTATTTTTTGTTTTTTTGAAGTATAAAATTATTTATTGACTGATTTACATTTAAAAAATTATTGTCTAACATACATTATTTCCCACCATGAGACTATAACTGTACATTTAAGCATTTTTTTCATTATTTAAAAAAAATTGACCTTCTAAAATATACACTCCTGGTCTAGCCTTGAATGTCCTATAAACTTTTGTCCTCTTATTCTTATTCTTGAATGTGTGCCTTCTAGTGTGTGTGTGTGTGTGTGTGTGTGTGTGTGTAGATGTCTATGGCAGATTAAATTTTTTTGTGTGTTTGCATGTGTTTGTTTGTGCGAATGCCAGGGATCAACATTGAATATAGCCTTCAGTCATGCTTAATCTCATTGCTTGTTTCCCCTTTTATTGAAAGCGTACTATGTTCTAACATTCTTTATCCTGATTATAATTCAATACTCTCTAATCTTTCAATACTATCCCTATCTCATATCCCATAAAGATCCAGTCCACTTATTTCTCTCATTACAAAGAAAACAGGTTTATAAATGATAAGAATAAAATATAATCTAATAATATAAAACAAAAACTAGTACATTAGAGTTGGTCAAGACAAACAAGCAGAGAAAAAGAGCCCATAAGAAGGCACAGAAACAGAGATCTACTCACTCAAACACTTGGAAATCCTATGACAATATTAAATTGGAAGCTGTAATATATACTAAATGAACCTGGTGCAAACCCATGCAGGTCCTATGCATGCTGCCTTAGTCTCTGTGAGTTCATATGATCTTTCTTCATGTTCATTGAGGGACCTCGTTTTTGTGGTGTCTTCCATGTCCTCTGGCTCTTACACTCTTTCTGACCTTTCTTCTATTTGGTTTTACCTTGACTTTATTTGAATTAATCACAATTTTCTTGTAAAAATTTATTTGATTCTTATGCAGTTTTTATTTGAAAAAATGGCTTATGTGACATATTTAACTTTTAAGTTTAAACATTCACTTTGAATGATAACTTGGAAGAACAATTTTGAATTAACAGTTGAAATTACTATGATTATCCATTCTTATATATATAAACATACTATCATGAATGAGGAAGAATATTAGTGCACATTATGGTAGGAAATCAAAGCAAAAGTTTATGATTAAATGTAAGAGAAATTAGGCAAAAGATATGAATCTGTAACTAATACTTTAAATTACATGCAAGAATCTTAAGGCACTTAGGATATCTTCCTCAGTATTTACACTATTCATAAAGATTATGAAAACCAAGATATATAAAAAGAAAGAAACATATTTCTCCCTTGAATATAATATAAAGAATAACGTTTTTGCTTTATTTGTAAACATAAACAAACAGAATTCAAACATGTGATGAGGTAGGGCAAGTTTTCTGACTTGTCCGGTCACTGCATAAGGTAACAAAATTACTCTCTGTCTCTCTCTCTATTTCTGTCTGTCTGTCTGTGTTTGTATTTCTGTCTCTCCTTTTATCTCTCCATATATATTTATATCTATATGTATTTATAAACACATATGCATATATATACATGAAGACACATATGTGGGTAAATTTGCATACATGTGTATGTACATTTATTTTTGTGACATAACTGAGATCTAGTATTTAAACAATGCTATTCACTTGGTTATTTTCATCAAAAATATTTGGTAACTTACAATTCTAAACAGATAGCTAAAGCAACACCTGAATTTTAAACAGACAGTTGAATGTTCTAAGAGAAATTTAAAATGTGGGACAGTAAGATCATTAGGAGACATACAGTTTAGAAATTATATTGACTATGGAAAAATATAGAGGCAGATTAAAAGTACCATCAATTTTCTAAACAAATTTTTCTAGAAAAACATATTGAAAATATGATCAAAATTAGTTGTCATGGGAGCCAAATCAATGCAAAAACTCACAAAACACAAATGTTAAAGTTTAGAAAACAGACACAGAGAGCATTGTGTTAAGAAAAACCATAGATTAGGGACACCTAAGCACAAATGGAGGAACACAACAATTGTAGAAAATTGAAGGACGTGATCAGCTATGACAAATGCAAACTGAAGAACAGCGAACAGCAAACCTAAGCAGGACTAAAAAGGATACACAAAGCTCATTTTAGCAAATGACCCCAAAACCTGGTGGTAACTTACCGGTCTTACATGCTACAAAAGTTGCCTGGAAATACAATAGATAGCAATAAGAGCATTAATAGATCTCAAAAATTACATTTTCACAATGAGTTCATTCATTCATACTGGTTTTGCTCATTACAATAAGCTCTAGGTAACAAGTGTCTTTTTAAACATTGTAAATTGTTATCCACAAAACAGACTTTCAACATGATGTATGCATCTGTGTTTTACTATATTAAACTTTTCCACCACGTCAATAACTTATTCCGCAATTTTTTCAGTGCCATCATGATGTCCTTGTTCCTCAGAGTGTATATAACAGGATTCAAAGCTGGGATTAAAATAGTGTAGAAAAGAGACAGCAGTTTCCCCATTCCTTCTGACTGCTTTGATTTAGGTTGTAAATAAGTGATGCAAGCTGTTCCGTAGAACAAGATTACAACTATCAGGTGAGAAGAGCAGGTGGAAAAAGCCTTGGCCCTCCCTTTGGATGAAGACAATTTCATAATGTTGCAGATAATCTTGACAAAAGAGACAAGGATCAGAAGAAATGGAACCATGACAAACATCACTGCAACAACATAGACAGCTACTGTATTCACAAAGATGTCACCACAAGCAAGCTTGAGTAGTGGGGGGATGTCACAGAAGAAGTGATCAATTTTGTTAGAAGCACAGAAGTGCAGAGAGAATATCTGGTAGGTCTGTCCAATTTCTACTGGAATTCCACTGATCCAGGAGGTGGCTACCAGCTGCAAGCACACCTTATCCTTCATGAGTAAAGAATATTGTAGAGGTTTGCAAATGGCCACATAGCGGTCATAGGCCATTGCTGCCAGCAAGAGGCACTCTGTACCTCCCAACATAAGGACAAAATACATTTGTGTTGCACAGGCAAGCAGAGAAATGTTTCCTTTTAGGGTGTAAAGATCCATAAGCATTCTTGGGATAGTGGCTGTTACGTAACAGACTTCCAAAAAGGAAAAGTGGCTAAGGAAGAAATACATAGGGGTCTGGAGAGCAGGGTCAGTTTTTGCTAACAGTATTATAATGCTGTTGCATATCAGAATTCCCAGATACATGAACAAAAATATCATAAACAATGTCCACTGCAGACTAGGAACATCAGAAAACCCTAGAAGAATGAATTCTATCAGTGTAGAGACATTCGATTTTTCTGTTTTAAATTGATCTTCACCTGTAGGCATGTTAAATATGAAGTAGTCAATTCAATCCTATCATGAACTGCACTGAATTGTCAAAATAACCGAGTCATATGAACATATTTCATATTATATTTTAAATTCCAGTTCACCTTACTCTGACTATGATAGTTGATACTTCAAAAACAAATATGTTGCTGAAAACAATTGAATACATATATTTCTATTACATCTTTGTTCCCTACAGATTTTTTTTCCTTGAAAATTTTTGTGGCTTTTCATTTAAAATGAGTTAAGTCTTCCTTTTAAAATTTTAATTAGAATCAAATTTCTAAAGTTAATACTTTCTGAAGAAAAGGCGTTTGTTATGACTCTACTCTTTACTTTTATCCTCTGAAATATTCCAGGTATGAAAACCTTAGCCTCAACTTTCTGCTCAGCAAAATTTTCAGCTCAGCAGCTCGGATCCGGTTTGCAGAAAATACTAATTCTGGCAGACTTGTTAAAGCACTTTCCTGCTGAAAGGAGTATATAGGTTCAATTGACTTGTGAATAAAGAAAAATGTAATATTTTTATATCATTAACATGAACTTAATGAGTAGAAGCTATTGCTCAAATTATGCATTGTAGTGCTCTTCTTAATGTAGAATTCTTCTCCATAATTTTCTCTGAAATTCTGAGAAATCTCATGTGTAGTTTTTCTTAAGCTATATTTCACCTACATATCATTGAGAACATTAATTTCTACCCTGAATCAATATAAACAATGAATAGATTTCAGTAGACAAAAATTCCTCATACTTTCTTACTTTTGTTAGTACTAGATTATAACAATTTCAAATACATTAATAACAACATTATTGTCACTAATATTACTTAAAATAAGTATTCTTTCTTTTCAGCTAAGAAAATGAACTAATACAGGAACTGAGGTAAATCATTAGTTTCTTTAGAGGATATTCTCAGAATTACGTGGTTCCTGCTTCAATGACTTAATTTTTAAGTTCAGAGATATCCTAAGTTATATACCGTAGCAACAAAATGAATCATTACCTTGATTTAACGTCATCAAATTACTTTGGATAGTAGTAGTGTCTTTTAACCTGGGTCTTATCAAACCCTTCTCAGGAAATCACTGCCAGCAAAAGGTAATAGCTGGGCATTTATTACTCTAAAATGAAATACGTACATTACCCCTGGGGACCACCTGGACTCATGTGTGAATATGATTTCTAGTAGACACACAGATGGTAATTATTCTTGTTCTATTTCAGAGTCATGACTCCTGAATGGACCCATCTTTGTTGTAAACTCTTTTTGGCATAGATGACTCTTGTAATTTGGGGAAGTCCTCTCAAAGTCAGATGCTAATAATTGCTAGTTTTACTTTAGGGAAAGATGTGAAGTATTTCTAGGTGTTGCAGTTGAGGATCTTACTGACAAGGCTTTGCTTTCCTTTATTTTTCTCCTGACTCACAAAACCAGATCATCCTGTCCTAAAGGACAATGAGCCTATGTTCTTCCCTACATTCTGGGCTCTTTATCTTGCATATTTAGAGTACTAGAACCCTTTTCAGCAGTGGAGTTTGTATTCCTAAATCAACTTTAAAAAAATAGGCAACAAAACCTCAAACAGCATGAATAATGAGCAGAATTTAGGCAAGTGTTTATGGGTCACACCTTACACAATTATCTTAAGGATACAGTCATTTTTACTCATCCAACATGCATTTCTATTGCTACTTTAGAACACTTTTCCCAATCTCATTTTCATTGTGTTCTGAATCATGTATATTTTTACAATAGCATTACTGTCACTCCTTGTACCTCTGCATACATTATAAATGAAATATATCTTGGTCTGTTTTATATCCTATTACTAAAGTACCAAGTAAATATTTTGTGATTGACTAAAATATAACAATAACTGAAGTATCTCAGAAACTAGAACATTGCCTTTCCAACAATTTCCAAAAAAATAATCTTACACTCATAATAAAGTATACTTTTGTGGTTTGTAATTAGGAATTCTGATTATGCCATTCCTAGATAATAATCAAAGTCACATGGACTACTGGGTTTCAGAAAATTCTTTGCAAGATCACATTGTCATTTAGAGACTATTTTTAATGCATAAAAGTTTGAAAAGTAAATTGCAATCCAGCAATACACACAGAAGAAATGCACACATGAAAATCATTTTTATAGGATGATTTGAGAATTTTGTACAAGGTATTCTGATCACATTCACCACTTAACCCATCCCCTAACTCCTACAACCTCTAGATCTTTTCTGTGTCTTGCCCCAATTTAGAAATCTTTACTTCAAAATCTCATGCAACCAAATTTGTGCTCCTGGGAAAGGATCATCTACTTTAGACAGAGTAAAACCACTAGAGACCAATACATCTTTATAGAAAATTGATTTTATTGCCCCAAGAACACACCAACTGCAAAATTCTCCTCAATTAGGGGTGGAAGTTCATTATCCCCTACATCCTTGTGCTTAAATGCTGACTCCTGAAAGTAAAGATTGTTTTAATTTCTGGATTCTTATAGATTCACTTGGTTAAAGTTCATCAAACAATGTTCATTTGATATGATATTCAACATCCCATTATCACATGACTCTTGTGTCTCTAACATCTTTGTTCTCCATCCAGGCACCAACTTCGAAGCTTCATACAGTGACAACTTTACTAAACCTTCATTCAAGGGCAGTCATGACACATACCTGACTTCAGGAGCTTTCTTGGAGAATGGAGGCAAATCCCCTAACCCATTTCTTCTATATTTAACCCTAAAGCCAGAATCATGTGGCTGAAGGTGCTGAGCTCTGCTGCTTAAAGGGCCTTGAATATTTTCCCTTCATTCCATTAGGTCTTTATCAGCTTTCTGTCCTTCACTGCCTAAGCATGATTCTCCTGAAACTTGTTCTGTAAACCAGACTGCCCTCAAGTTCAGAGATACACCAGCCTCTGTCTTCCTAGTTTTGGGATAAAAGGTGTTCCTCAGCATATCCATCAGCAAGTTTTCCTTTAGTTTCCTTTCACAAATTGGAATCTTATCTGGGTGGTACTTTGTCACTGTGAGCACTTCCCATCTTCCATTTCTTAGCCATTTATCTCCTTGAACACAGGACTTAGCTCCATTGTACTTCCTGAAACACTTTTCTCCTCAAAATTTACATTTTGTAATTTACTCTGCTCAGCTTGCTACCTTTTATTACAAACTGTATTACAGCTGCCACTAATAAATACAGAGCAGTGTCTATACTAAGCTGTTTTAAGATTTCCTCTTCCAAACAAGTTAACCCATTACTACTCAATTAAGTTACAGACAGATTCTTCAGACAAGGGCAAAAAAGCAGTCATTTCTTCAAAAAAAAATCACAAAGCCAGTCTCTAGGTCACATAATATCATTCTTCTCCTCTGAAACCTCTTGATTCCCATAATTCATCAATTCAACTCCAGTAACACTGTTTTACATGCTCCTACTTATGGCTCATTTAACAGTGATTAAAGTATCTTTCTGCTTTTTTAATTCAAATGTCCAAAGTATATATTACGTCAAGCAAAAACGTAAACAGGCCTACACAACACCTCCAAAGTTTCGAATCACCAACTTCTGTTGCAGTTAGCATTTTCATTGTTGTGAAAAGGCACCAGGACCATGGTGACACTTATAAAGGAAAATATTTAATTGAAACTGCAGATTACTGATTCAGAGGTTCTGTCTATTCCCATCATGGTGTAGAACATGGTAGCATGAAGGCAGATGTAGTGCTGTAGGTGTAGCTGAGAGTCCTACATCTTGCAGACAAAAAGAAATTGTCTGAGACTTTGGAAAGTATCTTGAGCAAAGAAAGCCTTCTCCCTAAAGTGGCAACTTCCTCCATATGTACTCTAACAAAACCATATTTTATTATAATGTCAATCTCAATTAGATTACAGGAGTCAATTGTAATGGGAGCTGCGGGCTGAGTTCCTGCACCCGGCTGCCTGGCTAGGTTTATGCCCCGAAATAACAACACACAAATTGTATTGTTTTAAACACTGCCTGGCCCATTAGTTCTAGCCTCTTAATGGTTTATTCTCACATCTTGCCTAACCCATATTTAATAATCTGTGTAGCACCAGTCTTACCAGGAAAGATTCAGCATGTCTGACCTGGAGGCTTGCTTCATCGCCTCTGCCCTGGAGAGGAGAGGCATGGTGTCTGGCGTCTGCCTCACTTCCTCTTTCTCCCACCATTCTGTTCTGTTTACTCCACCCACCTAATGGCTGGCCTATCAAATGGGCCAAGGCAGTTTCTTTATTAACCAATGACCTTCCTCCATCAGTCAATTAAATTCAAGCTATCAGACTTCTATTGCCAATTGTATGGCTTTTGCAAATTTATACTCAATCTTTCATGATGTTTGCTGAACACTGGATGAGGGAAGTTGATAAGGGTTCATGCTGATATTGTACACTGGACATATCTTATTTAGCAAGTAAATACAAAAGTACCCACAGGCCAGTATTAGGGGCAGAAAAAAAAACATCCTACAACATCATAAGAAAGCTTACAAAGAAATTTAATTTTAAATGCTTAAAAAGCCCTTTACAGAAGTTTATTTCTTATTCTCTATAAAGCTAAACTTTCACCACTACAATGGTGTTACTGCACAGATGAGACCTTTCTCTTTGTTTGCTAGTTTTTGTAGATCATGCAATTTAGATTTATAGATATTTCATATGAAAATAGACTGATTAAGCTTACTGTATTGATACAGAGATTGTGATACATATTGCCTCTTCTTCATGGCGAATGTGCAAAACATACCTGCTTAAACTGTTAACAATAGATAAGAATTGAATACTCAGTTCTGTAAAAGACACCTATATACCAAATAAAGTACTAGGAATATTAGAAAAGGAGACACAAAAGAAATAGAGAGTGACAGGAAGGGGAGCGTAGTTAGAAAATACCAACAATTGATCTTAACAAAGTAAAGAGATTTTGAAGAAACAGCTTCTACTCTTCCCTTCACTGAGCCTGAATGAAACGGGCCCCATCAAAAATAAGTTATGAAAATGAAGAGGAAACTTCCTCTGCCTACAGAAATCTTATCTGCTAGCAAATTCAGTGAGAGCAGGAGTCAATGCGCTCAGCTGGTTAAGCACAATATATTCAAACGTGATCACACAGAGGGCATCAATTATCTCTGTAGTTTATGAAAGAAAAAAAAGATTTGCATGTGGGGAAGGATTAGGATGGCGGAATTGAGTTTTGAGAGGAATGGGAATGTATTATACACATGTAGAAAAAAAATCAAAGAACAAATTTAATTAAAATATCTCATTAAGCATACAACATTAACAATATAACATTACAATTGGAGTATGTCTATAGAAAGTAATGGTATAATAATATTTAAAAATAAAAAAAGAGGTAAAACAGCAATTAACACAAAGTACAAATATAGATGTAATAGTCTATGTGAGAACTGTGATTAGGTTCAATCACTGTACATAAGTCCATTGCACTATGCTCTATCCAATAATCTTTTCAGAGCTGCAATCACTTCTTTGTTCCTAAGGCTGTATATCATGGGGTTGAACATGGGGGTCACAACCGTGCAAAAAAGAGAGAGGAGTTTGTCACTTAATGCAGAATGTCTTGACTTTGGCATTAAGTAGGTAATAGATGCAGAGACATAAAACAAAAGCACCACCACCAGATGTGAGGAACATGTGGAGAAGGCTTTTGCCCGTCCTTCAGCAGTTGGCAACCTAAGGATGGTGGCAATAATTTTGCTGTATGAGGTCAATATTAATACAAAAGGGATTGTAGCTAGCAAGATAACCACTGCATAGGCGTACAGCTCATTAAGAGAAGTATCTCCACAGGCCAGCTTAAGTACAGGGGGTATGTCACAGAAGAAGTGATCTATCCGGTTAGCATTGCAGAAATGTAGAGAGAATATCTGACAGGTTTGCCCTAGCTGGAAAGGCATGCCACCAAGCCAGGAGCCCACTGCCAGCTGTGTGCATTTTGTCTGGTTCATGACTAGTGGATAGTGCAGAGGGTTGCAGATGGCCACATAGCGGTCATAGGACATCACAGCCAGGAGAATACTGTCCCTAGCTGCCAGCATTAGGAAGAAACACATTTGTGTGGCACAGGCCAGAAGAGAAATGCTTCTGTCCTGGGTCCAAATGCTGTACAGAATCCTAGGCAGAGTGACTGATACATAACAGATTTCCAGAAAAGAGAAATTAGTCAGGAAAAAATACATGGGTTTGTGTAGTGTAGGATCAATTCTGGTTACCACAATAATGAAGCTGTTTCCAATTATGATAGTCACATACATAATGGAGAACATTCCAAATAGAAGGCCTTGGAGGTTGGGAAGGTCAGAGAATCCCAGGAGGAGAAATTGTGTCACTGTGGATGCATTGTCCTCTTCTTTGATGCCTGTGTGTTTCATCTGTAGAGATGATTCAACAAGGAGTACATTTCCTTATCCTCATCTGTGTTATATAATTCTGAAACTGATGTCTTCACATTTGGATATTTGCATGTTCTCAGTTTTGCTTGTAAATACATATGCATATATAGATATGTTCATGTAAATATATTTGCATATATATATATGTTTATGAAGATATATATGTAGAAATAGTCTTTATTCACTTAAAAGTTATCTAGAGAAAAATTTATCCTATATTTCATTTGCTTTTCTAAACTCCTTTTCACCCAATAATTCTGTATACATGCAATTTCATATATTGCAAATTTAATTAAAAGTTAATGATTAGATGAGAACTACATTTGATGAGATTTTATCTTATATTTAAAATTTTTGGAAGTTTGGTGTAAAAGTCTATGCAAACAGCATTCATATTCTTTATATTTATGGATATTTTTTAACTATTTTAAATCAAAAGATATAGTAATTAAAGCTTTCTTCAAATAGTACATACTCTGCAGTTTCATTTGATTGTGTTGCAACAGCTGAAGCCATACCTTTATGAATGCTAGATGATCTGTCTACCCCTATGGTATTTCCTCAGCTCCTGTATGCAAGTTATAGACCCTAATTGCTAAAACAAACTGCCTCAAATCACTTAACATTTCTTTCTGTGTTTCTGTCTCTGCCTTTTTATCTCTTTCTTGTCTTTTTGTGTAGGTGAGTCGGTTGACAACCTTTAAACTCTCATTTTTATACTAAGAAAAAAATTTGGTAGAAATTTCAATTAACTATAAGCATTTGATTTTAATTAATATTTTGTAAATATTAGCTGCTATCACCTTTGGCACAATGATTTTTTTTAATAATTTTTTTTATTAAGAAAAGAAGAAAAAAAACATAAACAAAAAACAAGTTTCCACCTCCTCCCAGCCTCCCATTTCCCTCCCCCTCCTCCCACCCTTCTCCCCCTCCTCCCACCCTTCTACCCCTCCCCCCACTCCTCTCCCCCTCCCTCTCCAGTCCACAGAGCAGTCCAGGTTCCCTGCCCTGTGGTAAGTCCTAGGTCCTCCCCCCTCCGTCCATATCTAGGAAGGTGAACATCCAAACTGGCTAGGCTCCCACAAAGCCAGCACATTAAGTAGGATCAAAACCCCGTGCCATTGTCCTTGGCGTCTCATCAGCCCTCATTGTTCGCCATGTTCAGAGAGTCCGGTTTTATCCCATGCTTTTTCGGTCACAGTCCAGCTGGCCTTGGTGAGCTCCCAGTAGATCAGCTCCACTGTCTCAGTGGGTGGGTGCACGCCTCGTGGTCCCGACTTCTTTGCTCATGTTCTCCCTCCTTCTGCTCCTCATTGGGACCTTGGGAGCTCAGTCCAGTGCTCCAGTGTGGGTCTCTGTCTCTGTCTCCATCCATCACCAGATGAAGGTTCTATGATGATATGCAAGATATTCGTCAGTATTGCTCTCGGATAGGGTCATTTCAGGTTCCCAATCCTCAGCTACCCAAGGAACTAACTGGGAACCTCATGTTGGGCACTTGGGAGCCCCTCTAGGGTCAAATCTCTTGCTCACCCTAAAGTGGTTCCCTTAACTAAGAATTGTGGTTCCGTGCTCCCCTATCCACCTTTCCTTTATCCCAATTCTCCTGATTCCCCAAATCCCCCCTCCTTCCCTTCTACCTTTTCTCTCCCCATCTCCCCTTACCCCCATCCCACCCCACCCCCAAGATCCTAATTTTCTCCCCGGCAATTGGGTCTACTTCCCTTAGCCAAGAGGATAACTATATGTTTTTCCTTGGGTTCACCTTCTTACTTAGCTTCTTTAGGTTCACCTATTGTAGACTCCGTGGCCCTAATTTATGGCTAGAAACCAATTATGAGCGAGTACATCCCATGTTCATCTTTTTGGGTCTGGGACACCTCACTCAGGATAGTGTTTTCTATTTCCATCCATTTCCCTGCAAAATTCGAGAAGTCATTGTTTTTTACCGCAGCGTAGTACTCTAGCGTGTATATATTCCATACTTTCTTCATCCATTCTTCCATTGAAGGGCATCTAGGTTGTTTCCAGGTTCTGGCTATTACAAATAATACTGCTATGAACATAGTTGAACAAATGCTTTTGTCATATGATAGAGCATCTCTTGGGTATATTCCCAGGAGTGGTATTGCTGGGTCCAGGGGTAAGTTGATCCCGAATTTCCTGAGAAACCGAAACACTGACTTCCACAGTGGTTGCACAAGATGGCATTCCCACCAGCAATGGATGAGGGTACCCGTTCCTCCACAGCCTCTCCAGCAAAGGTTATCCTTGGTGTTTTTGACTTTAGCCATTCTGACAGGTGTAAGATGATATCTCAAAGTTGTTTTGATTTGCATTTCCCTGATTGCTAAGGAAGTTGAGCACGACTTTAAGTGTCTTTTGGCCATTTGAACTTCCTCTGCTGAGAATTCTCTGTTCAGTTCAGTGCCCCATTTTTTAATTGGGTTAATTAGCATTTTAAAGTCTAGTTTCTTGAGTTCCTTATATATTTTGGAGATCAGACCTTTGTCTGTTGTGGGGTTGGTGAAGATCTTCTCCCAATCAGTAGGTTGCCTTTGTGTCTTATTGACTATGTCCTTTGCTTTACAGAAGCTTCTCAGTTTAAGTAGGTCCCATTTATTCAATGTTGCCCTTAATGTCTGTGCTTCTGGGGTTATACATAGGAAGCGATCTCCTGTGCCCAGCTCCTGTAGGGTACTTCCCACTTTCTCTTCTATCAGGTTCAGTGTGTTCGGGCTGATATTGAGGTCTTTAATCCATTTGGACTTGAGTTTTGTGCACGGTGATAGATAAGGGTCTATTTTCATTCTTCTACAAGATGACATCCAGTTGTGCCAGCACCATTTGTTGAAGATGCTTTCTTTCTTCCATTTTATACTTTTAGCTCCTTTATCGAAAATCAGGTGTTCATAGGTTTGTGGGATAAAATCCGGGTCTTCTATACGATTCCATTGGTCGACTTCTCTGTTTTTATGCCAGTACCACACTGTTTTCATTACTGTAGCTCTGTAATAGAGTTTGAAGTCAGGGATGGTAATGCCTCCAGAAGATCCTTTATTGTATAGGATTGTTTTGGCTATCCTGGGTTTTTTGTTTTTCCATATAAAGTTGATTATTGTCCTCTCCAGATCTGTGAAGAATTTTGATGGGATCTTGATGGGGATTGCATTGAATCTATAAATAGCCTTTGGTAGAATTGCCATTTTTACTATGTTGATCCTACCAATCCAAGAGCAAGGGAGGTCCATCCATTTTTTGGTATCCTCTTCAATTTCTTTCTTCAATGCCTTAAAGTTCTTGTCAAATAGATCTTTCACTTCCTTGGTTAGATGTACCCCAAGATATTTTATGCTGTTTTTGGCTATTGTGAATGGTGAAGCTTCTCTGATTTCCCTCTCAGCTTCTATATCCTTTGTGTATAAGAGGGCGACTGATTTTTTGGAGTTGATCTTGTATCCTGCCACATTACTAAAGCTGTTTATCAGCTGTAGGAGTTCTTTGGTGGAGTTTTTGGGGTCGCTTATGTACACTATCATATCATCTGCAAATAACGAAAGTTTAACTTCTTCCTTTCCAATTCGAATCCCCTTGATTCCATTATGTTGTCTTATTGCTATTGCTAGAACTTCAAGCACTATATTGAAGAGGTATGGGGAGAGTGGACAGCCTTGTCGTGTTCCTGAGTTAAGTGGGATGGCTTTGAGTTTCTCTCCGTTTAATTTGATGTTAGCTGTCGGCTTGCTGTATATAGCTTTTATTATATTTAGGTATGACCCTTGTATCCCTAATCTCTCCAAGACTTTTAACATAAATGGATGTTGAATTTTGTCAAATGCTTTTTCAGCATCTAATGAAATGATCATATGGTTTTTTTCTTTCAGTTTATTTATATGCTGGATTACATTGATAGATTTTCGTATGTTGAACCAGCCCTGCATCTCAGGAATGAAGCCTACTTGATCATAATGGATAATTTTTCGGATGTGTTCTTGGATTCGATTTGCCAGTATTTTGTTGAGGATTTTTGCGTCGATATTCATGAGTGAGATTGGCCTGTAGTTCTCTTTCCTGGTTGAGTCTTTGAGTGGTTTTGGTATCAGAGTAATTGTGGCTTCATAAAAGGAGTTTGGTAATGACCCTTCTGTTTCTATCTTGTGGAATACATTAAGGAGTATAGGTATTAGATCTTCTTGGAAGATCTGGTAGAATTCCACATTGAAACCATCTGGTCCTGGGCTTTTTTTGGTAGGGAGGTTTTTGATAACCTCTTCTAATTCTTCGCGACTAACAGGTCTATTTAGATTGTTCACCAGGTCCTGATTTAACTTTGGTATATGATATTTATCTAAAAAAGTATCCATTTCCTTTACATTTTCCAATTTTGTGGCATATAGGCTTTTGTAGTAAGATCTAATGATTCTCTGAATTTCCTCTGTGTCTGTGGTTATGTCCCCCTTTTCATTTCTGATCTTATTAATTTGCAAATTCTCTCTCTGCCGTTTGATTAGCTTGGATAGTGGTTTGTCAATCTTGTTGATTTTCTCCAGGAACCAGCTTTTTGTTTCATTGATTTTTTGTATTGTTTTCTGTGTTTCTATTTTGTTGATTTCAGCCCTCATTTTGATTATTTCCAGTCTTCTACTCCTCCTAGGTGAGTCTGCTTCTTTTTTTTCTAGAGCTTTCAGGTGGGCTGTTAAGTCTCCAATGTGAGCTTTCTCTGTTTTCTTTAAGTGGGCACTTAGTGCTATGAACTTTCCTCTTAGGACTGCTTTCATAGTGTCCCATAAGTTTGAGTATGTTGTTTCTTTATTTTCATTGAATTCCAGGAAGACTTTAATTTCTTTCTTTATTTCTTCCTTAATCCAGCTATGGTTCAATAGTTGACTGTTCAGTTTCCATGACTTTGTATGCTTTCTGGGGGTAGCATTGTTGTTGAATTCTAACTTTAATCCATGGTGATCTGATAAGACACAGGTGGTTACTAATATTTTTTTGTAACTGTGGATGTTTGCTTTGTTACCGACTATGTGGTCGATTTTCGAGAAGGTTCCATGAGCTGCAGA
This sequence comes from Microtus oregoni, assembly GCF_018167655.1. Lineage (NCBI taxonomy): Eukaryota > Metazoa > Chordata > Mammalia > Rodentia > Cricetidae > Microtus > Microtus oregoni. The sequence goes on along the minus strand of NW_024543068.1, from coordinate 57,422,999 downwards.
GAAGAAGGTATATTCTTTCCTATTTGGATGGAATGTTCTATAGATGTCTGTTAAGTCCATTTGATTCATTACCTCCACTAATTCTCTTATTTCTCTGTTAGGTTCCTGTCTGATTGACCTGTCCATTGGTGAGAGAGGAGTGTTGAAGTCTCCTACTATTAGTGTGTGCGGTTTGATGGCTGCCTTGAATTTTAGCAATGTTTCTTTTATGTACGTGGGTGCTTTTATATTAGGGGCATAGATGTTCAGGATTGAGACTTCATCCTGATGAACTGTTCCTGTTATGAGTATAAAATGCCCCTCTCCATCTCTTCTGATTGATTTAAGTTTAAAGTCAACTTTGTTAGAGATTAGTATGGCCACACCTGCCTGTTTCTTAGGTCCATTTGCTTGATAGGCCTTTTCCCAGCCCTTTACTCTGAGTAGGTGCCTGTCTTTGTGGTTGAGGTGTGTTTCTTGTAAACAGCAGAATGTTGGATCCTGTTTTCTTATCCAATCTCTTAGCCTGTGCCTTTTTATAGGTGAGTTGAGTCCATTGACATTAAGTGATATTAATGACCAGTGGTTGTTAACTCCGGTCATTTTTTTTTAGTCGTAGAGTTTGTGTGTTTCACTTCTTTGTTTTGTGTTGGTGAAGGGTCTCTATATGTCTGAGTTATTGTGGTCATTGTTGGACTCCTTGGTTAGTGATTTTCCTTCAATTACTTTCTGTAAGGCTGGATTTGTGGCTGCGTATTGTTTAAATTTGTTTTTATCCTGGAAAATTTTATTTTCTCCATTTATAGTGAATGAAAGCTTGGCTGGGTATAGTAATCTGGGCTTGCACCCATGGTCTCTCAGTTTCTGCAGTACATCTATCCAGGACCTTCTGGCTTTCATGGTTTCCATGGAGAAGTCAGGTGTAAGTCTGATAGGTTTACCTTTATAAGTAATTTGGCCTTTTTCCTTTGCAGCTCTTAATATTCTTTCCTTATTCTGTATGCTTTGTGTTTTGATAATTATATGGCGAGGGGATGTTTTTTTTTGATCCAGCCTATTCGGTGTTCTGTATGCTTCTTGCACCTTCATAGGAAAATCTTTCCTTAGGTTGGGAAAGTTTTCTTCTATAATTTTATTAAATAGATTTTCTGGACCATTGAGCTGCCCTTCTTCTCCTTCTTCTACTCCTATTATTCTTAGGTTTGGTCTCTTTATTGTGTCCCATATTTCCTGAATGTTTTGTGATGAGAGTTTGTTGGACTTGCTGTTTTCTTTGATCAGTGTGTTTATTTTCTCTATGGTATCTTCAGAATCCGAGAGTCTTTCTTCTATCTCTTGTATTCTGCTGGTTATGCTTGTTTCTGTAGTCTCTATTCGTTTACCTAGATTTTCCATGTCCAGACGGCCCTCTGTTTGTGTTTTCTTCTTTGCCTCCATTTCAGTTTTCAGGTCTTGAACTGTTTCCATTATCTGTTTGATTGTTTTTCCTTGGTTTTCTAGGGTATCATTCACTGATTTATTCAATTCTTCAAACTTTCTGTTATATTTCTCATCCATTTCTATAAGGGCGTTTTTTACATGCTGTTTAAGGGTGTCAATCACTTTCATGAAGTCAATCTTTTCTCCTTCCTCTTGATTAAGGGGTTCTTGTCCTCCCGTTGTGGGGTCGCTTGTTTCTGGTAGCTTCATGTTGCTTTTCAGCTTGTTGGGCGAATTCTTGCCTTGACGTCGGCCCATCTCTTCTTCCAAATGCTCCCTATGGATCTTCTTTTACCGGATTAGGTCTCCTTGACTACCAAACGCTGTCTCTCCCCAATGTTGGCTCTCCCAATGCTGGGTCTCCTGGCGCCGAAAGATCAGGCCTCCGTGCTGGTTGGGCAGCTCGCAGACAAAGCGCCTACCCCGCTTGGTGCAGGCAGGCCACAGAAACAAAGGAACTGCTGCCCGCCCGGGAGCCCCGGATACTCGGACCCAGCGCCCAGATAGGCTGGGCTGGGCGATGCCACGCGCCTAAAGAGGGCAGTGGGGGCGAAGTGGGGAGGGCTCTGGACGGAAGCTGGGTGGGCCAGGAAGAAAGAGGCAGCACCCGGGGAGTAGAGGCCCTGCAGAGAGCCCAAGCAGGACAGGGGGCCAAGAAACCCCCGAGCTCCCCGTCCCAGGCTGGCGCCATGGGCCAGAAACTCACCCCAATGCTGGGTCTCCTGGCGCCGAAAGATCAGGCCTCCGTGCTGGTTGGGCAGCTCGCAGACAAAGCGCCTACCCCGCTTGGTGCAGGCAGGCCACAGAAACAAAGGAACTGCTGCCCCCCGGGAGCCCCGGGTACTCGGACTCAGCGCCCAGATAGGCTGGGCTGGGCGATGCCACGCGCCAAAAGAGGGCAGTGGGGGCGAAGTGGGGAGGGCTCTGGACGGAAGCTGGGTGGGCCAGGAAGAAAGAGGCAGCACCCGGGGAGTAGAGGCCCTGCAGAGAGCCCAAGCAGGACAGGGGGCCAAGAAACCCCCGAGCTCCCCGTCCCAGGCTGGCGCCGTGGGCCAGAAACTCACCCCAATGCTGGGTCTCCTGGCGCCGAAAGATCAGGCCTCCGTGCTGGTTGGGCAGCTCGCAGACAAAGCGCCTACCCCGCTTGGTGCAGGCAGGCCACAGAAACAAAGGAACTGCTGCCCCCCGGGAGCCCCGGGTACTCGGACTCAGCGCCCAGATAGGCTGGGCTGGGCGATGCCACGCGCCAAAAGAGGGCAGTGGGGGCGAAGTGGGGAGGGCTCTGGATGGAAGCTGGGTGGGCCAGGAAGAAAGAGGCAGCACCCGGGGAGTAGAGGCCCTGCAGAGAGCCCAAGCAGGACAGGGGGCCAAGAAACCCCCGAGCTCCCCGTCCCAGGCTGGCGCCGTGGGCCAGAAACTCACCCCAATGCTGGGTCTCCTGGCGCCGAAAGATCAGGCCTCCGTGCTGGTTGGGCAGCTCGCAGACAAAGCGCCTACCCCGCTTGGTGCAGGCAGGCCACAGAAACAAAGGAACTGCTGCCCGCCCGGGAGCCCCGGGTACTTGGACCCAGCGCCCAGATAGGCTGCGCTGGGCGATGCCACGTGCCAAAAGAGGGCAGTGGGGGCGAAGTGGGGAGGGCTCTGGACGGAAGCTGGGTGGGCCAGGAAGAAAGAGGCAGCAGAGAGCCCAAGCAGGACAGGGGGCCAAGAAACCCCCGAGCTCCCCGTCCCAGGCTGGCGCCGTGGGCCAGAAACTCACAATGATTTTTTTTAATGTAGACATTGTGGTATTAATTAAAAGTCAGAATATAGATTGTATTGTTTTACTAATGAACTTTTGAACTTTAAATTAATTTAAATAAAAATAGAGATGGACTCTACTGAGACAAGCCTGTGATTTTTGATTTAAGCCCATTTTGGTGACTATATTTAAAAAATTAAAAATTATATAAAATTTATATAATTTTCTTAATTCTGAAGAGTTTTCTAATGACAAAATTCTGTAGAACCAAATGAAAATATGCTAATATTTCTATAACATTTTCAGATTCACTTCTGTAAGATCTTAACAATCTGCCACCAGGTGGTATTTCAATGATCTTCAATGAGTATTTTTATTCTCTATTTTTGATAGGATTTTATATTATTGAAACATTTAAACATATACTTAACATAAAATAATGAAGTAACACAATTTAGCACATACTATGTTGATAATCATAATCCTTAATGTATTATTCTCTCATATCTCATAGGATTGTATTTGCTGTTTATTTGGATCTTGTATCACCAAATGTCAGGAAAGTCATGAAAAGCTCAGCAGAAATGGTTTCTAAAGCATCACCAAAATAAATGATTTATTTTTTCTTTTAATTACTCTGTGTAATTTTATCCAAATGCTGATATTATGAATATAAAAATATAAAAACACAAATTTGTTGTCTGTTAAACATAGTCTCTGCTGTTTGGAATTAAGTAAATTGTTATTCTTACCTTGATTTATTGACATACAATAGTAAAATTATAAAGAGGTTTCTTTTTCTAAAGTCAAGAATTTTTCTTTATATGAAACAGAGGTCAAATACCTTCCAAAATATATTCTCCTGACATAGCATACTACTCTGTTTAAAAAGGAATGTTTTCTACCCTGGGGACAACAACTTTTTCAAGGTAATTTCTAATTGTAGAGAACTCCCTTTTCCTGTCATTCATAATTTTAGTACAACAAGAATACAAATTGAATATATGTGTGTGTGTCTGTGTGTGTGTGAATGTTTGTTTTTGTTATTATTAAGAAATATTATCAAAGAAAATATTTTAAATTTGTAGGTATGATTTTTTTGTAGCACTGAAGAATGAAACTTAGGCTTCTTGATGGAAAAGAAACACTCAACGACTGAATCAAATTTTCTTCTCTTTTACTTATTGAGGTAAGGGACTGCTAGATGACAAAAAAAATGCTGTGACCAACATACCTATGATTTTATTTTTCTGAAATCAGTGGTTTCTGACACATACCTAAGTGTAACTTCATTTTAATAAGACAGTTGAACAAGAATGAAAGTGTACACTTTCTAAGAGTAAATGGAAAGGTACCTTTTGACACCACAGACCCAACAACATTTTTATGTCTTATATATGTATCTGATTCAAAAATATATTGCCAAGTATGGGCACATTTTTCTCATCTGATAAATAAATAAATTCATATAACTATCCATGTTCCATTATAAACTATTTGAACCAGGAAGGTATATATAAAAAAAGAATTTCCAGTAACAATAACACATCAAATCTAGTTGCAAATCTACAGCCACTGGGAAGATAGACTTCTAAATTTACTGGCTTTCTGGACTGCCATTGATGGACTAGATTTTTAAAGATTTAACAATAATTGCATTCAGGTGTTACAATCTAAAAATCCAACTATTCATTCTTTGAGTTCCCCATCAATGATAGCCCTTTTTAACCATGAATTCATATGCACAATTTTTATCAAAACCACAAAAAATGTATTAACACAGATTAACTCACATTCACAGATTAAATATAAGAAAATATTAAATGACTGTGAGAATCTGTATTTACAAAAAGTTAAGACTGTGAATAGAGAATTTTTGACAAAGAATTATGTATTGTCATTGAGGCTACAAACTGATATTTTTCCCAATGGTGGAAGATTATGTATTAGTTTGCCAATTTTAAATAATACAATTTGCATTAATGTGGTTAAATTTTAGATATTTACTTACTAGTATTACTGTAAGTCATTTTGTTTTTCCATATGTTTATATCACACCCTATTGGTGATAAACATGTTTGATGTCTTTTTTCTGCTTATTACCTTAGTAAACTTTGATGCTATTTGCATCTTTTGTACAACGATGAATAGCAATTAAGGCATGAATTCTAGAAATTGATTTTTATTTTAAGTAAACAAGGCAAATGGCACTTATAATTATTAAAAGTCATTTCCAAAAGCATTTGTTCAACTATGTTCATAGCAGTATTATTTGTAATAGCCAGAACCTGAAAACAACCTAGATGCCCTTCAATGGAAGAATGGGTGAAGAAAGTGTGGAATATATACACACTAGAGTACTATGCTGTGGTAAAAAACAATGACTTCTTGAATTTTGCATGCAAATGAATGGAAATAGAAAACACTATCCTGAGTGAGGTGTCCCAGACCCAAAAAGATGAACATGGGATGTACTCGCTCATAATTGGTTTCTAGTCATAAATAAGGGTGACGGAGTCTACAATAGGTGAACCTAAAGAAGCTAAGTAAGAAGGTGAACCCAAGGAAAAACATATAGTTATCCTCTTGGCTAAGGGAAGTAGACCAAATTGCTGGGGAGAAAATTGGGATCTTGGGGTTGGGGTGGGATGGGGGTAAGGGGTGATGGGGAGAGAAAAGGGAAGGGAAGGAGGGGGGACTTGGGGAAACAGGAGGATTGGGATAAAGGAAGGGTGGATAGGGGAGCACGGAACCACAATTCTTAGTGAAGGGAGCCACTTTAGGGTGGGCAAGAGACTTGACCCTAGAGGGGCTCCCAAGTGCCCAAGATGAGGTTCCCAGTTAGTTCCTTGGGCAGCTGAGGATAGGGAACCTGAAATGACCCTATCCTAGAGCAATACTGACAAATATCTTGCATATCATCATAGAACCTTCATCTGGTGATGGATAGAGATAGAGACAGAGACCCACACTGGAGCACTGAACTGAGTTCCCAAGGTCCCAATGAGGAGCAGAAGGAGGGAGAACATGAGCAAAGAAGTCGGGACCACGAGGGGTGCACCCACCCACTGAGACAGTGGAGCTGATCTACTGGGAGCTCACCAAGGCCAGCTGGACTGTGACCGAAAAAGCATGGGATAAAACCGGACTCTCTGAACATGGCGAACAATGAGAGCTGATGAGACGCCAAGGACAATGGCACGGGGTTTTGATCCTACTTAATGTGCTGGCTTTGTGGGAGCCTAGCCAGTTTGGATGTTCACCTTCCTAGATATGGACAGAGGGGGGAGGACCTAGGACTTACCACAGGTCAGGGAACCCTGACTGCTCTGTGGTCTGGAGAGGAGGGGGAGAGGAGTGGGGGGAGGGGTAGAAGGGTGGGAGCAGGGGGAGAAGGGTGGGAGGAGGGGGAGGGAAATGGGAGGCTGGGAGGAGGTGGAAACTTGTTTTTTGTTTATGTTTCTTTTCTCCTTTTCTCAATAAAAAAAATTAAAAAAAAGAAAAAAAAGGCATTTCCAAAATTTTATAACACTTACACCCCCAGCACACATAATGTCTCACCAATTTGACTAATTAAAGTTTGACTAACGAGGATAACAACAACAGAGATGCTAAGGTTGTCTGAGAAATGCTCAGAATGCTTTAACTGTTCCAAACAACTAAAGACAACTATAGACTACTAAGAGCAAAAGAAATAGTCTTCTGTATTTACCAGACAAGAGCACACCAGTAGGTTATTCAATACCAAATGATCAGTCTTGAAGACATACAAACAAGTAACATGATTGTCAGGAGCCAATTTCCTCCTAAAATCATTGCAGGAACCATCACCCTGGGGAGTCTGCAGAGAACCCCACACCCTTAATTGTGTTAGGAATCGTTCTGTTGACAGAGCCTACCCCACACCCAAATTGGCGGTTAATGGAGAGCTATCTGTTAGCGGAACCCACCCCACATTCCAAACTATCTAGGGATCTAGGTGTGTCAACTCGCGACTTCTTGGCCTACAGTGACCTGACCGAAGACAACCTCCTGCCTACGTGACCAACTCGGACCATATGACCAACGTGAACCACGCGGCAAGAGCCCAGGCCCCTGTGCCCACCCCCTAACTCTTTACCCTATAAAAGTTGTACCCCGTCTCTAATAAATGGAGGCTTTGACAGGAATTCTCGCTTAGCCTCCTTCTGCTTTCCTATCCCATTATCTTCCAGGTGGTGCCTCTAAGTGACCCTGGAATAACTGACTGCCAGGTGGGTTACAACCCCTAGACTGAGTAGCCCACCCAGAGGCAATCAACACATGATACAAATTGAGCAGGTTGTATTTAGGAATATTTATGTTTATGTATGCATCTATGTATATGTGTGTGTGTGTGTGTGTGTGTGTGTGTGTGTGTGTGTGTGAAGTTGTAAGGAGGTCACTTGGTTTTTCCAGCCATTTGGACCGGAAATAATCACATAGAAACCATATTATTTAAAATCACTGCTTGGCCCATTAGCTCTAGATTCTTATTGGCTAACTCTTACATCTAAATTTAATCCATTTCTAGCATTTTACATTTAACCACAAGGCTCATGGCCTACCAGCACAAATTATAAACCAAACTTTTCTTGCTTCCTTTATTGATTTGTAAGAAAAAAAAGGTTGCAACTATAGTTATTTTGTGAATATTTTTGAGTATTTCTGAATTTCATCAGTCTATGTCTACAATGATGAGTGTGTTCTTTAATATGAAAACTATGTTATTTGTTCCTTTATAAAAGTTTCTGTGGTCATGGTGTCTCTTCATAGCAATAAAAACCCTAACTAGATAACATCCTTAGACTGAGAAGCCACCACACCAGGAGCCCACACTTCTAGATCAGCATTATATCTCACTACATTTTAAATTTATCTTCGTATCTATAGGTAAATGTAGCTACAAATCCTTTTCAATCTGACTCTCTTTACAGCAAATGGAAGCCGCAGGAAAGATATTCCAAAACTAAAATGAAAGCTGTCATATGACCCAATTAAATTACTATTTATTCAATCTAATTGAAATCAGCATGTCATAGAGATGTTTTTCAAATGACTTTTATCTACGGGCATTTTCTTATTAATTATTGCATCTTTAAGACAATGACATGTGATTCTATGGTTAGCATCTCTATTTTGGCAATATGGACATACTTTTGCCTTGTTTGGTGGTTTTCAGTGCAACTATAAAATAATAGAAACAACAATAGCAGCAACAAAATCAAAACATGACTACATATGTAAGCTAACACTACTGTTCAATTTTAAGCATATCATCATTATCTTGGTTAAAAAAGGTTCAAGTCCTTTAACTTAATACATTTATGGAAATGTGATGTACACACTAATTTAAATATGATAAAATTATATGTATGAAGATATTTAAAATAGTATATTTTATGGCAGAAAACAGTTTAGGATAGTTTAAAAGATTTTGAAAATTATGTCTTTTGTTATTGTTATTCAAGGTAGCCATATTTAGTGTCACAGCAGGAATCCTGGTCTTCTGCTTCTTATGATTCACCTCCCCTTTTCTGTCATGCTTCCTCAAGCTTAGAAGCAGGAGTTGAGTTGAAGAGCTTGACTCTTCACAATCCATTTTGTCTGTGTTATGTCCAGTTGTGGTTTTCTTTAATAGTCTTCATTTGCTATAAAGAAAAGTTTATTTGATGGGGGTAACTGCCCTGAAATCATATAACCATATTCATTCAAACAACACAGAAAGACTACAAAGTTTGCATTAAAATATTTGTTTATATCTTTATATCTGTCTATAAATATCTGTCATCTAGCTAGCTAGCTAACTATCATCTATCAATCTACCATCGATCTATCTCTCTCTCTCATCTATCATCTATCTATCACCTACTATCTATCTATCTATCTATCTATCTATCTATCTATCTATCTATCTATCATCTATCTATCATCTATCTATCTATCTATCTATCTATCTATCTATCTATCTATCTATCAGCTATCTACCTATCATGTATCTATCATCTATGTATCTATAATATATCTACCTATGATTGATCATTTATGTATCTATGTATTTCTATATTTTTTACCTATGTACTTATCACCTATAATTTAAGTACTTATGTATCTGTCTATCACCATCTATCTATTGACATACAAATAATAATCAAAGAAAAAAGTCCATCATTTTGAGACAGAAATGTAACATGTGAGGGACTGGAGGAAGAGACATGGGAGAGTTTAGAAGAAGCAAAGGGAAATGGGAAATGATGTACAAATATTTTAAATAAAATATATTAAATTTAAAAAGTAAATATATGTGATAGCATAGACACAGCGAACATGTGAAAAGGAATCTACATAGTTGAAATATTTCTGATAAGTGTGGAAAAAGCTGCTAATTCACTTGTACATAAAACATTGGCTCGATATTTTAAGTAAAACTCTTCTTAGAGCTGCAGTCACATCCTTGTTTCTAAGACTGTACATCAGGGGGTTGAACATCGGGGTCACAATTGTGTAAAACAGAGAGAGTATCTTATCAGTTACTGGAGAATGAATCGACTTTGGCCAAAAGTAGTTAATGATTCCTGAACCAAAAAACAAAACCACTACCACCAGATGGGAAGAACACGTGGAGAAGGCTTTTGCCCGTCCTGTGGCTGTTGGCAGTTTCAGAATGGTGGCAATGATTTTACTATAAGACGCAAGTATCAGCATAAAAGGGGAAGCAACAAACCCCACAACCACTAAATAGACAGAAAACTCATTCATTGAAATGTCCCCACAGGCAAGCTTCAGAATTGCTGGAATATCACAAAAATAGTGGTCTATTCTATTAGATCGACAGAAATGTAAAGAGAATACTTGACAAGTTTGTCCTATCTGGACTGGGATGCCACCGAGCCAAGAGCCAATGGCCATCTGAGTACACTTTGTTGGGTTCATGACCAGCGGATAGTGCAGAGGGTTGCAGATGGCCACATAATGGTCATAGGACATCACAGCCAGCAGGAAACACTCAGTAGCTGCCAGAATTAAAAAGAAAAACAATTGAAGAGCACAGGCCAGAAGACAAATTCTTCTATCTTGAGTCCAAAGATTGTACAGAATCCTAGGAAGGGTGACAGATACGTAACAGATTTCCAGAAATGAAAAATTGGCCAGGAAAAAATACATGGGCTTCTTTAGTGAAGGGTCAATTAGGACTATGACAATTATGAAGCTATTTCCTATTAAGATAACTACATACATTAGGGAGAACATCCCAAACAGAAATCCCTGCATTTTGGGAAGTTCAGAAAACCCAAGAAAGAGAAACTGTGTCACTGTAGTAGCATTGTCCTCTGGCTTGTTGTCTGTGAATTCCATCTGTGGGAAAATCCAACGATAAATGCAGTTATTTCTTTGGCGTTGTCTATAACTTTATCTTCAAGGTAAACAGTATCATACTCAATGCCTGAAACTCAGAGAAGAAGCTCTCAAAAATGTGGTAAACTATGTTATTGGTTACTAAACACATCTGTAAGGATTTTTGTTTTCATTTTCACTTTTGCTTTTTGATTAGATGCTAATGTATATATTAGTTATAATATACAATAAGACATGCTACTTTTAATTCTCATCTACTAGGAGGCAGAACTCCAAATTAATTCTCCTTTATGCAATTATTCTTAACTTTAAGTTTATATTTTTATTCTTAACTAATATTTTATTTTTGTATATGTAATTATCACACTTAATGATTTATTTAGTTTAATAAAAATTTATTTTGTTATTTTATTTTATTTTTTTTTTTTTTTGCGAAAAGAAACATTTATTAATTACTTATGAGAGGATAAACATGTACTTGTGATGGGAATTAGTGTGGTGGTTTCTCCATATGGTTTAACTAGTCTACTGAGCCAATAGAGCTTTAGAGCAAGAAACTCTTAATCTCAGAGTCATAAATTCAAGTCCCACACTGGGCGCCATTTGTTTTTTTTTTTTTTTTTTTTTTTTTTTAATAATTTTTTTATTAAGAAAAGAAGAAAAAAAACATAAACAAAAAACAAGTTTCCACCTCCTCCCAGCCTCCCATCTCCCTCCCCCTCCTCCCACCCTTCTCCCCCTCCTCCCACCCTTCTACCCCTCCCCCCACTCCTCTCCCCCTCCCTCTCCAGTCCACAGAGCAGTCCAGGTTCCCTGCCCTGTGGCAAGTCCTAGGTCCTCCCCCCTCCGTCCATATCTAGGAAGGTGAACATCCAAACTGGCTAGGCTTCCACAAAGCCAGCACATTAAGTAGGATCAAAACCCCGTGCCATTGTCCTTGGCGTCTCATCAGCCCTCATTGTTCGCCATGTTCAGAGAGTCTGGCTTTATCCCATGCTTTTTCAGTCACAGTCCAGCTGGCCTTGGTGAGCTCCCAGTAGATCAGCTCCACTGTCTCAGTGGGTGGGTGCACGCCTCGTGGTCCCGACTTCTTTGCTCATGTTCTCCCTCCTTCTGCTCCTCATTGGGACCTTGGGAGCTCAGTCCAGTGCTCCAGTGTGGGTCTCTGTCTCTGTCTCCATCCATCACCAGATGAAGGTTCCAAGAGGATAACTATATGTTTTTCCTTGGGTTCACCTTCTTACTTAGCTTCTTTAGGTTCACCTATTGTAGACTCCGTGGCCCTAATTTATGGCTAGAAACCAATTATGAGCGAGTACATCCCATGTTCATCTTTTTGGGTCTGGGACACCTCACTCAGGATAGTGTTTTCTATTTCCATCCATTTGCCTGCAAAATTCGAGAAGTCATTGTTTTTTACCGCAGCGTAGTACTCTAGCGTGTATATATTCCATACTTTCTTCATCCATTCTTCCATTGAAGGGCATCTAGGTTGTTTCCAGGTTCTGGCTATTACAAATAATACTGCTATGAACATAGTTGAACAAATGCTTTTGTCATATGATAGAGCATCTCTTGGGTATATTCCCAGGAGTGGTATTGCTGGGTCCAGGGGTAAGTTGATCCCGAATTTCCTGAGAAACCGAAACACTGACTTCCACAGTGGTTGCACAAGATGGCATTCCCACCAGCAATGGATGAGGGTACCCGTTCCTCCACAGCCTCTCCAGCAAAGGTTATCCTTGGTGTTTTTGACTTTAGCCATTCTGACAGGTGTAAGATGATATCTCAAAGTTGTTTTGATTTGCATTTCCCTGATTGCTAAGGAAGTTGAGCACGACTTTAAGTGTCTTTTGGCCATTTGAACTTCCTCTGCTGAGAATTCTCTGTTCAGTTCAGTGCCCCATTTTTTAATTGGGTTAATTAGCATTTTAAAGTCTAGTTTCTTGAGTTCTCTATATATTTTGGAGATCAGACCTTTGTCTGTTGTGGGGTTGGTGAAGATCTTCTCCCAATCAGTAGGTTGCCTTTGTGTCTTATTGACTATGTCCTTTGCTTTACAGAAGCTTCTCAGTTTAAGTAGGTCCCATTTATTCAATGTTGCCCTTAATGTCTGTGCTTCTGGGGTTATACATAGGAAGCGATCTCCTGTGCCCAGCTCCTGTAGGGTACTTCCCACTTTCTCTTCTATCAGGTTCAGTGTGTTCGGGCTGATATTGAGGTCTTTAATCCATTTGGACTTGAGTTTTGTGCACGGTGATAGATAAGGGTCTATTTTCATTCTTCTACAAGATGACATCCAGTTGTGCCAGCACCATTTGTTGAAGATGCTTTCTTTCTTCCATTTTATACTTTTAGCTCCTTTATCGAAAATCAGGTGTTCATAGGTTTGTGGGATAAAATTCGGGTCTTCTATACGATTCCATTGGTCGACTTCTCTGTTTTTATGCCAGTACCACACTGTTTTCATTACTGTAGCTCTGTAATAGAGTTTGAAGTCAGGGATGGTAATGCCTCCAGAAGATCCTTTATTGTATAGGATTGTTTTGGCTATCCTGGGTTTTTTGTTTTTCCATATAAAGTTGATTATTGTCCTCTCCAGATCTGTGAAGAATTTTGATGGGATCTTGATGGGGATTGCATTGAATCTATAAATAGCCTTTGGTAGAATTGCCATTTTTACTATGTTGATCCTCCCAATCCAAGAGCAAGGGAGGTCCATCCATTTTTTGGTATCCTCTTCAATTTCTTTCTTCAATGCCTTAAAGTTCTTGTCAAATAGATCTTTCACTTCCTTGGTTAGATGTACCCCAAGATATTTTATGCTGTTTTTGGCTATTGTGAATGGTGAAGCTTCTCTGATTTCCCTCTCTGCTTCCATATCCTTTGTGAATAAGAGGGCGACTGATTTTTTGGAGTTGATCTTGTATCCTGCCACATTACTAAAGCTGTTTATCAGCTGTAGGAGTTCTTTGGTGGAGTTTTTGGGGTCGCTTATGTACACTATCATATCATCTGCAAATAACGAAAGTTTAACTTCTTCCTTTCCAATTCGAATCCCCTTGATTCCATTATGTTGTCTTATTGCTATTGCTAGAACTTCAAGCACTATATTGAAGAGGTATGGGGAGAGTGGACAGCCTTGTCGTGTTCCTGAGTTAAGTGGGATGGCTTTGAGTTTCTCTCCGTTTAATTTGATGTTAGCTGTCGGCTTGCTGTATATAGCTTTTATTATATTTAGGTATGACCCTTGTATCCCTAATCTCTCCAAGACTTTTAACATAAATGGATGTTGAATTTTGTCAAATGCTTTTTCAGCATCTAATGAAATGATCATATGGTTTTTTTCTTTCAGTTTATTTATATGCTGGATTACATTGATAGATTTTCGTATGTTGAACCAGCCCTGCATCTCAGGAATGAAGCCTACTTGATCATAATGGATAATTTTTCGGATGTGTTCTTGGATTCGATTTGCCAGTATTTTGTTGAGGATTTTTGCGTCGATATTCATGAGTGAGATTGGCCTGTAGTTCTCTTTCCTGGTTGAGTCTTTGAGTGGTTTTGGTATCAGAGTAATTGTGGCTTCATAAAAGGAGTTTGGTAATGACCCTTCTGTTTCTATCTTGTGGAATACATTAAGGAGTATAGGTATTAGATCTTCTTGGAAGATCTGGTAGAATTCCGCATTGAAACCATCTGGTCCTGGGCTTTTTTTGGTAGGGAGGTTTTTGATAACCTCTTCTAATTCTTCGCGACTAACAGGTCTATTTAGATTGTTCACCAGGTCCTGATTTAACTTTGGTATATGATATTTATCTAAAAAAGTATCCATTTCCTTTACATTTTCCAATTTTGTGGCATATAGGCTTTTGTAGTAAGATCTAATGATTCTCTGAATTTCCTCTGTGTCTGTGGTTATGTCCCCCTTTTCATTTCTGATCTTATTAATTTGCAAATTCTCTCTCTGCCGTTTGATTAGCTTGGATAGTGGTTTGTCAATCTTGTTGATTTTCTCCAGGAACCAGCTTTTTGTTTCATTGATTTTTTGTATTGTTTTCTGTGTTTCTATTTTGTTGATTTCAGCCCTCATTTTGATTATTTCCAGTCTTCTACTCCTCCTAGGTGAGTCTGCTTCTTTTTTTTCTAGAGCTTTCAGGTGGGCTGTTAAGTCTCCAATGTGAGCTTTCTCTGTTTTCTTTAAGTGGGCACTTAGTGCTATGAACTTTCCTCTTAGGACTGCTTTCATAGTGTCCCATAAGTTTGAGTATGTTGTTTCTTTATTTTCATTGAATTCCAGGAAGACTTTAATTTCTTTCTTTATTTCTTCCTTAATCCAGCTATGGTTCAATAGTTGACTGTTCAGTTTCCATGACTTTGTATGCTTTCTGGGGGTAGCATTGTTGTTGAATTCTAACTTTAATCCATGGTGATCTGATAAGACACAGGTGGTTACTAATATTTTTTTGTAACTGTGGATGTTTGCTTTGTTACCGACTATGTGGTCGATTTTCGAGAAGGTTCCATGAGCTGCAGAGAAGAAGGTATATTCTTTCCTATTTGGATGGAATGTTCTATAGATGTCTGTTAAGTCCATTTGATTCATTACCTCCACTAATTCTCTTATTTCTCTGTTAGGTTCCTGTCTGATTGACCTGTCCATTGGTGAGAGAGGAGTGTTGAAGTCTCCTACTATTAGTGTGTGCGGTTTGATGGCTGCCTTGAATTTTAGCAATGTTTCTTTTATGTACGTGGGTGCTTTTATATTAGGGGCATAGATGTTCAGGATTGAGACTTCATCCTGATGAACTGTTCCTGTTATGAGTATAAAATGCCCCTCTCCATCTCTTCTGATTGATTTAAGTTTAAAGTCAACTTTGTTAGAGATTAGTATGGCCACACCTGCCTGTTTCTTAGGTCCATTTGCTTGATAGGCCTTTTCCCAGCCCTTTACTCTGAGTAGGTGCCTGTCTTTGTGGTTGAGGTGTGTTTCTTGTAAACAGCAGAATGTTGGATCCTGTTTTCTTATCCAATCTCTTAGCCTGTGCCTTTTTATAGGTGAGTTGAGTCCATTGACATTAAGTGATATTAATGACCAGTGGTTGTTAACTCCGGTCATTTTTTTTTAGTCGTAGAGTTTGTGTGTTTCACTTCTTTGTTTTGTGTTGGTGAAGGGTCTCTATATATCTGAGTTATTGTGGTCATTGTTGGACTCCTTGGTTAGTGATTTTCCTTCAATTACTTTCTGTAAGGCTGGATTTGTGGCTGCGTATTGTTTAAATTTGTTTTTATCCTGGAAAATTTTATTTTCTCCATTTATAGTGAATGAAAGCTTGGCTGGGTATAGTAATCTGGGCTTGCACCCATGGTCTCTCAGTTTCTGCAGTACATCTATCCAGGACCTTCTGGCTTTCATGGTTTCCATGGAGAAGTCAGGTGTAAGTCTGATAGGTTTACCTTTATAAGTAATTTGGCCTTTTTCCTTTGCAGCTCTTAATATTCTTTCCTTATTCTGTATGCTTTGTGTTTTGATAATTATATGGCGAGGGGATGTTTTTTTTTGATCCAGCCTATTCGGTGTTCTGTATGCTTCTTGCACCTTCATAGGAAAATCTTTCCTTAGGTTGGGAAAGTTTTCTTCTATAATTTTATTAAATAGATTTTCTGGACCATTGAGCTGCCCTTCTTCTCCTTCTTCTACTCCTATTATTCTTAGGTTTGGTCTCTTTATTGTGTCCCATATTTCCTGAATGTTTTGTGATGAGAGTTTGTTGGACTTGCTGTTTTCTTTGATCAGTGTGTTTATTTTCTCTATGGTATCTTCAGAATCCGAGAGTCTTTCTTCTATCTCTTGTATTCTGCTGGTTATGCTTGTTTCTGTAGTCTCTATTCGTTTACCTAGATTTTCCATGTCCAGACGGCCCTCTGTTTGTGTTTTCTTCTTTGCCTCCATTTCAGTTTTCAGGTCTTGAACTGTTTCCATTATCTGTTTGATTGTTTTTCCTTGGTTTTCTAGGGTATCATTCACTGATTTATTCAATTCTTCAAACTTTCTGTTATATTTCTCATCCATTTCTATAAGGGCGTTTTTTACATGCTGTTTAAGGGTGTCAATCACTTTCATGAAGTCAATCTTTTCTCCTTCCTCTTGATTAAGGGGTTCTTGTCCTCCCGTTGTGGGGTCGCTTGTTTCTGGTAGCTTCATGTTGCTTTTCAGCTTGTTGGGCGAATTCTTGCCTTGACGTCGGCCCATCTCTTCTTCCAAATGCTCCCTATGGATCTTCTTTTACCGGATTAGGTCTCCTTGCCTACCAAACGCTGTCTCTCCCCAATGTTGGCTCTCCCAATGCTGGGTCTCCTGGCGCCGAAAGATCAGGCCTCCGTGCTGGTTGGGCAGCTCGCAGACAAAGCGCCTACCCCGCTTGGTGCAGGCAGGCCACAGAAACAAAGGAACTGCTGCCCGCCCGGGAGCCCCGGATACTCGGACCCAGCGCCCAGATAGGCTGGGCTGGGCGATGCCACGCGCCTAAAGAGGGCAGTGGGGGCGAAGTGGGGAGGGCTCTGGACGGAAGCTGGGTGGGCCAGGAAGAAAGAGGCAGCACCCGGGGAGTAGAGGCCCTGCAGAGAGCCCAAGCAGGACAGGGGGCCAAGAAACCCCCGAGCTCCCCGTCCCAGGCTGGCGCCGTGGGCCAGAAACTCACCCCAATGCTGGGTCTCCTGGCGCCGAAAGATCAGGCCTCCGTGCTGGTTGGGCAGCTCGCAGACAAAGCGCCTACCCCGTTTGGTGCAGGCAGGCCACAGAAACAAAGGAACTGCTGCCCCCCGGGAGCCCCGGGTACTCGGACTCAGCGCCCAGATAGGCTGGGCTGGGCGATGCCACGCGCCAAAAGAGGGCAGTGGGGGCGAAGTGGGGAGGGCTCTGGACGGAAGCTGGGTGGGCCAGGAAGAAAGAGGCAGCACCCGGGGAGTAGAGGCCCTGCAGAGAGCCCAAGCAGGACAGGGGGCCAAGAAACCCCCGAGCTCCCCGTCCCAGGCTGGCGCCGTGGGCCAGAAACTCACCCCAATGCTGGGTCTCCTGGCGCCGAAAGATCAGGCCTCCGTGCTGGTTGGGCAGCTCGCAGACAAAGCGCCTACCCCGCTTGGTGCAGGCAGGCCACAGAAACAAAGGAACTGCTGCCCCCCGGGAGCCCCGGGTACTCGGACTCAGCGCCCAGATAGGCTGGGCTGGGCGATGCCACGCGCCAAAAGAGGGCAGTGGGGGCGAAGTGGGGAGGGCTCTGGATGGAAGCTGGGTGGGCCAGGAAGAAAGAGGCAGCACCCGGGGAGTAGAGGCCCTGCAGAGAGCCCAAGCAGGACAGGGGGCCAAGAAACCCCCGAGCTCCCCGTCCCAGGCTGGCGCCGTGGGCCAGAAACTCACCCCAATGCTGGGTCTCCTGGCGCCGAAAGATCAGGCCTCCGTGCTGGTTGGGCAGCTCGCAGACAAAGCGCCTACCCCGCTTGGTGCAGGCAGGCCACAGAAACAAAGGAACTGCTGCCCGCCCGGGAGCCCCGGGTACTTGGACCCAGCGCCCAGATAGGCTGCGCTGGGCGATGCCACGTGCCAAAAGAGGGCAGTGGGGGCGAAGTGGGGAGGGCTCTGGACGGAAGCTGGGTGGGCCAGGAAGAAAGAGGCAGCAGAGAGCCCAAGCAGGACAGGGGGCCAAGAAACCCCCGAGCTCCCCGTCCCAGGCTGGCGCCGTGGGCCAGAAACTCACAATGATTTTTTTTAATGTAGACATTGTGGTATTAATTAAAAGTCAGAATATAGATTGTATTGTTTTACTAATGAACTTTTGAACTTTAAATTAATTTAAATAAAAATAGAGATGGACTCTACTGAGACAAGCCTGTGATTTTTGATTTAAGCCCATTTTGGTGACTATATTTAAAAAATTAAAAATTATATAAAATTTATATAATTTTCTTAATTCTGAAGAGTTTTCTAATGACAAAATTCTGTAGAACCAAATGAAAATATGCTAATATTTCTATAACATTTTCAGATTCACTTCTGTAAGATCTTAACAATCTGCCACCAGGTGGTATTTCAATGATCTTCAATGAGTATTTTTATTCTCTATTTTTGATAGGATTTTATATTATTGAAACATTTAAACATATACTTAACATAAAATAATGAAGTAACACAATTTAGCACATACTATGTTGATAATCATAATCCTTAATGTATTATTCTCTCATATCTCATAGGATTGTATTTGCTGTTTATTTGGATCTTGTATCACCAAATGTCAGGAAAGTCATGAGAAGCTCAGCAGAAATGGTTTCTAAAGCATCACCAAAATAAATGATTTATTTTTTCTTTTAATTACTCTGTGTAATTTTATCCAAATGCTGATATTATGAATATAAAAATATAAAAACACAAATTTGTTGTCTGTTAAACATAGTCTCTGCTGTTTGGAATTAAGTAAATTGTTATTCTTACCTTGATTTATTGACATACAATAGTAAAATTATAAAGAGGTTTCTTTTTCTAAAGTCAAGAATTTTTCTTTATATGAAACAGAGGTCAAATACCTTCCAAAATATATTCTCCTGACATAGCATACTACTCTGTTTAAAAAGGAATGTTTTCTACCCTGGGGACAACAACTTTTTCAAGGTAATTTCTAATTGTAGAGAACTCCCTTTTCCTGTCATTCATAATTTTAGTACAACAAGAATACAAATTGAATATATGTGTGTGTGTCTGTGTGTGTGTGAATGTTTGTTTTTGTTATTATTAAGAAATATTATCAAAGAAAATATTTTAAATTTGTAGGTATGATTTTTTTGTAGCACTGAAGAATGAAACTTAGGCTTCTTGATGGAAAAGAAACACTCAACGACTGAATCAAATTTTCTTCTCTTTTACTTATTGAGGTAAGGGACTGCTAGATGACAAAAAAAAATGCTGTGACCAACGTACCTATGATTTTATTTTTCTGAAATCAGTGGTTTCTGACACATACCTAAGTGTAACTTCATTTTAATAAGACAGTTGAACAAGAATGAAAGTGTACACTTTCTAAGAGTAAATGGAAAGGTACCTTTTGACACCACAGACCCAACAACATTTTTATGTCTTATATATGTATCTGATTCAAAAATATATTGCCAAGTATGGGCACATTTTTCTCATCTGATAAATAAATAAATTCATATAACTATCCATGTTCCATTATAAACTATTTGAACCAGGAAGGTATATATAAAAAAAGAATTTCCAGTAACAATAACACATCAAATCTAGTTGCAAATCTACAGCCACTGGGAAGATAGACTTCTAAATTTACTGGCTTTCTGGACTGCCATTGATGGACTAGATTTTTAAAGATTTAACAATAATTGCATTCAGGTGTTACAATCTAAAAATCCAACTATTCATTCTTTGAGTTCCCCATCAATGATAGCCCTTTTTAACCATGAATTCATATGCACAATTTTTATCAAAACCACAAAAAATGTATTAACACAGATTAACTCACATTCACAGATTAAATATAAGAAAATATTAAATGACTGTGAGAATCTGTATTTACAAAAAGTTAAGACTGTGAATAGAGAATTTTTGACAAAGAATTATGTATTGTCATTGAGGCTACAAACTGATATTTTTCCCAATGGTGGAAGATTATGTATTAGTTTGCCAATTTTAAATAATACAATTTGCATTAATGTGGTTAAATTTTAGATATTTACTTACTAGTATTACTGTAAGTCATTTTGTTTTTCCATATGTTTATATCACACCCTATTGGTGATAAACATGTTTGATGTCTTTTTTCTGCTTATTACCTTAGTAAACTTTGATGCTATTTGCATCTTTTGTACAACGATGAATAGCAATTAAGGCATGAATTCTAGAAATTGATTTTTATTTTAAGTAAACAAGGCAAATGGCACTTATAATTATTAAAAGTCATTTCCAAAAGCATTTGTTCAACTATGTTCATAACAGTATTATTTGTAATAGCCAGAACCTGAAAACAACCTAGATGCCCTTCAATGGAAGAATGGGTGAAGAAAGTGTGGAATATATACACACTAGAGTACTATGCTGTGGTAAAAAACAATGACTTCTTGAATTTTGCATGCAAATGAATGGAAATAGAAAACACTATCCTGAGTGAGGTGTCCCAGACCCAAAAAGATGAACATGGGATGTACTCGCTCATAATTGGTTTCTAGTCATAAATAAGGGTGACGGAGTCTACAATAGGTGAACCTAAAGAAGCTAAGTAAGAAGGTGAACCCAAGGAAAAACATATAGTTATCCTCTTGGCTAAGGGAAGTAGACCAAATTGCTGGGGAGAAAATTGGGATCTTGGGGTTGGGGTGGGATGGGGGTAAGGGGTGATGGGGAGAGAAAAGGGAAGGGAAGGAGGGGGGACTTGGGGAAACAGGAGGATTGGGATAAAGGAAGGGTGGATAGGGGAGCACGGAACCACAATTCTTAGTGAAGGGAGCCACTTTAGGGTGGGCAAGAGACTTGACCCTAGAGGGGCTCCCAAGTGCCCAAGATGAGGTTCCCAGTTAGTTCCTTGGGCAGCTGAGGATAGGGAACCTGAAATGACCCTATCCTAGAGCAATACTGACAAATATCTTGCATATCATCATAGAACCTTCATCTGGTGATGGATAGAGATAGAGACAGAGACCCACACTGGAGCACTGAACTGAGTTCCCAAGGTCCCAATGAGGAGCAGAAGGAGGGAGAACATGAGCAAAGAAGTCGGGACCACGAGGGGTGCACCCACCCACTGAGACAGTGGAGCTGATCTACTGGGAGCTCACCAAGGCCAGCTGGACTGTGACCGAAAAAGCATGGGATAAAACCGGACTCTCTGAACATGGCGAACAATGAGAGCTGATGAGACGCCAAGGACAATGGCACGGGGTTTTGATCCTACTTAATGTGCTGGCTTTGTGGGAGCCTAGCCAGTTTGGATGTTCACCTTCCTAGATATGGACAGAGGGGGGAGGACCTAGGACTTACCACAGGTCAGGGAACCCTGACTGCTCTGTGGTCTGGAGAGGAGGGGGAGAGGAGTGGGGGGAGGGGTAGAAGGGTGGGAGCAGGGGGAGAAGGGTGGGAGGAGGGGGAGGGAAATGGGAGGCTGGGAGGAGGTGGAAACTTGTTTTTTGTTTATGTTTCTTTTCTCCTTTTCTCAATAAAAAAAATTAAAAAAAAGAAAAAAAAGGCATTTCCAAAATTTTATAACACTTACACCCCCAGCACACATAATGTCTCACCAATTTGACTAATTAAAGTTTGACTAACGAGGATAACAACAACAGAGATGCTAAGGTTGTCTGAGAAATGCTCAGAATGCTTTAACTGTTCCAAACAACTAAAGACAACTATAGACTACTAAGAGCAAAAGAAATAGTCTTCTGTATTTACCAGACAAGAGCACACCAGTAGGTTATTCAATACCAAATGATCAGTCTTGAAGACATACAAACAAGTAACATGATTGTCAGGAGCCAATTTCCTCCTAAAATCATTGCAGGAACCATCACCCTGGGGAGTCTGCAGAGAACCCCACACCCTTAATTGTGTTAGGAATCGTTCTGTTGACAGAGCCTACCCCACACCCAAATTGGCGGTTAATGGAGAGCTATCTGTTAGCGGAACCCACCCCACATTCCAAACTATCTAGGGATCTAGGTGTGTCAACTCGCGACTTCTTGGCCTACAGTGACCTGACCGAAGACAACCTCCTGCCTACGTGACCAACTCGGACCATATGACCAACGTGAACCACGCGGCAAGAGCCCAGGCCCCTGTGCCCACCCCCTAACTCTTTACCCTATAAAAGTTGTACCCCGTCTCTAATAAATGGAGGCTTTGACAGGAATTCTCGCTTAGCCTCCTTCTGCTTTCCTATCCCATTATCTTCCAGGTGGTGCCTCTAAGTGACCCTGGAATAACTGACTGCCAGGTGGGTTACAACCCCTAGACTGAGTAGCCCACCCAGAGGCA
The DNA here is from genome assembly GCF_018167655.1 of Microtus oregoni. Taxonomy (NCBI): domain Eukaryota; kingdom Metazoa; phylum Chordata; class Mammalia; order Rodentia; family Cricetidae; genus Microtus; species Microtus oregoni. The sequence goes on along the minus strand of NW_024543068.1, from coordinate 57,400,395 downwards.
ATCAACACATGATACAAATTGAGCAGGTTGTATTTAGGAATATTTATGTTTATGTATGCATCTATGTATATGTATGTGTGTGTGTGTGTGTGTGTGTGTGTGTGTGTGTGTGTGAAGTTGTAAGGAGGTCACTTGGTTTTTCCAGCCATTTGGACCGGAAATAATCACATAGAAACCATATTATTTAAAATCACTGCTTGGCCCATTAGCTCTAGATTCTTATTGGCTAACTCTTACATCTAAATTTAATCCATTTCTAGCATTTTACATTTAACCACAAGGCTCATGGCCTACCAGCACAAATTATAAACCAAACTTTTCTTGCTTCCTTTATTGATTTGTAAGAAAAAAAAGGTTGCAACTATAGTTATTTTGTGAATATTTTTGAGTATTTCTGAATTTCATCAGTCTATGTCTACAATGATGAGTGTGTTCTTTAATATGAAAACTATGTTATTTGTTCCTTTATAAAAGTTTCTGTGGTCATGGTGTCTCTTCATAGCAATAAAAACCCTAACTAGATAACATCCTTAGACTGAGAAGCCACCACACCAGGAGCCCACACTTCTAGATCAGCATTATATCTCACTACATTTTAAATTTATCTTCGTATCTATAGGTAAATGTAGCTACAAATCCTTTTCAATCTGACTCTCTTTACAGCAAATGGAAGCCGCAGGAAAGATATTCCAAAACTAAAATGAAAGCTGTCATATGACCCAATTAAATTACTATTTATTCAATCTAATTGAAATCAGCATGTCATAGAGATGTTTTTCAAATGACTTTTATCTACGGGCATTTTCTTATTAATTATTGCATCTTTAAGACAATGACATGTGATTCTATGGTTAGCATCTCTATTTTGGCAATATGGACATACTTTTGCCTTGTTTGGTGGTTTTCAGTGCAACTATAAAATAATAGAAACAACAATAGCAGCAACAAAATCAAAACATGACTACATATGTAAGCTAACACTACTGTTCAATTTTAAGCATATCATCATTATCTTGGTTAAAAAAGGTTCAAGTCCTTTAACTTAATACATTTATGGAAATGTGATGTACACACTAATTTAAATATGATAAAATTATATGTATGAAGATATTTAAAATAGTATATTTTATGGCAGAAAACAGTTTAGGATAGTTTAAAAGATTTTGAAAATTATGTCTTTTGTTATTGTTATTCAAGGTAGCCATATTTAGTGTCACAGCAGGAATCCTGGTCTTCTGCTTCTTATGATTCACCTCCCCTTTTCTGTCATGCTTCCTCAAGCTTAGAAGCAGGAGTTGAGTTGAAGAGCTTGACTCTTCACAATCCATTTTGTCTGTGTTATGTCCAGTTGTGGTTTTCTTTAATAGTCTTCATTTGCTATAAAGAAAAGTTTATTTGATGGGGGTAACTGCCCTGAAATCATATAACCATATTCATTCAAACAACACAGAAAGACTACAAAGTTTGCATTAAAATATTTGTTTATATCTTTATATCTGTCTATAAATATCTGTCATCTAGCTAGCTAGCTAACTATCATCTATCAATCTACCATCGATCTATCTCTCTCTCTCATCTATCATCTATCTATCACCTACTATCTATCTATCTATCTATCTATCTATCTATCTATCTATCTATCATCTATCTATCATCTATCTATCTATCTATCTATCTATCTATCTATCTATCTATCAGCTATCTACCTATCATGTATCTATCATCTATGTATCTATAATATATCTACCTATGATTGATCATTTATGTATCTATGTATTTCTATATTTTTTACCTATGTACTTATCACCTATAATTTAAGTACTTATGTATCTGTCTATCACCATCTATCTATTGACATACAAATAATAATCAAAGAAAAAAGTCCATCATTTTGAGACAGAAATGTAACATGTGAGGGACTGGAGGAAGAGACATGGGAGAGTTTAGAAGAAGCAAAGGGAAATGGGAAATGATGTACAAATATTTTAAATAAAATATATTAAATTTAAAAAGTAAATATATGTGATAGCATAGACACAGCGAACATGTGAAAAGGAATCTACATAGTTGAAATATTTCTGATAAGTGTGGAAAAAGCTGCTAATTCACTTGTACATAAAACATTGGCTCGATATTTTAAGTAAAACTCTTCTTAGAGCTGCAGTCACATCCTTGTTTCTAAGACTGTACATCAGGGGGTTGAACATCGGGGTCACAATTGTGTAAAACAGAGAGAGTATCTTATCAGTTACTGGAGAATGAATCGACTTTGGCCAAAAGTAGTTAATGATTCCTGAACCAAAAAACAAAACCACTACCACCAGATGGGAAGAACACGTGGAGAAGGCTTTTGCCCGTCCTGTGGCTGTTGGCAGTTTCAGAATGGTGGCAATGATTTTACTATAAGACGCAAGTATCAGCATAAAAGGGGAAGCAACAAACCCCACAACCACTAAATAGACAGAAAACTCATTCATTGAAATGTCCCCACAGGCAAGCTTCAGAATTGCTGGAATATCACAAAAATAGTGGTCTATTCTATTAGATCGACAGAAATGTAAAGAGAATACTTGACAAGTTTGTCCTATCTGGACTGGGATGCCACCGAGCCAAGAGCCAATGGCCATCTGAGTACACTTTGTTGGGTTCATGACCAGCGGATAGTGCAGAGGGTTGCAGATGGCCACATAATGGTCATAGGACATCACAGCCAGCAGGAAACACTCAGTAGCTGCCAGAATTAAAAAGAAAAACAATTGAAGAGCACAGGCCAGAAGACAAATTCTTCTATCTTGAGTCCAAAGATTGTACAGAATCCTAGGAAGGGTGACAGATACGTAACAGATTTCCAGAAATGAAAAATTGGCCAGGAAAAAATACATGGGCTTCTTTAGTGAAGGGTCAATTAGGACTATGACAATTATGAAGCTATTTCCTATTAAGATAACTACATACATTAGGGAGAACATCCCAAACAGAAATCCCTGCATTTTGGGAAGTTCAGAAAACCCAAGAAAGAGAAACTGTGTCACTGTAGTAGCATTGTCCTCTGGCTTGTTGTCTGTGAATTCCATCTGTGGGAAAATCCAACGATAAATGCAGTTATTTCTTTGGCGTTGTCTATAACTTTATCTTCAAGGTAAACAGTATCATACTCAATGCCTGAAACTCAGAGAAGAAGCTCTCAAAAATGTGGTAAACTATGTTATTGGTTACTAAACACATCTGTAAGGATTTTTGTTTTCATTTTCACTTTTGCTTTTTGATTAGATGCTAATGTATATATTAGTTATAATATACAATAAGACATGCTACTTTTAATTCTCATCTACTAGGAGGCAGAACTCCAAATTAATTCTCCTTTATGCAATTATTCTTAACTTTAAGTTTATATTTTTATTCTTAACTAATATTTTATTTTTGTATATGTAATTATCACACTTAATGATTTATTTAGTTTAATAAAAATTTATTTTGTTATTTTAAATTATCTTTTCATGTAATGTGTTTTTCATTCTGCTTTTGCCCTCATTCTTCCAGATACTTCCCACCTCCCTACCATCCAAATTTATGTTCTTTTTTTGTCTCTCTTACTCTCTCTCTCTCTCCATGAAAAAGATAACAGAAAGAATAAGACAATAATATTCATACAAAACAAAGCAAAAGTCCACCATAGTTAAAACAAAACATGATGTTTTGTCTTGCCAATCATCCTGAGAATGGTGAGTTGTAGGTAGACACAGTGACATTCCATTAGAAAATACAAACTTTCCATTCTCTGCCAGGTATCAACTGCAAATAGTTGTTTCTTTAGTGGTGGGACTTTATGGTCCCTTCTGTTTCTAAGTGCTGGATTTTGTCTGTTGTGAACCTGTGTTGCTCTACGTGAGGAACTATCCTCTAAACATTTGTTATACATTTAGGCAAGGACATATTTATTATCTAAATATTATTTTCTCAAATCTTCTTTACTTCTTTATTTCAGCACAAAGTCATTCATTGCTAAATAATTATTAACTAGCTACTATGTATAATGAGGTATAATTAATATGTAATCCCATGCTTACATTTCATTGTAAAGTCCATAAAAATCAATATTTATACGTTTTACTCAGATTTTAAGTATGGTGTGGCATCCAATTGTGAGTTTAGGATGCAGAAAATAATGTTAAGGGTGGTCGTCCTGTATCAAATAACTCTTGAGACAGAAAAAAGTTTCATAGGCATTGAGGGTCAAAAGAAGCTAAAGGAAGGTGGGCATTTCTATATCTGAATGTAGATCTGCTATATAAAGGGTATCAACTGCAGACCATTGTGATAATCCCAAATCACTGAAATAGTCACTGGTTATCCTTATCCTTTTAGTCTCATGAGTTTCATTCTTTCCACTGTATTGTTTTAGTTTGTCAGGGTTCACATGCATGCATTTCTTATTTTATCATAATTTGTCATTTTGTCTTTAGGCATGCATTATAATTTCACTTGGTGTCGTGTGTGTGTGTGTGTGTGTGTGTGTGTGTGTGTGTGTGTGTAGAGAAAGAGAGAGAAAAAATGAAAGAGAGAGACAGGAACAGAAACAGAGAGACAGAGAAAGAAAATGTAAATATGCATTTGGTCATACTTTCAGAAGTTTCATGCATGAATACATTGAATAGCATTTTCACCTCCTCTTAGAGAAATCACTCACAACATGATTTATTTTTAGCATTTGTTGATTAATATCTAAACTAATCATTTTTAATTCAAAGAGAAAAGATAAAATCACAGCAAATAGGAGGCTGACCACCAGGAATATTTAAAGATTTATGTGTGGTTGGTGTCCCAAGATGTTAATCCTAAAAGATATATATAAACAAGAAAGCTTGTCTTAAATATGAAGATGACGGGAATGGAAAGTTATAATTTATTTTCCATTTTGAAGTTTTTCATATTAAATATTAATGGACTAAAAGCAATTATTAAGATGTAAAATGAATTAACTGAAAATTTCATGAACAGAAACTAGTGGGTAACAGTTCATATTATGAAGGTATGATGCTACAATCACATATGTATAACAGAAAATTTTCATTTTTCTACACACGATAAATTCATGAAAACATTTGATCAACCATTTATTTCAATATATGACTTATTGTAAGCACAGTGATGTTAAAATTATTCATTCAGTTGAAGAGTAGGAAGTATTAGGTTTTCTTTGTTTAGCCAAATATTTCTCTCAGAAAACGCTTCCTTAAAAATAGCATAAATAGAGTACACTGCCTTGTTTTCTTTTAACTTCATGTGCTTCTTCTTACACTTTTATCCATCCTTGCTTACTGTTTATGCAATATAATAAATATCTGCATTGAACTAAACTAGGTTTAGAGCTTTTTAAGGAAAAAGAAAACACCATAAACAGATTCCCTCTACATCTCTAGAATTCTTTTATTTTTATTTATTAAACGTCTCTGATTCTTCTTGAAAGGTTTTAGATGAAGGGGTTTCACTTTTACACTGTTTAAAGAACAAATAATTGTACTCACATTTATGAATTTCTACATTTAAAACTGTATAGAAAGGAAAAGAGAATGAAATTGTATGATTCAAGACATTATTACATTCTCCTTTTTTGTGTGTTTTTGGTTCTTCTCTAACTCGGGGATTCATGTATGCCAAGCAATCTACCCCTGACATGTGTCCTTAATACAATCTTGGCACGAATTTCTTCAAATGTTTTACCATGGCTACTTTTATGTTTCTCACAATTGGACAACATTTTTGGGAACCTTTAAAAATGAGTATTTACAGTAAGAAGCAAAAAACCAATAGTCATTACAGGTAATTCTATGAATATTCAATTCATTAACTTTATCTTTATTTAACTGGCATTCTTTATGAAATACTGACTTCTGTTACTGTAGCTGTTGCTGTGGTATTAAAAGTAACATTTAATATCAATCAGAGTTCACCAATTATTCTATTTCTCTGAAAAGGTATGTGAATAATATTGAAGATGAGGAATAAAAACATTATTTTTTTAAATCCCAAAAGAAATATGTTAATTTTTACAGATTAATTTTTCATTAATATTATCTCTTAACAGTCAGGAACACTTTGGGTAACAGTAGGTTAGCGTTCTTACCTTTATTAATTAAAACTTCAGAAACTGATGAAGAAATTAGTTAAACTGTGCTTCTGGATTCTGTTTTTGTCAGAGATTGGTATATATTATATTGGTGAAAAACACACTGCAGTTTCTCTGGGAAGAAATATCTTTCCCATGTTACTTTTTAATTGAACAAAACAAAATTTTTCTTGCTACTCAGGGAGTTTAAATATTAATAAGTTGATTAAATCAGGGAAAAAATCCCATGGGCTTTAGAACTAGTCTTTCTGTTATGTGTGCAGTTATTAAGAAACACAAAATCTGACAGAAGAAAGCATAATAAAGTGGTTAGCACAGTAATTAGAGTTTTTATACTTTTTAAGTATTTTGGATAAAACCTAATGACAGCTCAATATCAGTCTGAACACACTGAACCTGATAGAAGAGAAAGTGGGAAGTACTCTACAACATATAGGCACAGGAGACCACTTCCTAAATAAAACCCCAGCAGCACAGACATTAAGGGCAACATTGAATAAATGGGACCTCCTGAAACTGAGAAGCTTCTGTAAAGCAAAGGACACTGTCACTAAGACAAAAAGGCAACCCACTGACTGGGAGAAGATCTTCACCAACCCGCAACAGACAAAGGTCTGATCTCCAAAATATATAAAGAACTCAAGAAACTAGACTTTAAAATGCTAATTAACCCAATTAAAAAAAATGGGGCACTGAACTGAACAGAGAATTCTCAACAGAAGTTCAAATGGCCAAAAGACACTTAAGGGCATGCTAAACCTCCTTATTGATCATGGAAATGCAAATCAAAACCAATTTGAGATATCATCTTACACCTGTCAGAATGGCTAAAATCAAAAACACCAATGATACCTTTTGCTGGAGAGAATGTGGAGTAAGGGGTATATTCATCCATTGCTGGTGGGAATGCAAACTTGTGCAACCACTATGGAAAGCAGTGTGGCGGTTTCTCAGGAAATCTGATTACCTATTTTATTCCTATGTTCATGCAAACAGTGACTTCTTTTGGCATAATTTATTATTCTCTGGATCCCTACCATGGGTATTTTCCTTTGTTAGAAAGGTATCCACTTATAGAAAAACTACTTCCTAATGATGAAATATTGTTAGTAATTTTGAACATTGCATAAACTGTAAATAACTGTATGGAAAACAAAGGAAAAGTAGTTTTATTTTTATTATTACATCATATATCACATCCTTATCACAGTTTATCCTCCCTTCCAGTCTTCCCACTCTCTTCCACACTTCTCTCACCCAGATTCACCCTTCAACATTTTCCACTCAGAAAAGAGAAGGCCTCCTGTGTCTATAAATGTAACACTGCATAAAGAGCTACAATGAGACTAGCCACATACCCTTTTGTCAAGACCGGATGTAGAAAACCAGTAGAGGAAAAAGGTCCCAAAAACAGGAAAAAAGAGTCAGAAGAACATAAGGACAGAGATTTTACTGGTGATGTTTTGCAGTAGGCAAAGCACAATCATCTCTAGTTGTCTTACAAGCTTCTGTACATCCATATAAAGCAAGGAGAAACACTGATGTTTAACATCAGAAGATGGCTAAAGAGCTTGCACATCAGTATGAAACATAGAGTTCATTTAGAGTAAACCATTTCATTAATTTGTTTACAAAATGAATTTATGCTCTAATTAAATGTATAAAATATATAAAAATATTTTAACGGACATTATTTTTCTCACACTGCTACCAATCTGGAAAATAATTTTCTCAGTGCCCCTGTGACATCTTTGTTCCCCAGGCTGTATATTAGGGGATTAAACATTGGAGTCAAAATGGTGTAAAACAGAGAAAGGTGTTTGTCTGTCCCCTCATTCTTATTAGACTTAGGTTTTAAATAGGTGATGCTAGCTGATCCATAGAATAAAAACACAACTATAAGGTGGGAAGAGCATGTGGAAAAGGCTTTGGTCCTTCCTGTGTTTGATGACAATTTCAGAATGGTTGAGATGATCCTGATGTAAGATGCAAGGATCAACATGAAGGGAACAGTGACAATCAAGACAGCAAATATAAAGACCACAATCTCATTCACAAAGATGTTTCCACATGCCAATTTGAGCAAGGGAGGTATGTCACAAAAGAAGTGATTGATTTGGTTAGATTCACAGAAGGGAAGAGACAGAATCTGATATGTCTGCCCCACCTGAATGGGAATCCCAATGATCCAGGAACCAACCACTAGTTGGGTACACACCGTGTGACTCATGACAACAGGATAGTGTAGAGGGTTGCAAATGGCCACATAACGATCATAGGCCATCACAGCCAGGAGGAAGCACTCTGTGGCCCCCAGTATAAGGAATAGGCACATTTGTGTAGCACAGGCAAAAAAAGAAATATTTCCTCTCATTGTAAAAAGATCCATAAGCATCCTAGGAAGAGTGACAGATACATAACAGATTTCCAGGAAAGAAAAATTGCTGATAAAATACTACTTGGGGGTTTGCAGAGTGGGCTCAACCCTTGTGATTAGAATGATGATTCCATTTCCCAACAGAATAATTATGTAGATGGATAGGAAGATTCCAAAGAGAAACCAGTGCAATTTGGGAATATCAGAAAATCCCAAGAGAACAAATTCCATAGGTAGAGTAAGATTTGTTTCGATGATATTTAGTTTCTTTCCTCTTTGTAGGTTCCCCAGGTTGAATTTCATTTTCCTCTTTTCAAATAAGAAGGTATTTATGCTTTGGTCTTTATAACTTCTATTTTTCTGAATCTTGCAGTTGGAGTTTCTGTGCTCTGAAAATAGAAGGAATGAATCAAAATGTAACCAGTTTTATCAATAAGGTCTTCTGAATGTATTTGTCACGTTAGATATATACTCTAATTATACCAATGAAATCCATGCAGACATATGATATTATTCACTTGCCATAGCACAAAGATAATACGCACATACTTGATCTTCATGTTACACTATAGGGACATTTCTCTATCCTCCCTTGGTATATCATAGCCTCAGAATTTGTTTAAGCTAGTTCCTGACTTTTAAAAACTTTAAAACTTTCAGAATATTATTTATCTTGAATTTTAAAAGTAACTTTGACATATTTGAGACTTTATTATTATTAACTTCACTCATAAATTTTTAATCTTGCATGTAATCTAAGCTAAATAGAACTGAAGGTTTTGCCTCATTTGCCAATGACCGGATGAGAATTTCCAGTTACTTTTCCTGTGGATGGAATTACTATTTCTCTTTAGATATATAAAACATTGAGGATGATATTCCTTTAAACAAACTTTTTCTTTCACTTGTAGTGTAGAAAATGACTGACTATTGTTACTTTGTTAAGACAATACATATTTTAATAACAAATAAAATGTATTATATTAAATAAAAATATTTATCTTTATGCTTTTATTAAATAATATCCAGCTTTCAGCAATGACAATGTGTTAACAATTATTTCAAAAGCAGGCTAAAAAGTAGGGTATTATGTAGGAAAGAGAAAGAATAAACATTTTAACCTCAATAAATAAATAATGATTTATTATTTGGTATAGCTTTGGCACATAGACAAAGATCTGGCAGCCTGCTCCACAGACACTTGCTCAGTTGTGTTTATTGTCACTTTATTCACAATAGCCAGAAGATGGAAAATAACTGTTTTCCTCAATGATAAATTAATGAAGAAAATTTGGCATGTGTACACTATGAAGTTATATTGTGCTGTAAAGAAAAAAGTAATCATGAAGTTTTCTAGAAAATGGATGGAACTAGAAAATTGTACATTGTATAAGAGAATGCAGACCCAGAAAGATAAACACCACATGAAGCCTATTATTTTAAGTTTGAATTAAAATTCCTTTTAACTTCTCATATTTGATATATTTAAATTCCCTTCATATTATGCAAATATTAAGAATTACTTAATTTCAGATTGTCTATTTATAATTTTTATTGTTTGTCTCTCTCCTTCTCTTTCCCCCCTTCATGTCCCCTCTCCTCACCACCTCTCTCTCCTATCCCTTTCTCATTCAGTCTCTCTCTATCTCCTTGTCTCTCCATCTTTCTCTACCTCTCTTTTTGTATTTGTAGCCTGAGGAGGGTTTTGTACAAATTCCACAGCCCACAAGCAGAGGTCATAGGATTTCTTTTGGTATTTGATTTTTTTCTTGCATGTGTAACAAAGGAATTGAATTGAAGCAGCTACTTCCCTTATTATTGAGCTATTTAACCAAACTTCAACTCTGACTGTTCTTTACATAACCATGCTATTCTGTGTATTCATTTCTCCGATCCATTGTTTCTAATACATTGTTCTAGCCCAGGGTCCTATGAAAGCCAAGCTTAAATGCCTTCAACTATTTCCTTTTATTTTTGACATGATGAAATACATATTTAGAAACCCTTTAAATATGGAAAACTTAGTGCATTTACAGATTTCATGGAAGTCACTTGTTGCTTGTGAGAATTATCACGAATTGCATTCATAAAAATGGGTCAAATGGTTTATTATTTATATTTCATCATTTCATGTAATAAAAATAAGTTGTTTATGTCCCCACTGTTTATTGTACAGGAAAAAAAATGAGAATCAAAATGTTGGTGAAAAACAAGTCGTCGTAATGCACATCCATAATCCAAGTTCTTAGGGTTTGAAGGCGAGGGGATTGGTGTGAGATCAAGGCAATCCTGGTTTGAAGGCAAGGGGATTGGTGTGAGATCAAGGCAATTCTGGCTGTAAAAGTAAAATGTCTCATAAAACAAAACATTCTCCCAATAGCAGATGCTGTTAGTTAAACAATCATGTTGGCTTTTGAAAATTTTAGAGATTTTTCTTTTTGTCATATTTTCAAAATTTTCTTTTATAATTTCTTAATTCTTTTTGTCTATTCATTTTATTTGATGTCTATATGTTAATGAAAGGACTTCACCAGATTTTTATGAAGGAAGTAAGGCTTGAAAATAGGCCAATGCTATCGTAATAGCAGATGTTGTGTCCTAATCCAAGAAAAGAAATTTAGATGCTTATATAAAAATGTGCCCTTTATGGTAGAAAACATGCAGAGATAGTTACTGGAAAGTACCACAGCCTATTTCTCTGAAGTCAAATATTTAACAGTATTCAGAAAAAACAAAACCCTAATCTAGTTGTCAATCATGTTGTCTAGATTCTGGAAAACCCCTTCTAGTCTGTGTTCATGTCAGTTCTGCACGCCACACAATGTAACATGATCCATTATATTACAGATGCATACAAGATTCTTCTCTACTATTTCATCCGATATGATTTCAAAGTAAAGTAATGGTACACCTTATCACTAGAGTTGGGTACTTCATGTGAATCAAGATATCAAAATATCATACTAATTTTTACCGATTAGATTAAAATATGTGGTATTGCATAAAATATACAATTGCTTTTTATTCTTTATTTATTTGAGTAAAATTCTGTATATTTTCCTTTTATCTAAATTTATTGCATGAAAAGTAAAACAACTCTTACCATATTAAGCACATTTAGTCACATACTACATACAAATTCTGTCAGGATTTTTATTGGGAGTCATATGTCCAATATAAAGACACAAATCTTTACAATCAAATCAGCTACTGTTCAGCAATCATGACACTTGTAATGTAGAAGAAAGAATTGCTGTTTGTTTTTCCATCTGCCAGGAGAATCCTTAATACAGAGAAAGTATTTCTAGGAAACCTGTTACCATAGTAGATTTCCCTTTATTAGCAACACAACACACTGTACTTTCATTATAATCAAAACAACACTCTTTCATTATCCTCCTTAATATTTTTTCATAATGATAGATAAATGTAAAAAAATAAATTTTCAGTGGGTTACAATATTATTTTATCAATTAAATTATTCAGTAAAAAATTACAGGATTACCAAGCAATAAAACTTTGAGTTCAATATATTAAAATTCATTATTTAAGATGATTAACATGAATTATTAAATCATGATTCTCAAACTCATATTGCAGAGAGAAATGAGAACATATTATCAGGTTACCTTTTTGGTTTTGTTAAAGTTGTTCTTTTTCATTGAAATACTTTGTTTTTAATATATATAAACAGGAGCTTTAACACATTGAAATCAGAGCCTTAGTTGTCTTCTAAACACCCTATGTCATTTATAGGGAAAATACTCCTTTCCAGTGGGGATAACTATTCTCAATTGTCACACCTAAATTAATACCTAGGTGCCCAAGTTTGCAATTAATCTGGCAAGTGTCCACATTACAAATTACTATTGTGTATCACACACTAGACTTTTTTGTAACATCTCCACAGAATTCTTCCCCAAACACATTCAAATTATTCACTAAAAAAAAAATATTCACTAACCCCAGAAGAATAAATATTACAGCTTTTATATTATCTATGAAATGTGAGCATTCACATTGTTTATCTGTTTGATTTCTTAGCTGTGTTATGTTGTTTGTTTTCATTCCCATGGGAAGAATTACACTATCCAGAGGAATGAAGATGAACCACCCTCCCATCACATTGTTATGCTCTAGCAATCTAACAGATACTCCAGAAACAAATCCTTCTGAAGCCACAAAATCAATGCCATGAACAACTGAAGAGAATTTTAATTGTGGAAAAAGAAGGCATTTAGCACATTCTGCTACCAAATGTTAATATTTTAAAACTCTCATGCTTCATTTATTCTAAACCGCTTTATACCTTGTCCTAAATATTTCTCAATTTAAAAAATGTAATTCATTTAATGGCTGGAATACTTTTCATTTTTTATTGTTTTTTTTTAATTTTTAAAACATGAATACTGCTCATATTTGCAATTTCAATATTAACACAGATAAATTGAATACCTTCATTTTTATACTAAATTAACAGATCAAGAGACAGTCTGTATTTCATTAAATTCATCTCATATATATTACATGCACACAGTCAAAAAGATTGATTATGGCTGAGAATCATAAAGTTGGCCTGGCCTACCCGATATGAGAAGCGCAAGTCATAGGATTTTAAGAATCCAGTCTATGGCTTCTGGGGCACTATGAGTTTTCCACTTCCTGAGAAGGCAAGGAACTCCCTTCTCAGTACAGTGAAGTACTCAACATTTCCTTCTATTTTTCTTTAGAAATGAAGGAATCTTGGATGCATGATAAGAAAATTGGTCTTAGACATTAATCATGAGTACCATGCATACCTTGTAAAATTCATTGTATCCAGGTTACTGATGCTAGCAATTACTATATTCTGTTTCAGATAAGGATGTAAAAGTATGATTGCTCTCAATAAAAATGTAAAGTCTCAGAGTCTTGCTGTGTCCCCTCCAACACAGCTGTGGTTTAATTTATCTCCAGCAGTATCCTTAACCTTGGCCTAGGAAGTAAACAAACACAAGTGCTTGTAATTAACATTAGTTCATGATGGAAGTATACTTGCTTCAATGTAATGAGCCCTTTCTGAAATATTTACCAAGTGCCTATACCTTGTAATTTTTTCCATGTCTTCTTGAATTTCAAGAAAAAAACAGCTTAGTACTCCTATGTAGTAGCATTTCGAACTTGAGAAATATCACTAACCTAAACTTGTGTGACAACCATTAATAACATTTCTCCTGGGATTCTCTTACTAAGTACTGGAGGTAAACCACACCATGTCACTAGAAATGAAGGTCTAAATCACTATCGATCTCTGTCATGAAGATTTCGTCTAATGTGTTCTAAGTAAAACACCTGCCAGCAAAATTACTGGCAATCAGATATTTCAATCCTACATCATCAGAAGAGAAGTCAAGAACAATGGCACTGAGTTTGAGATTTCGTCTAATGTGTTCTAAGTAAAACACCTGCCAGCAAAATTACTGGCAATCAGATATTTCAATCCTACATCATCAGAAGAGAAGTCAAGAACAATGGCACTGAGTTTTGATCCTACTGCACATTCTGGCTTTGTGGGAGCCTAGGCTGTTTGGATGTTCACCTTACTAGACCTGGGAGAAGGTGGGAGGTCTTTGGACTTCCCACAGGGCAGGAACCCAGTCTGTTCTTGGGGCTGATGAAAGAGGGAGAGTTGATTGGGGGAGTGGGAGGGATATGGAAGGCATTGGCGGGGACAAGACAGAAATCTTTAATAAATAAATAAAAAAATAAACAAAACTAATGATGAAAAATGTACAGTACAATATATTCAACTGACATGCACAAGACCATGAGAAGATTTTCTACAAAGTTTTGTTTAGTGACTTTACAGATATAAAATTTTAAAAATTCTAAAACTTAGAAAATTCCAAATATCAAGTAAATAGGATATTAAAAATACACCAATAATGAGACAAATAAATCAATGCAGTTGTTAAACCTACCAACAATATTAAATTTAAAGACTCATCAGGTATACTACTATTTCAATGCACAAAAGATAATTAAGGAAATGTTCAACTTCCTTAGCTATCAGAAAAATGCAAATCAAAACAACTCTGAGACACCATCTTACACCTGTCTGAATGGCTAAGATCAAAAACACCAAAGCTTATGCTGGAGAAGATATGGAGTAAGGGGAACACTCATCCATTGCTGGTGGGAATGCAAACTTGTGCAACCACTTTAGAAATCAGTGTAGCGGTTTCTCAGAAAATTGAGAGTCAACCCACCTCAGGATCCAGCAATACCACTCTTGGGAATATACCCAAAAGATGTCCCATCATACTACAAAAGTATTTGTTCAACTATGCTCATAGCAGCATTATTGATAATAGCCACAACCTACAAAAAACCAAATGTCCCTCAACTGAAGAATGGATAGAGAGTGTGTCACATTTACACATTAGAGTACTACTCAGTGGTAGAAAAACACTTGACATCTTGAAGTTTGCATGGAAATGGATGGAATTAGAAAATACTATCCTGAGTTAGGCAATCCAGACCAACAAAATGAATATGGTATGTTCTCATAAGTGGATACTAGTTATGAACAAAGTAAATTGAGCCTATAGTTCATGATCTTAGAGAAGCTATAATAATAAGGTGAACCCAAAGAAAAACATATATAGACACACCTGGATATTGGAAACAGACAAGATCACCTGACAAAATTGGGAGCATGTGGATGGGAGGATAGGAGGAAGGGGAAAAAGTGAAGAGAAGGAGAGAAGGGGAAGATTGGAGGAGCACTTGAAAGAATAGGATAGCCAAGATGGAGGAAGGACAGATATGAGAGAAAGGAAAGAGATGACTTGATTGAGGAAGCCATACGGTTAGCAAGAAACCTGACTCTAGGAAACTTCCCAGGGATCCACAAGGATGACTCCAGCTAAGATCCAAGCACTAGAGCAGAGGGTGCCCGAACTGGTCTTGCCCTGTCATCAGACTGACGATTATCTTAAATATCACCATAGAACCTTCATCCAACAGCAGATAGAAACAGAGGCAGAGACCCACAGTGGAGCACTGGACTGAGCTCCCAAGGTCCAGTTGAAGAGTAGAAGGAATGAGAATATGAGCAAAGAGTTCAAGACCATCCACTGAAACAGCTTACCTGAGCTAATGGGAGCTCACCTCCTCCAGCTGGACTGGGAAGGGAAAATCATAGGACCAAACTAGTACATCTGAATGTGTTTGACAGTTGTTTGGCTTGGGCAGACTGAGGAGCCACTGGCAGTGGCATTGGGATTTATTTCTACTGCATGTACTGGCTTTTTGGGATCCTATTCTCTTTGAATGTATACAATGCTCAGCCTAGATTAGTAGGGAGGGCCTTGGACCTTCCACAAACCAAAGTGCCTACCCTCTCTTAGGATTAGAGGGGGGTGTTGTGGGAGGGGGTGTAAGGAATGGGAGTAGGAGAGGGAGTGGGAATTTTGATTAATACTTTAAAAAACTATCTAATAAAACAATCTAATACTGTTACTACTCAGTGTTCTGTAAAGTTAATGATCAGAGTCACTTCCAAATTCACTCTGTGATGTTAGTATTACTGTGGTAATAAATCTTTGTTCTTCTTAAATATAAAATCAAGTGAAAACTATAGATCAATTTACTTGAGAAGCAGAGATGCAAAACTTCTCATAAAATAATTGAAATTTAACAACATAAATATCTTATATTTATAAACAAGTATCTTTTTTTCCTAATGGATGATCATGCCAGAAAATCATATAGGAAGTAATATGTATGTTTTCTGTTAAGAATTGTCTTTAAAATATTTCATGTCACATTTTAAAGTCCTAATTATATTGGTGGATCATACGAATACTTGCCATATTAGCAATTATTTTTGGAATGCTTTTAAACCTTTGAAGTTTGCATAACTTAAGTGTTTTGAGTCCTATTCAACTACAAAAGACTCATATTTTATAAGTTGACCAAATTATATCAATGCATATGCATACAATATCCTCCTTCCCAAGACTCTTCAATGGGGGTGTATATTCTAAGTAGCCTATGAAGATAGAAGAAAACCTATAATTTTCCCCACCCTCTGCAGTATAGTAATAATGAGTTGTAAAACCTCCTAGAGAATATAAAATTAGAAATATATGGGACTTGTCAGGAAAGATTTGATATTTTTGAAGATGCAGTATTAATTACATATGGTGTAGGAGGTTCAGTACATAGTTTCATTGTAGTTAATCTATGTTAATGTGGCATCCATGAAATGGCATAGCATTTAGTCACATCTCTTTTTTATTATTATTTTATTTTTTATTAATTTTTTTAATTAAAAATTTCTGCCTCCTTCCCACCTCCCTTTTCCTTCCCCCTCCCCCCACTCCCCATGCCCTACTTCCCTCCCCCCTCCCTCTCAAGTCCAAAGAGCATTCAGGGTTCCTTGCCCTGTGGGCAGTCCAAGGACCTACCCCCTCCATCCAGGTCTAGGAAGGTGAGCATCCAAACCGACTAGGCTTCCACAAAGCCAGTACATGCAGTGGGGTTAAAACTCAGAGTCATTGTCCTTGGCTTCTCAGCAGCCCTCATTGTCCACCATATTCAGTGAGTCCGGTTTTATCCCATGCATTTTCATTCCCAGTCCAGCTGGCCTTGGTGATCTCTTAGTGGGTGGGTGCCACCCTTATGGTCTTGACTTCCTTGCTCATGTTCTCCCTCCTTCTCTTCCTCACTTGGACCTTGGGAGCTCAGTCCATTGTTCCATTGTGGGTCTCTGTCTCTATCTCCATCCATCGCAAGATGAAGATTCTATAGTGATATGCAAGATATTCGTTAGTACGGCTATAGGATCTGGGGGGTGGGGTGGGATGGGGGAAAGGGGAGATGGGGAGAGAAAAGTGAGAAGGGGAGGATAGGGAGAACTTGGGGGAATGGGATGGTTGGGATAAGGGAAGGTTGGATATGGGAGCAGGGAAGTATATATCTTAATTAAGGGGGCCATTTTAGGATTGGCAAGATCCTTGACTCTATAGGGGTTCCCAAGGGTTCAGATACATGTTCCCAAGTAGGTCCTTGGGCAGCTGAGGAGAGAGAGCCTGAAATGGCCCTATCCTATAGCCATACTCACTTCTCTTTTTTTGAAAGATGGCAATCTTCACACATTTAGAAATGTTTCTACTAAATGCTAAAACAGGATTAAAACTTTAAAACACAAATATTTGAAGAATTGATTTCTGATACTCCAACTAGTATAACCTGGGCCACCATGAGCAATGACACCTTATGAATTTATTGGTGTAAGTTGAGATTATATGGTCCATGGGGTACTAAAATACTATCAGATACTAGACCTAAGAATGATGCCCAAGAACTTATAAGATCGAACAGACTAAGAAAGTGGTACTACTTCCACACCAGCACCCTATTAAAAATGACAAAAATTATTTCATTAAATAAAAAATATCTATACAGCAATGAAACAGTGAACTAAGGAGATATTTACAGAATATAAGATACCTTTGCTAGACAAGATATGGCATAGAATTAATGTCATATATATATATATATATCAACAATTAAAGAGAAAATAATTTAAATTACACAAAATATGAACCATCTACTAAAATAGACATCTTACAAATTATGATAAGCAGATATTCACTGCACATAATGTAAAATGTTCTGCCTCTTGGGACATCAAGGAAAAGTGGACCAAACTACACTTAGATTGTATATTGACCCTGCAAATTTTAGTCATTAGGAAAATAAATAAAAGAACTGGAGTGGTAGTTTAGAAATAAAGAAAAATTAAAGTTCCAAAGGATATAACAGCCTTTTCTGTCTTCCTGTGGCCCTGTCCTCCTGTAATGGACAGAAACTCACACAGGTACACAGAAATGCAAATAAAGAGAAAATCAAAATAAAGGAAAGAAATACCAAAAATTTATGAAAGCAAGAGAAAAAAAAGAGAGGACTATTTATACTTTTGTAGAATGCTTAAGGGGTTAGCCTCTATGGAAAGGAGCATTAAAGATTTGGTTTTCAGACTAAACATAAGTCATCTGTATGGTCAAGCTATAGCACTTTAAGGTAATGAACTAATGATTCTATATCAACAGATCACATAGGTACTGGCACACTAATTTTCATTTAAGTGCTTATTAATGAAATATCACTACAGCCTCCTTTAGAGAAAATCTTATACAACTGAAAAAAAATGATAAACTTAATTCTTTCTCAGAAATATATGAGTTTACTTATGCCATTAATGAAAGATTCCTTGTTTCTTGTTTTCTGTAATTTATGGGTTCTATATTGTATCTATAATGATGTGTATTATAACTCATGTATGTAATATACTATTGTTAAAAAGAAATAGAGAGAGAGGCCAAGAAGACAGGTGAGGAAGGACTTTAATAGGAGGCAACTACTGAAAGTATATTATGGATTTATATGAAAATACCTTTTATAAAATAGTAGCATATACAAATACAAGCAATACATACCATTTTGTGTGTGTAGGGATGTGAAGAAGAAAAATATATATTCCAAATACAGAGATCATCAGGACACATCTAAATAAAATTCTATAATATCTCCAATTCTACCTACTACTAGATTCAGAGAGAGCAGGAGTCAGTATCTGCAATTGGTTATGCATAATACCTAAAAACATGTGGTCACACAGAGGGCCTCAGTTAAATTTCATGGTTCATGAAAGAAAACAATAAGACACACATGTGGGAAAGGATTTTGAGAAATTGAGTTTTGAGAGGAGTAAGGAATGTTCTTCACATATGTAGAAAAAGTCATAGAACAAATTTAATTAAAATGTTATGTTTCATAAAACATTGACAATATAACAATTTGGTTAGTGCATTTTTTGCAAATAATGTTATACTAACTTTCAAAAGTAACAAAGAGAAGTCAAAACAGTAATTAACATCCCAAAGTTTAAATAAAGATGTAACAGTCTATGTGAGAACTGTGGTTGCATTCAATCACTGTACATAAGTCCATTGCACTATGCTCTAAGCAATAATCTTTTCAGAGCTGCAATCACTTCTTTGTTCCTAAGGCTGTATATCATGGGGTTGAACATGGGGGTCACAACCGTGTAAAAAAGAGAGAGGAGTTTGTCACTTAATGCAGAATGTGATGACTTTGGCATTAAGTAGGTAATAGATGCAGAGACATAAAACAAAAGCACCACCACCAGATGTGAGGAACATGTGGAGAAGGTTTTTGCCCGTCCTTCAGCAGTTGGCAACCTAAGGATGGTTGCAATAATTTTGCTGTATGATGTTAATATTAATAAAAAAGGGATTGTAGCTAGCAAGATAACCACTGCATAGGCGTATAACTCGTTAACAGAAGTATCTCCACAGGCCAGCTTAAGTACAGGGGGTATGTCACAGAAGAAGTGATCTATCCGGTTAGCATTGCAGAAATGTAGAGAGAATATCTGACAGGTTTGCCCTAGCTGGAAAGGCATGCCACCAAGCCAGGAGCCCACTGCCAGCTGTGTGCATTTTGTCTGGTTCATGACCAGAGGATAGTGCAGAGGGTTGCAGATGGCCACATAGCGGTCATAGGACATCACAGCCAGGAGAATACCGTCCGTAGCTGCCAGCATTAGGAAGAAACACATTTGTGTGGCACAGGCCAGAAGAGAAATGCTTCTGTCCTGGGTCCGAATGCTGTACAGAATCCTAGGGAGAGTGACTGAAACATAACAGATTTCCAGAAAAGAGAAATTTGACAGGAAAAAATACATGGGATTGTGTAGTGCAGGATCGATTCTTGTTATCACAATTATGAAGCTATTTCCAAATAGGATAATTACATACATTATAGAGAACATTCCAAATAGAAAGCCCTGGAGGTGGGAATGTCAGAGAATCCGAGGAGGAGACACTGTGTCACTGTGGAAGTGTTGTCCTCTTCCATGATGTTTGTGTGTATCATCTGTGAGGATGATCCAACAAGAAGGACACCTCCTTATTCTCAGCTTTGAATCTTATGTGCATATTTTAAGTTCTGCTTACAAATATCTATATTTATACTTTATTAAATCAGAAATTGCAATGACATATACTCTTTGTTATTAAATGTACCTTTGAGGTAAATGGTGCTGCACTCTCAGCTCTCTACTAGATATATAATACATATTCTTTTTAATGGCACAATAACTCATAATATTTTAAATGTTTATCTAAATATGCAATTGACAAATTCTGAATTAAATATTTCATTTCTAGTTGTCTCCTTAATATTCTTCCAAAATTGCTTTTTATTATTTTTACAAATCATTTTCATTTCAATTAAATATCCTTTATATACTTAAAATTATGAACAGAAAAATTTATTCATCTTTTCATGTGATTTTCTAAATCCCCTTTATCCCAATAATCCAAAATATATACAATTTCATTGCAAAGTACATAATAAATTGTACACATGATTTGATGAGATTCTCTTTTACATATAAAATTTTGGAAGTGTGGTGTAAAATCTATGCAATCATAATTTATGTTTTCTACATTGCTGAAATTATTGAATACTAAATGTAAATCAAAAGACACAGTAATCATAGATTTTTAAATGGTACTTACTCTGCAGTTTCATTTGTTTGTGATGCAACTGTCTCAGACATAGTTTCATGAATGCTAGGTGACCTCTCTCCCCCAAGGTATTCCTTCAACTCCTCTAGGCAAGTTATACACAAAAATTGCTAATAAATAAAAAAGCTTTTTCAAATCATTTAACATTTCTGTCCTTGTCTTTCTCTCCATCTTATCTATGTACAGGTGTGTTATTTGCAATTCTCCATATTCTCAAGTTCATACTAAGAAAGAAATTTAGTAGAAATTTCAACCTAACTACAGGTATTGGTTTTTATTTAAATCCTCTATAAATATTAACTGTTATTGCTTTTGAAGCAATGATTTTCTTTGATACAGATACTGTGGCATTAATTAAAACTTTTAATATACATTGCCTTGTGTTTAAATAATAAAATTTAGAAATTGAAAATAAAAGTAGAGGCTTTTCTGCTATTATTGTGAGAGCTTGTGATTTTTGTCTTTAAGTTATTTATATGATAATATAAAATAATCTAAAAATTAAATATTATTTTAATATATATATATATAAATGTGCATTATTTTTGAAGAACTTTACTATGATAAAATTCTATTGAACCAAATAAACATATACAGTGATTCTATTAATATTTTTAGGTTAATTACAAATAGATATTAACATTCTGTCTTCATGAGATGTTTTGAAATTGTAGCTTTCAAGGTAATATCAGTGATCTTCCTTTAATATTTTCACACTATATTGTAGATAGGTGTATCTTTTGGATATATTCTCCCTTGATGTCTTATCATAAACACATTTAAGTATATACCTGACAGAAAATGGTAAACTAATACACCTTAGCAATACTGTGTTAATATTGATGACCATGATCCTTATTGTACCAATCTTCCATGTTAAACAATGCATATGATGCTTTCTCGAGTCATATTTCATCAATATGTCATCAATGGACAGAAAAACAGTGCAAAACCAAGCTGAAATGAAATGGTGTTTGAAACTAAACCAGAAATAAATCATTGTAACACCCGATTTGGTGTTACACCCTCGGTACAGTTCGCGCGCCACTGTACCGAACGCGAGTCGGGCAAGGGCCTGGAGATTGAAAAGAAGACACAGAGAGACCAGGGTCATTCGAAAGAGATCAGCCGAATGCCACTTTATTCAGCATTGGGGGAGTCCTTATCTACCTGACTGCAGCACAAGGATCTCCGCCCAGGCAGGTGGGAAATTACCATATTAACAATGGAGTAAATGCCCTGCAGCTAACCACCAGGTGGGGCAGGCATAGCACAGAAACACACAGGAAGCTTAGTTAGTTGATCATAAACTGTCCCCATGAATGCACCACAGGAATAAGGGAGACCAGGGCCCTACAAATCATTCAATTTTTCTATTAATTACTTTGTGTAGTTTTATTCAAATGCTGATAGTAAAATATCAAAATAAAAGTACAAAGGTTTTTCAGTCAATTGTAGTCTATGATCTTTGGAATTATGTAAGTTACAATTCTTACCTTGATTTATTGACATACAAGAGCAAAATGATGAGGAAGTTTCTTTTTCTAAGCTCAAGAGTTTACCTTCATTTGCAACAGAGGTCAAACACTTCTGAAATATATTCTTCTGTCACAATACACTCTTCTACATAAAAAGGAATGTTTTCTACCCTGGGGACAACTCCTTTCCTTGGTAATTTCTAATTGTAAACAGAACCCTTCTTTAAAATGTCAGTCATGAATTTAGTAAAACAAGTACCACAAATTAAATTAAAATCATATATATATATATATATATATATAGTCATAGTCAGTATTTGTTTCTGTTATTATTGGGAAACACTAGAAATGAAAATATTAGAAATTAGTAACTATAATTTTTGTAATGCTGAAGATTGAAGCTAAGGCCTCCTGATGGAAAATACACACTCAGCTACTGAATCACTTCTCAGCAGTTATTTATTAGGGTAACAGACCACTTGATTACAAAAACTGTTTTTGCTGTGATCAACCTGCATATGTGTTCTTAGTGCTGAAGTCTGTTGTTTCTGACACATTCATAAGTGTTTCTGCATTTTATATATGCAAGATATTTTACCATGACTAAAAGTATGTACTATCTTAGAATACACTGAAATGTACTTTTTCAGACCACAAATCTAATAACATTTTGACATCTTCAGTATGTCTTTCATTCAAAAATATAGTGCCAAGAATAGACACATTTAATTCTAATTGACAAAAATACACAAAAAATCAAAACTAAATAAATAAATACAGCTGCCCATGTTCCATTATTAACTATTTGAATCAGGAAATAGTATTTCAAGTAACAATAGCTCATCAAAATCTAGTTACAAATTTACAGCAACTGGGAGGAAAAAACTTCTGAATTTATTGTCTAGCTGAACTACCATGATGGGTAAGTATGAATTTAGCTGTCTCAACCATTTAGACATCTACCTTGTCACTTAATGAATTCTCCATCAATTATTGCCCTTTTTCATTCCCAATTCATAAAGAAAATTGAAAAAAACTCAAAGACCCCATATAAACAGACATAAATTCACATTCACAAAATAAATGGAAGAAAATGTTAAATGACTGAGAATCTGTCATTAATTTACAGATGTTCAGATTAAGATAAGAGAAATTATGATTAAAAACTATTCAATTTCATCCTGTCTACATGTTGACATCCTTCCCAATGATGGAAGACTATGTGTTAATGGGCTAAATTTGACTTATACACTTTGCATTAATGTGTTTAAATCCTAGTTGTTATTAACATACTGGTATAGCTGAAAGTCGTTTTCTTTTTTCTTATATTTATGCAACTATGTAATTGGAATTAAGCAAATTTGACATGTCTTTTCTCCATTTATTATCTGAGTCAATCTTTGGTTGCATCCTTTTTTTTTTAATTTTCATCTTTTGTCGAAAGGTAAACAGTAATTCGGACATTGATATGATAATTTTAGCTGAATCTGGCCTGCCAGCTTCTCTCCTGAGTTCTAATTTCAAGGATTCTAGAAAACACTATGCAAACTTTCAAAGGATAGAAACAATTAAGCAGTTCTAACCAGCTGCAACATCTATAAACCATAACAATTACCAGTATATCAAGATATGTACAAAGGTAAATTAAGTGGCATTCACAGATTAATGGGATACAATTGCTGATTAATCAGACTTGGGAGCTCTTTAATAGGAGAAGACTCATGTCTACTCCAGGAAACATGCCCAGCTTAGAAAAGAATCTACTATTACAACTATTCAGATTAGCATAATTTCTTTCTACATTCAAAATCTTATCTTATGCCCATTAGTAAGTACATGTACAAATCCTCATCAAAGGAGACTCCCTTTACTGCAAATGGAAACTACAAAAAACCGCAGAGATCAAAAATGGTGGAGATCTCAGACCCAAGAGATAATATATCCTGCATCTATGACTCTAAGAACTTCATGGAAAATGGTGCTAACGGATAGTTAGAACCAGAATTATGAATATGGTTGCTGCAAGACAATCTCTTCTAGAAATGGTTGCATAAACAAGAGCATAATAAAGGTAAAAGCAATGAACATGTTAACATGGGAAGAGGGAAATTTCCTAGGGTTCTAGTCTTAGGCAAAAAGAAAAAGAAGAACACAGGTAAATATTTTCTACTGGTAGAAGGAAAACTAGGCTTTCCTAGTGATTAGCCCCTTTTTGGTTGTTTTATTGTAGTGTGGTCAGCTTTACAATCACATATATACAAATAAATAAAAACACAGCATGCTGTATTTATATATAATTGTGCATTTGTGCACATTTGTATTTGCTTGTAGGCATGTACATGTGAATGTGTGTCTGTAAAACAATAATAATAAAAGAAAAAGTGCCAATCAATATACTAAGAGTGAAGTGCTTCATAGAGATTCAAAGGAGAATAATGGGATAAAACAGAAAGGAGAAAATGGAGGGCAGAAATGGATTTAATATTATTTCAATTATATTATTTAAATGAATACAATTGATAAATAAAATTTTAGGGCAGATAGGGACAATGGGGAAACTTGAGATATTGCTGGTATGTGTATAAACCTCAGTTTGAAAGATATTCCAAAACTAAAATGAGAACTGTTATGTGACCCAGATAAACTGCTATTCATTCAAACCAATTGAAGTCAACATGTCATAGAGATGTTTACAAATCAATTTCATCTATAGTCATTTTCATATTAAGGATTGCACCTTTAAAGTTAATGAGAAATATTCAATGCAATTGGAAGTTAGCTTCCATTTATGTTTTAAAGGGTTAGGGTTTTAAAGGTTGTTGTTAAGATTCCAAGCTTAATACCTAGAGAAAAATTGAGTATAATAAGATGTGATATACTTGCAAATACTCAGGATTTCGTTATGATATCAGGAATATTAAAAAATTTCGTTTTCCATAGATAAAACTCCATATTAAACAGTAAAATACTAAAATATCTCATCTTTCATCACCATAATCAAAATATCCTAAGTGAATAAACATTTTTTCATATTTATGTATGATATATATTAAAAGATACTATGGTTAACAAATACGTATAGGCAGTATGTAGATGCTCTTGTTTTGTTTGTTGGTTTTCAATGCTACAATACAAAATGAAAGCAATAGCAAAATCAAAAACCAAAGATGACTGCTGTGAAAACCTAGCACACTACCACTGAGCAATTTTACACATAATATTTACATAATATCTTGTTTAAAAAAACTTTAAGAACTTTAACTACAACCATTTATGAAAATATGATGTGAACAACAATTTGAATATAATAGAAATTTATAGATGAGGATGTATTTAAAAGTATATTTTATGACATAAACCATTTTATGATAGTTCAAAAGATTTTTAAAAGTATATTTATTGATATTATCATTGTTCAAGTCTCACTTAAGCCACCGTTTCTGGTATCACAGCTGGAATCCTTGTCTTCTGACTTTTATAATCCCCTTCTACTCTTTTGCCACATTTCCTGAGTCTTATATGCAGGAGATGAACTGAGAATGTATAATTTGGTGCTGGAGTTTTCATAACCCATTGTTTTTGACGTTATATTCAGTTGTGGTTTTCTTTAATAGCCTGGTGTGGAAGGTTCTTCTGTCTATGTGTTTCTGTGTGAACATTTTAGGGCTAAGTGGTGGAGAACAAACAAGCATCCTCCTCCAGCAATAGCCTTCATTTGCAATAAAGAAATGATACTTGATGACCCTATCTGCCCTGAAATCATATATACACAAACAATACAGAAAAACTGAGAAAGTTGTCTTAATGTATTTGTTTATATCTATATAACTATCTATCATCTATCTATCAGTCATTTATATATTTATGTATCTTTATATTTATCGACTTATACATCATCTATCATTTAAATATCTATATATCTATAATCAGCTGTCTAATCACATACCAATAATAATCAAAGAAAAAGAGTTCATCATTTTGGAAAGGAGATGGTATAGGTAACATGGAATGGACAGGAGGAAGGCGCATGGGAGAGTTTAGAAAGAGGGGCAGGAAATGGAAAATGATGTAATTATATTTTAATTAAATACATTAAATTTAAAAAGTAGATCACATTATAACATAAACACAGTGGACGTGTAAAAGGAATCTAAACACTTGGAATATTTTTGATAAGGGTTGAGGAAGCTGTTCATTCACTTGTATATAACTCTGTGGTTCTTCATTTTAAGTAAAACTCTTCTCAGAGCTGCAATCACATCCTTGTTCCTAAGGCTGTATATCAGGGGGTTGAACATGAGAGTCACTGTTGTGTAGACGAGAGAGAGTAGCTCATCAGTTCCTGCAGAATTAGTGGATTTTGGCCTAAAGTAGTTAATGGTTCCTGATCCAAAAAACAAAACAACTACCACCAAATGGGAAGAACACATGGAGAAGGCTTTTGTTTGTCCTGTGGCTGTTGGCAACTTCACAATGGTGGCAATGATTTTGCTATAAGATCCAAGTATCATCATAAAAGGGAAGGCAACAAACATCATAAACACTACATAGACAGCCGTCTTACACATTGAAGTATCCCCACAGGCCAGCTTGAGAACTGGTGGAATATCACAAAAGAAGTGGTCTATTCTATTAGAATAACAGAAACGTTGAGAGAATATTCCACAAGTTTGTCCTATCTGAATTGGGATGCCTCCAACCCAAGAGCCAATGGCCATCTGAGTACACTTTGTTGGGTTCATGACCAGCGGATAGTGCAGAGGATTGCAGATGGCCACATAACGGTCATAGGACATCACAGCCAGTAGGAAACACTCAATAGCTGCCAGAATTGTGAAGAAAAACATTTGGACGGCACAGGCCAGAAGACAAATTCTTCTATCTTGAGTCCAAAGATTGTACAGAATCCTAGGAAGAGTGACAGATACATAACAGATTTCCAGAAATGAAAAATTGGCCAGAAAAAAGTACATGGGCTTTTGTAGTGCAGGATCAATTCTGGCTATGACAATTATTAAGCTATTTCCTATTATGATAATCATGTACATTATGGAGAACATCCAAAACAGAAATCCTTGTAGGTTGGGAAGCTCAGAAAATCCCAGAAAGAGAAACTGTGTCACTGTAGTGGAATTATCCTCTGGCTTGTTGTCTGTGTCTTCCATCTGCGGAGATAATTCAAGTAAAAGTGAAATGATTTCCTCGTGATTGTCTACTTTTTTTTTTTTATATTTTTGAGGCAGGGTTTCTCTGTGTTTCTTTGGAGCCTATCTTAAAATAGCTCTTCTAGACCAGTCTGGCCTCAAATTCACAGAGTTCTGTACAATAAAAATAGTATAATACTCAAACTCTTAAATGTGCTCATTATGATATTTCTTTTCCTTTTTAATATCCTGGCAAGATGTCAATATATGCTCTAGTTAATAATAATAAGATATGCCATTATTACTCAGTAGCAGAACTCCAAATTGATCCTCCTTTATGCAACAATTCTATTCCTTCCATTTGTATTTTTATTCTTGCCTAATATTTTATTTTATATGTGTAATTTTCACACTTAATGTTTTACAGTTTAATAAAGATTCATTTTGCCATGTTAAATTATTGTTTTACATATGTTTTATTATGTTTTTCATTTTGCCCACACCCTCCAGATCCTTTCCACATCCCTACTCGCCAACTCTTTGTTCTTTCTCTCTGTTACTCTTTCTCTCCAAACAATGAAAATCAAACCAAACAAACAAAAAAAGACAATAATTTTCAAGAAAAACAAAAGACCATCAAAACTAAAACAAAACAAAACAAAACAAAAAAAACCACAAAGTTTATGCTGTCTCTTCCAAGTCCTCCTGAGCAAGATGTGCTGTTTGTACATCCAGAGACACTTTATTAGAGAACACATATTTTCCATTTCCCAGCAGATATCAATTGCAAATAGTTTTTAGGTTAGGAGTGGGAATTCATATTCTCTTCTGCATCTTAGTGCTGGGATTTTATCTTGTGTGAACCTCAGCTGCTCTAAATATTCTTTAAAGATTTTTAAAAGAACTTCGGCAAGAATATATTTATTATCTGAAACTGATTTTCTCAAACATTCTTAACTTCTTTATTCTGGCACAAAATCGTTCATTGTTAAATAATTATTAACAAACTACCACGCATAGTGAGGTGCTACTAATATGTAATGCTATGCTTATCTTTAATTTTAAAGTCCATTAAAATTGACATTCAACACTTTAATTCAGATTTTAAGAAAATTTAAGTTGGATAATCTGATTTTCAGGATCTTCTTTTTATCTTCTTGTATAGATTAATTCAGGAGGTAGAAAAATTGTGACTGACATTGATGGCCAAAGAGAGAGCTAAGAAGGGTGTGCACTTCCACACTCTGAAAGTAGAGATGTTGCAGAAAGGTTATCTACTGCACTTTTCTTTGAGCTGTTGCCAAATCTTTGAAATCTTCACTATTGTCCTTAATATTTTGCTCTCCTTCGTTTCATTCTGTGTTCTGCATTGTATTAGTCCAAGGGTTCACTCACGCACTTATTATTAAGTTCTTATTTATCATAATCATCTCATTTTTGTCACCAGGCAAATATTATAATTTCATCTGGTATCATATATACATGATATTGCATATATATATATTCCATAATTTATATTCAGTCATATATTCAGTAGATTATTTCATTGGAATAGCTCTTATTTCATCTACTCTTACAGAAATAGCTCACAACATACATTTTAAGGATTCGTTGAGTAATTTCTAAATGAATCATTATTAACTCAAAAAGAAAGGTGAAATTCACAGCAAATAGAAGGCAGACCACCAGTTATAGTCAAACACTTACATGTGTGTGGTTTTCCAAGATGTCAGTTCTAAAGCGTATGTATAAGCTAGAAAGCTTGTGTTAAATATGAAAAACTAACCTAATAATTTTCTGAGTATAGGAATGTAAAATTATAATTTATTTAATATTCTACAATTTCATATTGAATATTAACTAAAAGCAATTATTAAAAGATGAGAATGAATTTACTGAAAATTTAAAGAACAGAAACAAGTAGAAAGTTCTCACATCTTGAAGGTGTGACTTACATTCACAAACGTACAACACAGAAGTTTCCATTTTTCTACACTAAATAATAAAATTCACGTAAAGATTTATTCAACCACCTAATTGAACATATACCTGATTGTAGAATACAATGTTAAAAAATTTCATCCATTTCGTTAAGGACTAGAAAGTATTGTCATTTCTGAGTTTGTTCAGACAATCGTTTTCCTCAAGAACTGCTTCCATCAGATAACGCCACATATAAAATATCACCTTGTTCTTCCCACAGTGTGCCCCTTCTTACAGTTTTCGCCTCTCATTGCTCTTTAAGTAATAGAACACATCTCTACGTTGGACTCAACAAAGTTGTGAAGATATTCAAAAGAAAAAATAGCCGGATGAACAAACCCACTTCCTCGACATCTCTAGAATTTTATTTCTTGCTTTATTAAATTTCTCTGATATTTTGCTTGGTTTTAGGTGAGGAAGTCTCACTTTTACACCTTAAAAGAACAAGTAATTTTACTCACCTTTATGAGTTTTAACATTTAAAACTACAAAAAAGAAAAAGTTAATGCAATTGTATGATTCAAGATGTTCTTAATTTCTCATATTTTTTATTTGTTTGTTGTTCTGTTCTAACGCAGGGATTCATGCATGTCAAACAACACTCTAACCTGACCTATTTCCTTAGTATAAATGTCTTCAAATGTACTGTAACATGTCTGCTATTATGTTTCTAACAATTTGAAAATATTTTTGGATAACATTAGAAGTGAGAAATTACAGTAGGAAGGAGAAAATCAGTAGGCATCTCAGGTAGGTTTGGGCATATTGGATTCATGTACCTTACCTTAATTTAACTTGCATCTTTTTGAAACACTGATTTCTGCTAATGTACCTATTGCTGTGATATTAACAGGAACACTTAAAATCAATTAGAGTACACCTAACACTTAATTTTATGAAAAAGTGTATGAATAAAATTGAAGATGGGAAATAAAAAAGTTCACCTCTTTAAAGCCCGAAGGAAATATGTTAATTTTTCTAGATTAATTCATCATGAACAGTTAGGAACATTTTGGGTAAGAGTAGGTTACCAAGAAACTTCAATCATATTCATCAACATTTTGATCATCTGCTATGCGGTTGGAAATCCAGATTTAATACAGATATGTTTAAACATATCTGTCCAAAAATAAAATGATGTGATACATATTAGCACATAAGATAACAATATCAATGATAACAATTTTCCTCATCCTCCTTTTACAAAATGTATTTTCATTTATGTAATTAATGTCAAATATTAAACAGCAAAAAGTCCATCTGAAGTAATGATAAGTCCTTGAATTCTATTCATTATTTTGTGTGATTCTACTAGAATGATGATATTAAAAAAATAAAAGCACAAGTAAATTTGACATTTGTCAAAAGTAGTTCAAGAGTATCATTTTGGACTTAAACATATAGCATTCTTACGTTTATTGATTGATAAATTTCAGAACTGATGAAGAAATTAGTTGAACTGTGTTTAAGAATTTGTTTAGTGTTAGACTGGGCATCTTCTAGTATATATTCTATTGGAGGAAGACACACTAAAATTTCAGTGGGAGATCCTCACTGCTCTAGGGAAAAATTCCTTTCCCATGTTACTTTTTAACTGAATGAAACAAAATTCTTGCTACTCAGGGAGTTTAAAGTAATAATGAAATGAATAAATGAGGGGAATGATAGCCTTGGGCTATCGGTCCTATATACTCTTAACCTTTATGTTTTGTGTGCGGTTATTAAGAAATGCAAGTTTTGACAGCAGAAACATAATAAAGTGGTAACCATAATAATTAGAATTATTTTCCTCTTTTTGAAGTATTTTGAATATAATGGAAGAATTTTGCCACTTATCTAGTTTACACAGACACACACAAACACACACACATACACACACATATATGTACAAAAGACATATTTAAATAAGAAAAGTAAATCCTGTGTCCACATTTACTAATTTACTATATTTTGCTTAGACTCAAGAAATATATCTGAGGTGATTCATGCTTTGTCATCATTCACTGGAAAAGTATTTATCTCTGTTCATAGAATTATTCTATTGATTGTTAAAATGGATGGCTATATTTCAGTATTATTTATTTACATAACCATGATTTCCCACAATATGGATTACTTGTATACATACATAAAAGATGACTCTGTCTACTATACTTAATAAAAAGCAGAAAAATAACTATATGCACCAAAGGGAGTACAGTTAGGGGTTTGAAATCACTACATGATGAGCAAATTTCCTGGATGTGCAAAGTCATTGTTAAGGTTTTAAACCCATGATGTAAATTAATGGACAAAGCCAAGGACTTTTTATGGTAAGTGATTCATTTGGTAAGTCATATTTAGACAAAACTCTAATATGTAAAAGAATATGAGCATTTATTATTTTATTTCAGGTTCATTGTCAGTCTGCAAGTGTCATTTCAAATACTGCTGTCACTAATTCATGAAAGTAAATGATATTATTTCCAATAAATTTATAACAAAGTGTGACTTTCTATCTTAGACAATTTATCAGAAGTTATGTTTTGATAACAAATATTATACAGTTAGATAAAATGTGACATAGAATGAATTGAAATTTGTGATAAATTTTTCATATATATATCTACAGGCAAATCAGTTTCAACATTACAGGTACAGTTTAATTTTGAATAGCTATCTTTGTAAAATAAATCTTGAAATTTTATAATAGGCATGTAAAAGTATACTTAACAGCTACAGATCGATAATGTTCTAGTGAATCATTTAGATAATAACTCTGTCAGAATTTTGTAATAGGATATAAATAGTAACAGAAACTAAACCAAGCAAAATAATACTGCATCTAGGAAAACTACAACCTCATTCATGAATATGTCATCACTAGCAGGGTAAATTAGCAAGAGAATCACAGAAATGGTTGATGCATTAGGAACTACACAATGTTGTAATGAGGCTACTTGTTCATTTTTCCGACCAGCCAGACTCTGAAATATTCACATAGAAACTATATTATTTGCAATACTTTTTGGCTAATAGCTTAAGCTCATTACTAGTTAGTTCTTACATCTAGAATTAACCCATTTCCATTATTTTATATTTTATATTTTACTATGAAGCTCAAGGTCTACTGGCAAGTTTCAAACTGGCAGCTTGCGTATTTCCCCTCTGGTGGCCACATGGCTTCTCTTTTACTCTGCTTTCTTTCTTCCAGCATTCAGTTTAGTTTTCCCACCTCGTTTTATTCTGCCCTATCACAGGCTAAGGCAGAATCTTTATTCATTAAGCAACAAAAGCAACACATATATGACGGACTTCCCACACCAACAAAATAATATAAAGTTTGTGATGCTGGCCCTACCTTTATTGGAATTTCCCTGATCCAAGATCCAACCACAAGCTAGGAGTACATACACAGAGTGTGACTTCTGACTACAGAATAGTAGAGAAGACTGCAAATGCCTACATAGTGGTCATATATTTTCACAGTCAGGGGAAAGTACTCTGTGGGCCACAGAATAAGAGTGAAGTACATTTGTGCAGCGCAGCCAATGAAAGAGATGATTCTTCTCTACGTCTCAAGGTTGAAGACCATACTAGGAAGAGTAATTAATATATAACATATCTCTAAAAAAAAGTAGCTATGGTAAGGAGTATTGCTGTGATTAGCACAGTGGTACTGTTGCCCAATAGTATAGTGTAATATTTGAAAATGAACAGTCCGCAAAGAAATCACTGGACCTGAGAAATATCAGAAAATTCCAAAACAAATTCCTTTATGTTCATTTTAATTTCTTCTGGAAGTTTTGGTAGGTAGTTTATTGTGGAGCAGATTATATAGTTTCCTTTTAGGGTAAGAAGCACTTAATCAGACATTAGATCATAAATATCAATTTCATGATCATAGTAATTATTTTCTTCAGTAAAATGCAAATATCACTTTAACAGATTTAGAATCTATACATAATTTACAAATATGATCATTTTATAAACATTTATTTTGAAATTCTAATTTTTTTCCTTCCCACTTCTTCCTCCAAATGTCACCATATATGTCACATTTGTTCCCTTCAAATTTATGACCACTTTTTATAATAATTGGCATCACATTCATATATGTATTTGTATATAACATATATTCTCAGCATGGTCTGTTGATTCTATAAGATGTTCCATGAACATATGCTTTCATGACTGTCAACTTGTTGCTGGACATCTGGTTGATGTGTTCTTCCCGGTTGAAATCTTTTTTTTTTTTGTTGTTGTTGTTGAAAAAAAAAATATCCACCTCCTCCCCGTTTCCCATTTCCCCTCCTCCTCCTCCCACACATGATAGTGGAACTGATCTACCGGTTGAAATCTTTTTCTGTGCTCCCTAAAGTACTCAGCTTATCAACAATTTGACAATTAAAACATTTGGATTATTGTTTGTTTTTTTTTGTTTTTTATTTATTTTATTTTATTATTATTACAAATTTTCACCTCCTCCTCTCCTCCCATTTCCCTCCCCTTAACCCTATTCCCCCTCCCTCTCCCTCTCCAGTCCAAAGAGCAGTCAGGGTTCCCTGCCCTGTGGTAAGTCCAAGGACCTCCCTCCTCCATCCAGTTCTAGGAAGGTGAGGATCCAAACAGACTAGGTTCCCACAAAGCCAGTACATGCAGTAGAATCAAAATCCAGTGCCGTTGTCCTTGGCTTCTCAGTCAGCACTCATTGTCAGCCACGTTCAGAGAGTCCGGTTTGATCACATGTCCATCAATCCCAGTCCAGCTGGCCTTGGTGATTTCCTATTAGATCAGCTCCACTGTCACAGTGGGTGCACGCACAACCTTGCTCATGTTCTCTGTTTTTCTGCTCCTCATTTGGACCTTAGGAGCTCAGTCTAGTGCTCCAATCTGGGTCTCTGTCTCTTATCTCCATCCATCGCCAAATGAAGGTTCTATGGTGATATGCAAGATATTCATCAGTGTGGTTATAGTGTAGGGCCAGTTCAGGTGCCCTCTCCTCAGCTGCTCAAGGAACAATTTCCTCTCGGAATTCTAGGAGAGTTTTGTGGCCATGCGTTACCTGACAGTATAATTCCTAAAGGCATGATTTGTGTGGCCCCTGGAAACTCCATGTGAATTATGCAACATATAATTTTTAAGCAGTCTCATGCTTTTAAGTTAATCCTTTTGCTCATCAAGAAGTCTTTTGCATTTCAGGTACCCTCTCTACTGTTGTTTAGGGTCTTAACTGGAGTCATCCTTGTTGATTCCTGCAGATTTCCCTAGTTCTAATTTTCTTGCTAGCCCTATAATTACTCCCTCAATTAAGATAACTCTTTGCTTGCTCTTTCCCCTGTCCTTCCTTCATCTTGGACATGTAGTTCCCTCATGTTCTCCTCCCCAATCTCTTCCCTCATTCTCCTTCCCCTTCTGCCCTCTCTTCTCCCCATCTACACTCTTGATATTCTCAGGAGACCTTGACTATTTCCCCTTCTCAGGGTAACGCATGTATGTCTCTCTTAGGAGTTCTGAACTAGCCTTCCAAAGTAATCAAATTGAAATCTACCTTCACTATAATAAAAAAAAAAATCAATCAAATGATTGTAAGCAGATGCAGAGATTCACAACTAAGTACTGGGTCAAGCTCCCAGAAAACAGTTGAAGAAATAGAGGAGTATTAATAAGCGCCAAGGGGTCAAGACCATGATGGGAATAGCCTCAGAAACACCTGACCTGAGGTAGTGGGAGTTCACAACAGTAGGGGAAGCTACATAGGACCAAACTAGGCCCAATGAATGAGAATGAAAATTGTGTAGCAGAGGAAGTCTGTGGGATCATTGGCAGTGGAACCAAGATGCATCCCTAGTGCTTGAACTGGCATTTTGAAACTCATTCTCTTTGGAGGAATGCATTCATCAATGTAGATATGGGGGGAGGGCCCTGGTCCTGCCTCCAATTGATACACCATACTCTATTGACTCACCATGAGAAAGCTTACCCTCTCTGAATAGTATATAGGGGCCTGGGTAAGGAGAAGGTGTGGGAAAGGGGGAAGAAAGGAAATGGGAAATGGAATTGTTACATAAAATGGGAAAAGATTGTTTTAAGTTAAAAAAAAAGAAGTTTTATGCAAAAATCTATGCTGCCAAAGCCTGGATTCTTTTATTAGTGTTTTTTTTCCTTTCTTTTCTGATTTTCAGTCTCTTCCACTTCTTGAATATTTTATGACTGATCAACTAATCTTAGGTAGACCATGGAGTTATTATCCTTGGATTGTATTGCATCTTTACTAACACCTTCAGAAAATTTGTGATTTATTTCTAGTCCTCCGGTATCCTGCTACAAGCCACAATTTTATAAAGTAATTGCTCAGTAATTGCTTTTATGAGTGACTTATCTGAACCCAGGGTTCGGGTAAAGGCTAAACCAAAAAACAAAGCTTTTTGGAATTACTACTTTGTAAATAAGTGGCTGTCCTTTGCTGTAAATTTTTCAGTTTAGCTATAACTCTCTTTTTGTTACATATTTGAAAATGAATGTTCACAGTTCAGAACTATTTGTGGAAACAGTTTCTACTGCCAGGCCTTCTTCTTCTCTCCTAGATAATCGCAGAGTTCTGCCTTCCTGCAGTTATCTTCATCAGCAGGCATTTGGATCCAGGCATGGTGCATCCCACTTAAACTTTCACAGATACTCAAGGACATAGAATCATTCCTGCCCAAGCTGCTGCTCTGGTTTAATCCCAGGTTGTACTCCTTGCACTTACTTTCACCTCAGCCTACAGGTGCTTTAATTCGGGAAATTTAGGGCTTGTGTTTTACCCTCAAGGATGACAGAGGAGAGAATTAACTGCAACCCAGGGAAAGACCCACAGCACCCAAAGTCAGAGTGGCTGAGAACAGCAGAGTCTGGAACTGATAATTTAGAGCATTGGTTTCTTCTTCACTTAGAGCAGTAAGTCTCACTCCAGACTAGGCCCATACAAACTGCAGCATCTGGTGTCTGTGCTAATTTTATTAAGAGTCATGGCTTCCACCTGACTGTTTATACAGGTTGCTTGGTTACCTGATTCTGTTCATGCTCAGAGAAGAAAAAAAAGTACACAATGATTTAAAATACAATTCATGTCCTATTCATAATTTTACTGAAAATAAATATTTTAGCTTTTATCTATCACCTAAAAGTGTAGTATAGCACACTAACCATCCTCTCTAGAAATTCCTGATGATTTAATTCCTTTCTTAACTAACTTTCCCCAATAAGGAGCTCACCAGATTTGTACTAGCCACTCCCAAGTACATATGTATGTGTGAAAACATGAACCTAATTTTCTAGGTGGCAGAACAAATTCCATTTTGAGAAATTCCATTTTAGACAGAACATAACTAGGGGGGGTGAATGTAGTAAAGTCATAAACATTTCCAAGAAACTGTGCCATTCCTGGTCAAAGTGACCCAACAGGGTATCTAATTAACAACTGCTTGATTCAAATGTCCTTGTGGGTATCTGATTAACTGCTGTTTTAAAATTCTTGTCTGCTGACAGTCACTGTTTGAAATTTCCCTATACCCCAACCAAAGAATTAAGAAATTGCATACTTTTACAAAACTCCAAAATGCCAAGGCTTGTGCCACCCTGCTTGCTGTTTCTCCCTTTAAGAACCCTTACCCTGAAGCCCTGAGAGACATTCTCCCACACCCGCTGTGTCAGAGTGTTGGATTATATTCTGAGTTAGTTAACTTGCAATCAAAAAACCCCAATGTGACTGCATAGGACACTGGTTCTGTGGGGGTCTTGTTTGGGTGTCCTGTGTCATGGTATACCCTTTGAGAGCTCATCCTGGATATCTCAAGGCTGCCTGACCACAGCCGGAAGGTATGTTGTAATAAAAGCGGTGGGGCTGCGTCCCTGGCACCCAGCCGCCCGCATGGCTAGTTCTAGCTTATGCCCCGAAATAATTACACAGAAACTGTATTCTTTTAAACACTGCTTGGCCCATTATATCTAGCCTTTTCTCGGCTAACTCTCACACCTGGACTAGCCCATTTCTTATAATCTGTGTAGCCCAAGAGCTGGCTCACCAGGAATGATCTTAACCTGCATCTGCCTGGAGTAGGAGAATCATGGCGACTCTCTGACTTGGCGTCTTTGTCCCAGCATTCTATTCTGTTTACTCCACCCACCTATGTTTTAACCTATGAGGGCCAAGCAGTTTCTTTATTGCTTAACCAATGAAATCAACAGATTGATATATGACACTCCCCCATCACTTCCCCTTTTTCTGTTTAAACAAAAAAAGGAAGGCTTTAACTTTAACATAGTAAAATTACATATAGCAAAACAGTTATTAAGCAAGAATCACAGTTACAATATTTATATCTAATTTATCTTTTATCATAACAATGGAAAACTAT
Organism: Microtus oregoni; assembly: GCF_018167655.1. Taxonomy (NCBI): domain Eukaryota; kingdom Metazoa; phylum Chordata; class Mammalia; order Rodentia; family Cricetidae; genus Microtus; species Microtus oregoni. Next base: position 57,362,303 of record NW_024543068.1, on the reverse strand, counting down.
AACTACTTATCCATTCTTCAACTCCATCAAAGACTCCAGAAGGATATAATATTATCTAAGTAAACAAGAAATCCATAGAAATGACAGAGACATCTCGCTGCCTATACAGTCACCCAAAGTTCCTCTGTACCGTTGGGGCATCCATCTTCAGCCTTCAGGCCCATAGTATCCAGCAGACATTTCTATGAAGCAGGCAATTTCAGACAGTTCAGTCACTATCTGCTGTGTCCTGCAGAATGTCTCACAGACTCTTTCATGAGTCATGAACCCCAAAAGACCGTCTCACCTTTAGGAAAGTTCAGCAGTCCTCTCTCTGAGGGTTCTCTGTGTCCATTTTATGCAACAGTCCAGGCAAGAGCAGTTTCTTGCCCAAATGGCTATCCAACTCCATAAGGATCCTCTTCGATTCCCATCTTCCTCTCGAAGTAGATTGGTGCCGCCAGGAGCAGACATGTCTCATTGTCATGAAAAGTCCTAAGTTATTAAAATACTTTAAATGCCATATTCTGCAGCCTTTGAGAGATATGAAGAATGCCTATCTGAAATATATCTCTATATATCTAGAAAATCTAACTAGCATGACTACAAGCTTTACTATTATTGATGATTATCCATTAACAACCTATATTTCTTAATTATACAGTACATTTTTAATGAACTATACAATCACAATATCTTAATCAAGATCAGAAATACATATACATATAACAAAATTGACTGTAAAATCCATACCAATGCAAATTATTCATATCTATATCATATTCCCCTTTAAATGTAAAAGAACATTTATAAACAATATTTTGGGAACATGGGCGCAGTTTTTTCTCTCCAAACTGCTTCCTGATGAATGGGGTCACTGTTAATCAGCTCATTTAGGGTATAACCTGTGTGCCAGGTTTATCTCAGTTGGCAGTTGAGTGAAGTAATTTTTTGAGGGTGTTAACAGAAACTTTTAGGGAGGTCATGGTCTATCATACCATTTTGGGATAGATGCAATCCACAGGGTCTGGTCCTCCGTAAAAACAAAAGAAGACCCTTTCCAAAATATCATATCCTTAGACCCAAATTTTGAAATTGTAATACCCTTATATCCATTCTGGTTTAGCTTGGCAGCCCATGTAATGAAATGTCTCTCTGTACTTAGCTCCTTCACAGTCAAAAATTTTAAAGAAAACACAATGTACATAATCCAGACTCTCTGTGAATTTTCCATTTTTACATGGCTTATTTTTCTTTATTTCTTTTAATCTCGTAACTATCTGTACTCTGTCTCTTTAAAGACTTTACTTTTTTTTTAAACCATCAACTTTATTCTCTATATTCTTTTTCTTCTCTCTCTCAAGCCTACGTACATTCATCCAACAGTGTGGTCTTTTATGTCTGAATCAGTTTTATTGTGAATCTGTAATTTTTTTTTCTATCCAGGAGCACTTTGTTTTGTGCCTTTACATCATTAAGCGCTTAAGAATCTAAGCTGTGACATTCCTAGGTCAAAAACAGGTACTGCCTGCTGGCCCTGCCCAGTCCAACATGGCGGAGCTGCTCGTGCCTCTGATCCTTGCACATTGCACCACTAGCATGGTGGAGCTGCTTGTGCCTCTGAGCTGCGGCACTCATTGTCCCCCTTTTCAAAATGGAGGACATACCATTTTGTGCTAGCTCTGGGGCCGCCAGGTAGGAGTGGCCCTCAGCACTTTAATTCTGAGACTGAGCGTGCAGCACAGAAATTCTTTTCATCCAAGTTACAGCCAAATCTGACACACAGAGCCGGAATCCGCCATGCTCTTCCGCCTGCCTAAGCCCGATTCGGCCGGCTGCCCAGGTGCAGTTGGGGACCGCTGAGCCATCAGCACGGTCTCAGAGCACTCTCCTTTCAATCCCAAGCAGGAACAAAAACATCCAGTCCCATAAAAGCCATTGAAATGCTTTAAAGCCAGAGTTCACGCTGGCAGCACAGCCCCAAGAAGCTGCGCTTTAAAATGACACAGCGTTTTTTCTGCTGCTGTTGCCGAATCAGGAAATCTCTCTACAGCACGCCACCAACAAACAGCAAAAATCTGTATTAAACTCTCTCTCCCTTATTTTTAAGGCCTCTCAGGTTTTTAAGTGGATTTAGTCCATCACGTCTGGGCGCCACTCTGTAGTAATAAGAGCGAAGGGGCTGCGTCCCCGGCACCTGGCCGCCCACATAGCTAGCTCTAGCTTATGCCCCGAAATAATTACATAGAAACTGTATTCTTTTAAACACTGCTTGGCCCATTATATCTAGCCTTTTCTTGACTAACTCTCGTACCTGGACTAGCCCATTTCTTATAATCTGTGTAGCCCAAGAGCTGGCTTACCAGGAATGATCTTAACCTGCATCTGCCTGGAGTAGGAGAATCATGGCAACTCTCTGACTCAGCTTCTTTCTCCCAGCCTTCTGTTCTGTTTACTCCACCCACCTATGTTTTAACCTATGAGGGCCAAGCAGTTTCTTTATTGCTTAACCAATGAAATCAACAGATTGATATATGACACTCCCCCATCAAAGGTAACTTTCTTTGTTTGTCTTTACCTGGTTTTTGGGCTCATGTTGGTCCTTTCATTTCCTGAAGCACACAAAATATGTAAAGTGGTTATAGTCAGATGCAAAGTTGGTTACAGTCCCAATTGGGCTGCTGAGCCAGCCAGCGAAGGTGTTGGGGGTTGCTGAGACCACAGATGATCCAAAAGACATTATGGACCCCATAGAGGGAAATAATGGGTTCAAGGTTCATCTCCTTTTGGAGGGAGACCATGGGTTTGAACCTCACCTCCCTGTGGAGGGAGAATGTGGGTTCGAGTCCCAGCACCCTATGGAGGAATCCCTCAAGGTTTATATTTGATCGAGGATGAGAGAGCGCCTCAAATCTGGGCAGTTTTGTCATAATTGAGTTGAGCCAGCAGAGTTTCTCCTACTTGAGAATACCAATCTGTCACTGTTTTTTTAATTTTTTCTCTTGTCTTACTGGAGCAAACTCTCTACCTGTGCCCTCGGTCTTTTGTGATGCTTGTGTTTGTCTTTACTCATGTTTCTAGTGAACTAAGGCTATGGTACAGATGATTTCTTTCACTTTCTCTTACTCACTACCTGGACAGAGCTTGAATATGGGGCAAAGGGAAAGATAGCAACATGCCTGTTTTGAAGAAAGGCAGCGAGAGCAGAACAGCTGAAACGGGCTGACAGTGTAGGGCGGACCGCCTCGGTGGTACCAGAACCTGGAAGTGGGCAAAGCCTTTGGGGAACAGTGGGCTCTGAGTGCCCACTGCCTGACCTCCTGACCATTTGACTGGGAGCCCCAAGTTGGTAGAGTGAAGTAGTAAGGGCAGCGGCGGGGCTGCGTCCCCAGCACCCTGGCTGCCTGCTCGGCTAGCTTATGCCCGAAATAACAACACACAAACTGTATTCATTTAATCACTGCTTGGCCCTTTAGCTCTAGCCCTTACTGGCTAATTCTGATATCCCGATCAACCCATCTCTAATAATCTGTGAGAACCGGTCTTACCGGAAGATTCTAGCCTAGTCCATCCTGGGTCGGAGCTTCATGGCGTGTGTCTGCCTGGGAGCTGGGAGTATGGCGTCTCTCTCAGGCGTCTGCTCCCAAAAGAAGAGCTGTCGAGTCTGACTTCACTTCCTGTTCCTCCCAGCGTTCTGTTCTGTTTACTCCTCCCACCTATCTTCTAACCAATAAAATGGGCCAAGGCAGTTCCTTTATTAGCCAATGACCTTCCTCCATCAGTAGAGGGGGCTGCACAGCGCCCAGGACTGAGGAACACTCCTTGGGAGGTGGCAGGGGCCTGGGCATGCGGTGGGGTGCTGCAGCTTCAGGCTGCTTGCAGATTTGCACAAAGCACCCAGCTGCCTGAGCCCTCACAATCCCAGGGTGGCGATGGCGATGGCGCACTGCCTTGGTGCTGGGAGCCTTGTGTTCACTCGTGGAGCCATGGCCTCAGTGTGAGTGGACACAGGATGGTGGCAGCAGAACCATTAGGGGAACCCGGCCTAGAACCCACCCATGGAGTTCAGGGAGAGCATGATTGGCCAGTGTGAGTGATAAAAGTTGGGACAGCGGTGTACACACACAAGGGAGGAAGGGTGCTCATGTTGGGGGGAAGTGGGATTCAAGTAATCCTTCACCCCATTGCATGCCCTGTCTCTGTACCTTGAGGGTCACTGCCAACATTAGGAAGAGGGGAGGGACCTGTCAGAGGGCACAGGGCAGCAGGAAATTGATTTCTTGCAGTTGAAAAAATATTTGAATATGAAATGGAGTATCTGAGATTGTGGCCAAAGAAGGGGGATATTATTAAGAGATAAACAGTTTACATTAGTATGGATGTTGGTCTATTGATACAAATACCTATTCTTGTTTAAAGTATTATGTTTATTATAACTCATTAAAATGTAATATATAATTAAAATTATAAATTAATAGTCACCTATAACAATCAAATGCTCAGTCATGTTAGTTAGGGTTTCTACATGTATAGAGATATATTTAAAATGGATAGAAATTCTTCAAACATCTCAAAGACCTACAGAATGCAGCATTTAAAATATTTTAAGAACTTAGATTTTTTTTCAACAGTGAGACATTTCTTCTTCTGTCTGCACAAATTATTTCCGAGAAGTGGATGGACATCAAAGAAACTTATTATGGAATTTGTCTTCAAGGTAACAAGTCGAGCCCTTTGGGCAAGAAGCTGTTCTTGCCTAGACTGTATGACGGTATGCTGCATAGACTAGGCATATAGAACCCATAGAAAAGTGACTGCTGAACTTTCCAAAAAATGTGATGGTCCTTCAGAGTTCCTGCTTCACAGAAGAAAATGTCAGACACTCTGCTAAACACAGAAGAAAGCAACTGATGAACTTTTCCAGTACAAGGCAGAACAAATCTTCACGTTTCCTGTTTCACTGAAAAGTTTGTTAGATATTATGGGCCTATAGACTAAAGACAGATGTCCCAAAATTAGAAAAGAACTTTGGGTGACTGTCCAGGCAGTGAGATGTCTGTGTCAGTTCTAGAACATTGAAAGTTGCTTACAATATACTTCTTGTTTAGGTGATATTATACACTTCTGGGATCGTTGATGGAGTTGAATACCAGATAGTTATAATTTTTGTTTTCCTTAGTTATGATAAATTAAACACAAAACTTTAGAGTCACAAAAATAGGATAGATGATAGAGTTTTACTTAATTTGCCAAATATAAATGGACTAAATATTGTAACTTTGAATCTTGTTTAATCACTATTTTGCATATGTCATTTTACTATGTCGAAGTGAAAGCTTTCATTTCTAATTAAACAGAAAATGTGATATGAAGTGGGATATCCTTCTGTATATATTTTGTTTTTATTGGTGGATGAATAAAGCTGTTTTGGCCAATAGCTTAGCAGAATAATGCCAGGCAGAAAATCTGGACACAGATATATACAGAAAGTAGGCAGAATCAAGGAGATGCCCTGTAGCTGACGAAGGCCAAGGACGCCAGAACCTTACCAGTGAGCCACAGCCTTGTGATGATACATTTATTAATAGAAATGGGTTATAATGTGGGGACTCATTCTGTATGCTCTGAATATGTTTTATTACCATTTGTTAAGAAATAATCTGTTTTGGCCTGCAGCGTGTCAGAATATAGTAAGGCAGGAAATCCAAGCAATGAAAAAGGAGGCAAGCAGGAGGAGTCAGGGAGATGCCACGTAGCTAGGAAAGGAGACACCAGAGTCTTACAAGAAAGCCTCAGCTTCATAGCAATACACAAATTAATAGAAATTGACTAATTTAAGATGTGAGAGCTATCTAGAAATGCACCTGAGCCATTAACCAAGAAAAGTTGTAATTAACACAGTTTTTGTGTATCTGTTTGATAATCAGCAGACAGGAAATAATGCACAGTTTCCTGTTTCAGGGGTACCTTAAGATATAAGAGCTATGCAGGGATAAGATGAGCCATTTGCCAAGTAGTGTTGAAATTAATGTAATTTCTGTTTGATTATTCGGTCGTGGTGGTCAGGAAATAAAAGTACAGTTTCTGTTTACAGAACTTCAAATTTCCTCAAACAAATATCACTTGACATGAGTACTAACACAATATTAATTATGATAGTTGAACATTCAGAAATGAATTTAACAATTCTGCTGTGCTGCATATACATGCAAAACATATAAGAAATCCATTTTTTGTAATTTTATGTGGTCCCATATATCAATAACTTAGTTTGTAATTTTTTTAGTGCTACCATGATGTCCTTATTTCTCAGTGTATATATGATTGGATTCAACAGTGGAATGAAAACGGTGTAGAAAAGAGACAGCAGCTTCCCCAAGCTTTCTGATTGATTTGATTTTGGTATTACATATGTTATAATAGCTGTTCCATAAAACAATACCACAACTATAAGATGTGATGAGCAGGTAGAAAAGGTTTTGGACCTTCCTCCAGCAGATGACAGATTTAGAATGTTGCAGATAATCTTGCTATAGGAGGCAATGATCAACAGAAATGGAACCATGATAAAAGCCACTGCAGCAACATAGATTGCTAAATTATTCACAAATGTGTCTCCACAAGCAAGCTTAAGTATAGGGGGGATGTCACAAAAAAGTGATTAATTTTGTTAGATCCACAATAAGGCAAAGAGAAAATTTGATAAGTTTGCCCAGTCACAACTGGAATGATACTGACCCAGCAAGCAGCCACAAGCTGCACAGAGATCTTACTGTTCATGATTAGTGGATAGTTCAGAGGATTACAAATGGCCACATAACGGTCATAGGCCATGACTGTAAGTAGGAGGCACTCCATTCCTCCAAACATGATGACAAGACAGAGTTGTAAAGCACAGGAAAACAATGGAATAGTGCCTTTCTGTGTACAAAAATCCATGAGCATCCTCGGGATCGTGACTGTTACGTAGCAGATTTCCACAAAAGAAAAGTTGCTAAGAAAAAATACATAGGGGTCTGTAGAGCAGGGTCAATTCTTGTTATTAGTATTATAATGCTATTGCAGAGAAGAGTAGTCAAATACATGAGCAAAAATATGCCAAAAAGCATCCAATGGAGATAGGGAACATCAGAAAATCCTAAGAGAATGAATTCTCTAATTGTAATATTTGAATATTCTATTTTACTTTGCTCTTCATCTGTAGATAAAACAATTTCCATATGTTTGATGCATTTATTTTTCAAGTCCACAAATGTCTTATGTTGGCTGGATAAGATGAATGAATATATTTATGTATTTTTAAACATAATTTATGATAATTTTGCTTTTTAACTACAGCATAAAATTCTTAACATTCAAAAAGCACTAAGTATGTAGTTAAAATAAGCCTATGACATAAGATTTATTTTACTAGACTCAGCTATATTTCAACAAGGTTTTGAGATACATACGTTATAAATACAGGAACCCTGTAGGGAAATTATATCTTTGCACTTCTCCTTTGTTTTTCTATTAAGTTAGAAGCAAACTTTATTCCAGAAAAAGAAAAAATCTCCTTTAGTACACAAAGCTTCTCAGCTACAGCTGTGACCACAGGTAGAGACGGGCTTTTGTAGCCTTAGCCATGGACAGTTTCCAAACTCTCCTTTGTCTGATGAAGCAAACATCAGACATGAACAAAAGAATTTTTACAATCTTGAGATGAAATTCAGATATAAATTACTTTAAAAAAAACAATTTGTATTAACAGGGTTTTCTGGTTAAACTAGTGTTTGTATTTAGCCCATTGTTACTCTCTGGCATTCCTGATGGTGTTTACCAAAGCTCTCTAGTCCTCTAATATGGCCAGTTTTGCATAGCAGGGAAGAGAATGGGACAATGCACAACCAAAAAGTCACATACATTCTTTCATTTAAATGATAACTTAGATCACGTCAGTTGCTGGTCATGATTAACTGGGAGATATCTAAAAGCTGACCCTCAACATGCAGAGTGACTCTCAGTTTGCAGAGGGCCACTTAAACCTTGCAAACAGAGCTATGGGTTGTACAGTAAAGTAGCCCATTGTTAATAGTTAATTAGTGAGAATTTAGTACAACCTTTTTTTGTTTCTGTGTTTGTAAATTACCTTTCCTTCATTTTTATCAATACAAAGTTTTTAAATTCACAGATTTTATTTGAAGATTTTCTTTAACTCTTATTCAAAAGAAGGTCTTATATCTTTCTTTGTGAATTCCACAGGTTGTTATACTGAGTACAAAGGAAGTTAAATCCATGGTTATATGGTTGCAACTTTCAGTTTTGAGCTTGCTACCTTGAAGAGCAGAGTTCACAACTCCATAAATGCAAGATAATGCCTAGTGGTTGGGGAAGCCCTAGTAAGATTCCACGATTTAAAGACAGACAGGGACTACACTAAGCTAATGTCTGGACTAGCCATCTCATTGAGTTCTGGGATTCTCTGTGACATCATAAGTCAGCAAGTTAAGTAGAAAAGCAATTGTGAATTATTCCTTGCATCAAAAGCTGAACTCTGCAAGCATGCATACCCATAGATATTAGGAAAAACAAAGAAAAAAGAAAGCAAAAGGAAATCACATTAAAATAAGAAATGAAAAAAAAATCTACCAATGTCAATTTTCTTGAAGCAAATTTTTATTATATAAAAATTCTTATAATATTGCTTTGTATGATCATTCACTGTGATAATTATTATAAACATGACCACTAGAATGTTCTTATCTAACTTTTTACTTTAAAACTATCTTATTTCCATTTTCATGGCAGATTTTCCTGTTATGTTATTCACTGATAAAATATGTATGTTTTGTATAACTTTTCTTCTTTAGTATTTATGTAAAAACTGGATCTTTCACCAACTGTCTTGGTGATTGTTCAACGTACATTAATATGAGCAAAAATAACTGACAAAATTAAATGAATCTCTCTTATTGATTAGCTTTTTTTTGTATAATTGGAAGAAATCAACAAATCTAATGACTCTTTCTAAATAGTTGTTCTTTAATAGCACATGGTAAGTATTTAGATATTTCCTATCCTAGTATTCCATTTGCCTTCTAGATTCATTCAATGATTCATTTAAATTACAAGATTGAAGAAGCTGAATTTATGGATCAGCATTAATACCACAGACTGCTCTTCCAGATGACCTAGGTTCCATTCTGAGAACTCACAAGGTGACTCACTAGCATCTGTAATGTTAACTTCAAGAAATCTGATATAATCTATTGACCTCCACAGACACAAGACATTCATGTGGCCCATAGGCCTACAAGCAAAGAGTCATTAAAATATAGTAAATTAAAATTTAAAAAAATAAATTGATAGATACATATGATCTCATGCTCTTGTATTATTAAATTTCTCTGTGCTCACTTTCAATATGTATGCAATCAGTTCTCTTACCAACAGCATAATTAGCACAATTTGACAAATATCTAACTTAAATTACCACAAATTGACTCCCAATGCTAAGATAAGAAATATCTAAATACTTATAATGTGCTGTTAAAGAACATTAGAAAGTGTCATTAGATTCATTAATTTATTCCAATTATACAGAAGAGTAGAGTTATGTGAGACCTGCTTAATGGGTAGATTTTCAAAGTAAGACTTAATCTGTGGTATTTTAAGATCATCTTGACCTAGAAGGTCAGAGTTACCTTTGGTTAATAGTGTAAGGAAAGCACTTGATCTTACCTCTACACATCCACTTGAAATCAGCAGTGAAAGTAAATGGAAATTTTATCTTTTCTATTTTGTATGTTCTTGCTTTCCTCAGGCAGTTGCACTGATTCCACTATAAGCATTTTGGTTCCAGATAGGGACTGTTATTTAATAAGGACCATCAAACCCCTGGGGAACATTTCTCCTGTGCATCAAATTAATTTTAGGATACTATTCATAATTAATTTCTGGGAAACTGATATTAATCAAATTTATGTTCTTCTATCATCAAAATATCAGAATACTTTTATACTACTGACTATAGGTTTTTACAGTATTACTTTTTGGATCTAGAAATCACAGTTGTTGCTCCCTCCTCAGCAGTCAAACAATTTAAAGACAGCTCAAAAACATAAAGTATTCAGATTCTCTGAGTATTTTCCATCTTTTCATGAAAGTTAAGCCAGAGCAGATGGGAACTGGGATCACTAGTTTTCCTGAACCCAGATGGTTAGGTTTGGGATCCAGTTCCTAGAGCTAGAATTCTAATCCCAGCTCTGGCTTTGGCTGGTGGATCTCAGGCAAATGGCCTTTTTGTAAATTCATGCCCCAAAATGTGGGCACCAAAATGAAGCTTGGTTAATAAAACACTAAAACACTGAGAGAGAGGGAATTTGGGGATCAAACTGAAAGTCAGAAAAGCAAAACAGTCAAACACTGATTCTTACCTAAAACTCAGTCTGGAAATGGTGATCCTGCCTTTAGGAATCTCACATTGAGACTGTCTGAGTAATGTATCCTATTTTAAAATCTTCTCTAGCTGGGTGGTGGTGGCGCATGCCTTTAATCCCAGCACTCAGGAGGCAGAGGCAGGCGGATCTCTGTGAGTTCGAGGCCAGCCTGGTCTAAAAGAGCTAGTTCCAGGACAGGAACCAAAAGCTACAGAGAAACCCTGTCTCGAAAAAAAAAAAAAAAACCTAGTACTGGGATTTAGGGCATGCACCTTTGGTATTTAAGTTATGAACCTTTTGGTTATTTGGCAAACTGATGTGGTTACTGGGATTATAGTTATGTGTTACCATTTCCTGTTACCATTAACAGTGGAACTGTTTTACTCTGTAACCTTTAGGCAAGCTTTATTTATTGACATATAATGAGATATCACTATACAGGGAGAACTTCTCTTTGGCATTATCTTACTGTATACAAAGTTTCCTTGTGCTTGCCACAGGAATTGTGACATTATTTTTTACATTATTTTTTATCTGGTGACAGAAATAGTTTATTTATATAAATATTGGTACATGATATGTTTTCTCATATACCTTTTAATAAAATATGAAAAGCTGCTGGAGACAATTTTGTATAGTTATTGATTATTACTTTAAGGAGAGCAACCCAACTCATATGTCTGTATTGACCCTACCAACAATAGTAATGAGTGCATAAAAGTAGCTTCCTTTTTTATCCTTTCTTCATAAATATAATATTGATATTAATATCATCTATATATTTATACTGAATCTATAAAAGTGGTATTTTCACACTCTTTTAAGGATATTATATTCCTAACTCATTTGACCAGTTATAATATAGTTATAAGATTTTTTTAGTAACAAAACTTCATTTTCTGTTTTATTATTTTTTCATTGGATAACTCTTTGTTGTTATCATTTGCAAAAGCATCACATGTATTTTGTATTTATTTTGTTTTATTTTTAAGACATTGTTTCTCATGTATTCTCAGCAATCCTGGAATTTGTTCTGTAGAACAGGCACTGGCCTTGAACTCAGGGATTCTCCTGTTTCCCTCTTCTTAGTACTGGAATTAAAAGCAGAGGTATTTTGTATAATCATTGACAAATGTTTCATTTAGCACAGGTTTTCATTTCTTTCATGTCTTATTTAGGATTGAGTTGGTAATACGAACACTTACTTTTTTTAAATTTATTAAAAATTTCCACCTCCTTCCCTCCTCCCATTTCCCTCCCCTTCCCCCCACCTCCCTCCTCCTTCCTCTCCAGTCCAAAGAGCAGTCAGGGTTCCCTGCCCCGTGGGAAGTCCAAGATCCACTCCCTCTTCATCCAGGTCTAGGAGGGTGAGCATCCAAACAGACTAGGCTCCCACACAGCCAGTACATGCAGTAGGATCAAAACCCAGTGCCACTGTCCTTGGCTTCTCAGCCAACCCTCATTGACCGCCACGTTCAGAGAGTCCGGTTTGATCACATGCTCCATCAATCCCAGTCCAGCTGGCCTTGGCGAGCTCCCATTAGATCAGCCCCACTGTCTCAGTGGGTGGACGCACCCCTCACAGTCCTGACATCCCTGCTCATGTTCTCCCTCCTTCTGCTCTTCATTTGGACATTGGGAGCTCATTCCAGTGCTCCAATGTGGGTCTCTGTCTCTATCTCCATCCATCTCGAGATGAAGGTTCTATGGTGATATGCAAGATATTCATCAGTGTGGCTATAGGATAGGGCCATTTCAGGCTTTCTCTCCTCAGCTGTCCAAGGAACTAGCTGGGGACATCTCTTTGGACACCTGGGAACTCCTCTAGAGACAAGTCTCTTGCCAACCCTAAAATGGCTCCCTTAATTAAGATATATACTTCCCTGCTCCCATATCCACCTTTCCTCCATCCCAACCATCCCATTCCTCCAAGCTCTCCCCATTCTTCCCTTCTTAATTTTCTCTCCCCATCTCCCCTTACCCCCATCCCACCCCCCACCCCGAGCTCCCAATATTTGCCAGGCAATCTTGTCTACTCCTATTATCCAGGAGGATAACTATATGTTTTTCTTTGGGTTGACATTCTTATTTAGCTTCTCTAGGATCACGAATGTCCTTTTTTTTTTTCAAAATAATTAGAATATGAAATGTCCTGCAAATAAGTTTTATTTATATTTTAATGCTCTCAACACTATTGAGATCTGTTTCCATGAGTCTATTAAAACCAATATTCTATTATATACAGGATGTTATGTCCAGCAATGCTCTTAACCACTGAGCTATCTCTCCTGCCTTTCCCTTCTGTTGTCAGTAGAGGGCACCAGACCTCACTGTAGATGGTTGTGAGCCATTATGTGGTTGTCAGGAATCAAACTTCTGACCTTTGGAAGGGCAGCCAATGCTCTTAACCACTTAGCTATCTCTCCAGCTCTTCTTTCTGTAGCCAAAAGAGGTTGCCTTGGCCTTGAGGATCAGAGGATAAGGTTTTCACCTGTTGGCCCACTTGACTGTTGGGTGCTAAGCCTCCAGGGTGCTATTGTATAAAGGGCTTCTTACCAGTGAGTAGAGGTGCATATCTCTGTCTCTCTGTCTGTGTGTTTGTGTATTTTAACCTCTAGCCCCTTGTTCCTAGCTCACAAACTGTATGGTAGCACATAGAGTGCAGACAGGCATTATGTGCTGCTCACCTGGTCTTGATTTAATTTGGGTATTTGGATTTTATCTAAAAACAAGTCCATCTCTTTTACATTTTCCAACTTTGTCACATATAGGCTTTTTAACAAGACCCAATGATTCTCTGAATTTCCTCAGTGTCTGTTGTTATGGCTCCGTTTTCATTTCTGATCTCATTATTTTGCGTGTTCTCTCTCTTCCTTTTAACTAGTTTGGATAGGGGTTTGTCAATTTTGTTGATTTTACTCAAAGAACTAGCACTGTTTCCTTCATTGATTCTTTGGATTGTTTTCCATGTTTCTATTTTGTTGATTTCAACCCTCAATTTGATTTTTCCAGTCTTCTTCTCCTCCTTGGTGAGTCAGCTTCTTCTTCTTCTTCTTCTTCTTCTTCTTCTTCTTCTTCTTCTTCTTCTTCTTCTTCTTTTTTTAGAGCTTTTACCTGTGCTGTTAAGTCTCTAATGTGAGTTTTCTCCATCTTTTTTTAATTTGTGAATTTAGCGCTATGAACTTTTTTCTTAGCACTGCTTTCATAGTGTCCTATAGGATTGGGTATTTTGTATCTTTATTTTCATTGAATTTAAGGAAGACTTTAATTTCTTTCTTTATTTCTTCCTTGACCCAGGGGTGGTTCAGTAGTTGACTGTTCAGTTTCCATGAGTTTGTAGGTTTTCTGGGGGTTGAATTGTTGTTATATTCTAACTTTATTCCATGGTGATTCGATAAGACACAGGTGGTTACTAAACTTTTTTTTTATATCTGTGGAAGTTTGCTTTGTTACCAAGTATGTGATCAATTTTCGAGAAGGTTACGTGAGATACCGAGGAGGTATATTCTTTTCTATTTGGGTGAAATTTTCTATAGATGCCTGCTAAGTCCATTTGATTCATTACCTATGTTAGTGGGGCAATCAGGCAGGAAATAGAAGCAGGGCAACAGGAACATGAGAATTGTGGGAAGAGGAAAAACGGTCTGCACTGTCACAGAGGAAATCAGACATAGAGGAAGCAAAACGAGAATGCCTCACTAATAACAGTACCAAGCCACATGGCTAACATAGACCCTGGGACCCTGGGACTTGTTTTATTTTCCAGCATGGCCTCAGAGACACAATTTAAGCTAAAGGGAACATGGATTATAAGAATATATCCAGCTATCCTTACTCTCTTTAAACTTGGGAGCTTTTCTCCATTCTCACTACTCCATAAATAATTAAATAAAAAGTCATATAAGCTAAAATTTGTACCTATTTCTTGGAAATTTAATAATATTTTAATACAATACATGTAATATATATATATATAAGTTAAAAGATAAATATAATAATTTACTTATTTAGGATATAGTCTTTGAAATTTACAGTATGCTACCATTATCTCTAGTGACTCTGCTCTGCAAAGCTATCACTTACTACCACATATCAAACACTCCTGTAGTTCTTGTCTCCTGATTTTATCTAGCTTCTGGTTACCATGTTTGTGTTCTATAAGAATAAATTGTATATCTATAGATTAAAAACCTTGTAGAAATAAAAAAGAAAATGAAAATTTTAAATTGAGATGCTAAACATTCAAAAAATAAAAAGAATGAATTGGTCATTGCTATAATTAGCATATCAGGGTTATAACTATTTATTTATTCATTCAATTATTTATTTTAGTGTGAGCTGATATTCTATGCAATAACGTGCCTGAATAAAGTGTGCTCTCCTAAAGGAGGTTTGTAATATTTAGAAAATCACTAGCCTAGAGGGAGGGTTGTCTTCATCTCAGAAGAAAACTTATAAAGCCACTGAGATACATTTGAAAACCCTGTTTTCCAGTGATATTTCTTGATAAATCTTACAAATATATTAATACTAAAATTCCATGGAATGGCAAAGTTTCTCAGATTTCAGAATATAAGCAATCAATTAAAAATATTTCTACATACATTGATTATGGGCATTAAAGAAAAAAGATAAGAATATTTTAAGGAAAAAAATGTTTTTGGTGGGAGAATTTCAAGTCTGGGTTTCTCTGTGTAACCCAGGGTATCCTGGCATTTGTTCTGGATGCTAGGATGACCATTAACTCAGAGATCCACCTGTCTCTGCCTCTAGAATGATGAAACGGAATATCTGTATTACCAAGTCTATCTGATAAAAGATTGTTTAAACCCATGTGTGGCAGCAGGCTACTCATCAGAGAGTAAGATGTCTTTAACATGAAATATACGTAATGTCAACTGGATGTAGACCAAGACTGCTCATGCAATTCCGAGGTGCCCAGACCCAAATAATCATACAGAAAGTATATTAATTGCAACACTCTTTGGTCAAGTTATTAACATCTTAAACTACTCCATTTCTATTTATCTGTGTATCACTATGAGGCTGTGGCTTACAGGAAAGGATCCAGGCATCTTTATCCTTCGGCATCTACATGGCATCTCCTTGACTATGCCTATTCTCTCACTTTATCTGTGTTTGGATTTCTCACCTGACTTTAATCTGCTGAGCCATTGACCAAAAAAGCTTCTTTGTTAATCACTGGTAATTAAAAATATTCACAGCATACAGAGGAGAATATAACATCAACTGGATGTTGAATTTTCTTTAATATAATTATATAATTACAAAGCAATTATTAACCAAAATGCATTACAGTACTAATAGTTGAGTTTTACCTATTAATTGCTAATTCATTTCCACATTATAATGGAGTAAACATTTGTCAAAATTAGGATTTCTATTGCAGTGACTAAAAAACCTGTCCATAAAGTATATTGTGGAGGAAAAGATTTATTCAGCCTAAATTCCACAATGCTGTTCATCGCCAATGGTAGTCATGGCAGTAATTCAAATAAGGCAGGAAGCTGGAGGGTGGAACTAATGCAGAGGCCATGGAGGGCAGCTGGTACTGTGGTTTCCTGTGGCTTAGTCTGTTTTCTTACAGAACTGACAACGAGAATCCCATGGATGGCACCACCCACAATAATGTGGTTCCTTGCCAACTGAGAAAATGCTTTAGATCCAGATCTCATAGAGTATTGAAAACTTTAAAATTTGTGCCAGTAAAGTTTACCCTCAAGGTTCAAAAAAGATGCTACTATAAGCCAATAAAATCTACACACAATCTGTTCTTTCTAACCTTGTCTTTTTATTGTTCTTTCTTTTTCGTTATTCTAATTCTTGTCCTGCCTATAATTTCTTAGCTCTCATTCTCTGTCTCAAATCTAATTACAATTCTCAGCTACATTCTTTTTCTTCTTCTTTTTTCTTCGTTTTCCTATCTCTGCTAATTTTTAGAATGCTTCTGCTCCAACTTCTGTTAACTCTCTTTGTTCTTACCCAGCTACAAAGACCAACAAAAGCCTACAGGCAGACCAACTCAGAGACAAGAAAGTTTATGGACAACTGTTCATTAGCACGTTTGCCAAATGTTGCAAAATCTAAGGGCATTTTGGTTCTGAAGTTTATAGCATTTACTTACTTACTCTAAGCAATTGGAACAAAGAAAAGACCCAAGCCTCAAAATTACCAGAGGTGCCAGTGGAGGTTTGTCTTCCTCCGGGCTGTGGGTAGATGGTCAATTGTTTTTCTTGAGATTAAGACACAGTAGTAAATCTCCTGAACAAAAGTCATCAGTAAACTGAGGTGAAGATGAGCATGAGGTGTTAGGAATCATTTAAAACAAGGCTACTTTTAGATCATTGCTGCTTTACCTACAAGTGAGGTAAAACCAGTAAATGCTTATATTTTCTATCTATTTGAGTAGAAATGAATCTGCAAATTTGGGCACAGGGTAATTCTATTTCTTCAGATATCTGGGAATGTCTTAGATGGGATATTTTATATGGACCCTAAACACTGACCGAATGCCTGTCAATAAAGATTATTGCAGAAAGGCTGATCCCTGCATTTACATAGGAGACTGGAGCAAACACTTGGTAGTGGGACTGTTTTCACATATACCTAGAGGATGCAATCAGTAAACAGAAAATTCATAGGTAAAATTGTGTCCAGTAAATGATCAAATAGTAATAAACTGTGGGAGTTGAATCGCAAATTTGTAGCAGAAAGAAATAGGCTATGGTGAAGAAACTACAGCAACAGTTGCTTTAACCAAAAGGCAGTAATACCAACATTCCATACATTGCATTTAAACCTCCATTCACTGTTCCTCACTCTGATGGTTTGACCATGTGAAATAAGACGACTAATTAGTAAATAATCCTTTTGCTCATAGCAATGGAGGCATTCCCTCAACTGAGGTTCCCTCCTCTTTACTGCCTCTAGTTTGTGTCAAGTTCAAACTGAACTACCTAGTACAGCATACATCTGCATGATACTTTCCTGAAATAGAAAATAGAGCAGTTATTTTGGATCCCTATCATAAAAAGAACTAAAAATTCTTTAATAACTCCATTGTTACTTTTGAAATCAAGAATTCTCTTGAAATTTTATTTGCACATAAATAAGAACTAAAATTTGGAATTAACCTATTGCTCGATAATAAACACTAAGTTGGTTTTGCCTAAAATAAAAACAAGAGCACCCTTCAGAATGACTCAAAATCAAGGTTGTTGAAAAATAATCACAAATACTATATGAAAAAGAGGAATGTTTATGTTTTTTATGCACATGAATTTCTATGTAAAAATAATTTTTTAAAGGTGCCATGAAACTGTAATGGAGCAAGGGTAATGTTACATGGAGTGGGTAAGAAAAAAAATAATAAGGTAATTCAATGACATGTTTACACTACAATTATAGAAAATAAGTAATTTGTAAAAAAAATCAAGCATGTTTTGCAAATCATAATATAAAACGTCTCAAAAGGAACTTTTTCAATGCAATCATAACATCTTTGTTTCTCAAACAGTATATTATGGGATTAAACAGTGGGGTCAGAACTGTATAGAAAAGAGAAAGGAATTTGTCTGTTACTGCTGAATAGCTGGACTTTGGTCTCAAATATGTGATGATACCTGATCCGAAGAATAAAGCTACAATTATAAGGTGGGAAGAACATGTAGAGAAGGCCTTGGCTCTCCCAGTAGCAGATGGAAGCTTCAGAATGGTTGAGATTATTTTTACATAAGATACCAATATCAACATAAAAGGAACTGTGACCACTAAAAGGGCAATCACATAAATCACTACCTCTAGCATTAAAGTGTCCCCACAAGCTAGGCTCACTACTGGAGGTACATCACAGAAAAAATGATTCAACTGATTTGATCCACAAAATGGTAGAGAGAAGATCCAATATGTGAACCCTATATGCACAGGAACTCCAAATACCCAACAGCCAGTTGCCAATTGTATACAGAAACTATTGTTCATGATGACAAGGTAGAGCAATGGGTTGCAAATGGCAACATACCTGTCATAAGCCATAACAGTCAGAATAAGGCATTCAGTGGCCCCTAAACAAAGGAATAAATACATTTGAGTAGCACACGCTATAATGGAAATGCTTCTGTCTTGTCTGTAGAGACTGGTTAATAACCTGGGGAGAATGACTGACACATAACATATTTCTAAGAAAGAAAAATTTCCAAGGAAAAAATACATGGGAGTCTGCAGAGAAGGGTCAGTCCTAGTAATTATGATGATAAAACTATTGCTCATCACAATAATTAAATACATTATCAAAAACACCACAAAAAGAAATTCTTGCAAATTGGGAACATCAGAAAATCCAATTAAGATGAATTCTAACAACGTGGAACGGTTCTTTTGTTGTGGAGTTTTTAATATGGATCCATCCATGGATGACAGGTATCAAGGCTATAAGTCATTTACTCCATAGAATTCAAAAAATTTGTGACAAATTGTGTGTCAAATCCACAGACACAGTAGTGATGTCCACTTGTATTTATTTCCTTGAGTTATTTGCAAGCCTATATAGTCCCGTTTCCTAAATTTTCATAGAATACAAGAAAAGGATATTTAAAACCATTTTTTTCACACTCACAATAAATAATCATGGTTTATCACGAACCAAAAGAATAAGACACAGAGCAACAAAACAAGATCACAATGGTTCAGGCTGCCTATCCTTGGCTATAAACAGTTGCCTTCAATGTGTAGCACAGTGAGGAATGCTATTACCTTGAAGAAAGAAATGAGTTTCTGATTAGTAATATGGAATGAGAAGTTTATAAAACTCAAGATCATGTCAATTTTGTAGAAGTCACATATGAAAAATAAGTATAAGTTCAATATATTGGAAGGAAACAAAAGCTAAAAGGATTAAAAAACAAAAATATAGAATCTAGTGCATTGATGTAGGCATTGAATATCTTTGATATATAAAAATAATTACTTGGGGTTAGTAATTGTGCCATTTAGTTAAACCTTCCTGAAATCTTGAGTTTTGTACATTCCTGATTCCATATTACTGATTTCTGCTCTTAGGATTTCAAGTTTCTTTATCCATCTCTTTTCCCCAAACATTACCATAATTTAAAATCTGACTCGGTGTTTTACATTTATTAATCTTGAATTTCTGGGAGTGACTAAAACTTTGAGTGTGAATTTTATTTTCAAATTATTCTAAACCTTTTCACATATTTCACATTCACAAGAGTAAATATAAAAGAGTAAATATAAAATTTTGGGTAGAGTGTAATCTTGTGTAAAATGATGGAAAGAGTAATCTATAATGTCTGGACTTTCAAATTCTAGTTTGGTTTTCTGAAAACTTAGAATTTGCTTATTTGCTTCCTTTACATAACTATACAATTTCTTTTTATTTTATAACTTCTCAAGAACATTCAATATTTACATAATTTTTCCATATATATTCTTATTTAGATGCAATACAGCACTCATGAAAAATAAATTTGAAAAAAAAATCAACTTGCACATAGAGAATTGAAGTTTCTTTTTTCCTGATGTTTCTGAGTAGCTGCTTGTGTAGTTCTGAGTAGATGACGATGATTTAATATCTGTCTTCTCTGTATGAAGGATCATAGGATGCAATTTATAAAATTCCACATAACATAGGTGCTTTTTTTTTTTTTGATTTTCTACACAGGGTTTCTCCGTAGCTTTTTGATTCCTGTCCTGGAACTAGCTCTTGTAGACCAGGCTGGCCTAGAAATCACAGAGATCCACCTGCCTCTGCCTCCCAAGTACTGGGTTTAAAGGTGTGCTCCACCACCGCCCGGCCATAGGTGCTATTTTTATAGAGCTTAGAGACTACAGTTAGACCAATACATATCTAAATATGAAAGAATTTGTAGGAATAAATATAACTATGTATTTAAGATATTGATATATCAGAGAATGAATGAATTGAAACTTAGCAGCAACGTGGAAAGTTTTGAGAAAATAAACTATCATGAATCATTTTTTAAGTTTTTATTTTAAAAATATGAAAAATGCTTTCTAGAAGAAAACAACTTCATTTTCTTAATTGGCTTTCTGTTGTAATAAATAATTAGTTCTATACACAGGTGAGCATTTGTTATATATTTACAAAACTATTGCAGGGATGATTGCTCATTGGCTTCAACAACATGCTAATAAAGTGAATTAACAATGAGTTATTTATAATGGAAATTAGGTATCTAATTATATCAAATTTTCTATCTTAAATTTACTGTCTAACGTATCAATATCCTCACTGTTATATTTGGTTTTTGCCTTTCCTTCAAGGGGAAACATCAGGCTTAAGTGGTTATTTTAGTTCAGGAATAGCATGGGCTATGAACTGTCTGATCTGGATAATAGCAGCTTTAGCCTCAGTAGGTGTTGACTTTATTGCTTACTTCTTATTTTGCATAATCATTCTAGCCCACGTTATCATCCCACTCGTATATCTCCTTGTTCTTCACTTTATGAGAGTAAAAAAATTGTGAATCAGCAAAAATACTAAGCTTAGAGTTAATAGCTTATAATACACTGAGTGATATGAAGAAGCAGCAACAACTAAGAAAAACCCCTTCTCAAAACAAAGAAAGCCGTCAGCCTAATTAACTGTATTTTCACCTCACACTAGATGAGGACTTTGTTATAGAAACACAAAAATATCAAATATGTGATCCAAGTCACAATATAAAATATAGTATCCTCAAAAGAACCTAATTTGATCATTTCTATCATTGGACTTGAAAGACTCTTTCAGGCAACAACATGTGATTCCTTGGCAGTTTCTAGTTGGAAACCATGATTCCTACACTATCTTTACTGAAAATGCTGAAAATGTGTTTTCTCCCTCAAAACAAAATCACCTTTCCCTGATTACTTGTTTTACTGTTTTGTGGCAACTAAGGATAAATTTAAAGAATTAACAGACAGATCTGATTAATCATATTTTGCCCTTCCACTGACAGCTTCTGAGATTTTTCTTATGTACTAAGTGCTGTGTTATGAGTTCCTTATATGTCCCATTTAATGTGTTTCAAATAAAATAGTTATCTGCAGTTTTTCATGAGTAGCTGAAGGAAAAATGTGGTTAAATAACCTATGTACTATGGAGACAGATGAATTCTGTGAGAGCCTTGTAATCCAAGAGTCCATAGTCTCATAGAAAATTCAAAAACATTATGAAAAACAAAACAGAAAATATCATTTTGTTTTCTATATGCTTAGCAATAGCAATAAATCAAGGAATACCAAACAATTTTTCAACCACAAAATGATTTCATTTGAAGTCAAAATCCCATTATAAGAATTAGAGATAGTTTCTTATAGGTATGGCTATCATGCTCAGAATTAAGGAAATTATTCTACTGCAACCAACTGAATTGAAACAATTCTTATTATGTGTGATAATTTTTGATCATGAGGTTAGAAAAATCCACTGTAATTAAATAGGTGATTCAAATATTGCTTACCTTTTATATGTGCTGAGCAAATAAACATATTACCCCAATTTTAAGATTTGTCTCATGTACTATAGGTTATATTTTCATTTTTATTATTCAAGTAATAAATCCAGTCTTGAAGCACGTTCTTTAGCTTTAACTATCAAGAAATTATTCCTTATTCTTTAAGATATATTTTTTTCTCTAAGATGCATTATGTGCATAATATCAGAAATATATTCAATGTAGGATAACTTAGTGATCAAATCTGTTTGATTCTGTCATTAGCTTATTGTAACTTTGTCTCTGGGGAATATGCCAAGGGCAGTAGTCTCTTGGCCTTTTCTAGGTTTTTGTCGCAATCCTTTCTGTCTTTGGAGACTGCAGCTATTGGAAAAGTTTGTATAAGATAATCAAAATTATAAATGCATCCATAGTATGCATGGGAATCTAGGGCATTAAACTTTTAATAATTTAATCAATCTTGTGTAATTGCAATGGTAATTTTGATTTACACCTGCAAATATTCTGGTTCTCTTTAACAATTAACTTCTGACTTTCAGTGTAAACTGGTCCATTGTTCCTTCTGGTAACATCTGATATTTTCTTCTCATGCATGACTTGAATTTCAAGCCCTTTGATTTGTTAATAGTTAGTTATTTACAAGTTGGCAAAAGTGATCTAAATGTAGAAAAATCTAGTCAAACCATTCTAAGATTCATTTAATTTCTTCAAATTATTTATTATACCTGATATATTCTTTCATTGTTAGTGATAATATATCAGCTGTAGATCTTTTGAATTGATCATACAATATAATTCCCTATGAACAAGAGTAGAAAAAGACACAAAGGAGGTCATTACTCTAAAGATCAACCAGAGAAAGAGTGGTGACATCAGTACTGAGTAGAGGGCACATACTCTGTAAAGAATCTGAAAATGGGTACTGATGGGAGATCCATCCTGAGGGGTGAGTGTGTGCTGGTCCATCTGTTAGTCCATCCTGGGAACGGAGTACAGCGCCCCTTCAATTCCCTAAACATTTCTGGCCGTTCACTGGTGCATCTCCCAGGCTACTGGCTTTCTCTATTTACCCTATTCCATCCTGTCCCCAAGCAACCCTTTTCATCTGCAAAGTCCTAGGATCCCCCAGCTAAGTCAGCCTCAGGGTTGAGGGTGTGGGGAGCCAGTGGTGAGTGCTCCTACTGCAAGGGCTTCTTTGTTCCAGATGACCCTGTCTCCACCAAGCCTGCCCTTTTGTCTGCAAGGTCCTTGACCCAGCAAGAGATCCTGCTCCTGAGGAGATCCATCTGGAGGTGTAAGTGTCTGCCCATCTGGGCAGCTGGCTGTCCCGGGAACGGAGTACAGGTCCCTTCCAATTCCCTAAACATTTCTGGCCATTCAGCTAGGCATCTCCCAGGCTACTGGCTTTCTCTATTTACCCCATCCAATTCTGTCCCCAAGCATTCCTTTTTATCTACAGGGTCCTTAGATTCACCAACAAAGCCTGCTTCAGTGTAGAGGGGATCTGAGTGCCAGCTCCAGTGCTGAGGGGACCTAAGAGAGGGAAGACCAAGAAAAATCCTCAAGTACACAGTAATCCACAGCAAAGATTGGACCAAGACGCCAATACTCTCCTGGAGGCATTTGAAGGAAGATCTGGGCAGGTGCCAATGCAAGAATTCCTCCAACAACCTGAAAAGCAACATGATAACGCCAGAATCCAGCAAACACACAACAGGAAGACTTGAATGCTCTAATTCATAAGTAGAAGAAATCAACTTCAAACGTAACCTTATGAAAATGATGGAGACCCTTAAACAGGAAGTAAAAAACTCCCTGAAAGAAATAGAAGACAAACAAAAAGGTAGAAGAAATTAATAAATCCCTCAAAGATACCCAAGAAAATTAAAGATAAGCAATCAAACAGGTAAAGGAAACAGTTCAAGACTTGAAGACCAAAATGGAGGTAATAAAGAAAAAACAAAATGAGCTGCCTGGTTTTGGAAAATCTGGGTAAATGAACAGGAATTACAGAGACAAGCATAACCAACAGAATACAAGAGATAGAGGAAAGAATCTCAGGCTCTGAAGATACTATAGAGGAAATAAACTCATTGATCAAAGAAAACAGTAAATCCAACAAATTCTTATTACAAAACATCCAGGAAATCTGGGACACCATGAAAAGACCAAACCTAAGAATAATAGGGATAGAAGAAAAAGAATTACAGCTCAATGGCCTATAAAACATATTCAACAAAATTATACAAGAAAACTTTCCCAACCTAAAAAATGATATTCCTATGAAGGTACAAGAAGCATACAGAATACCAAATAGACTGGATCAAAAAAATCCCCTTGCCATATAATAATCAAAACACAAACCATACAGAATAAGACCTGCAAAGGAAAAAGGTCAAGTAATATATAAAGGTAAACCTGTTAGAATACACCCGACTTCTCAATGGAAACCGTGAAAGCCAGAAGGTCCTGGATAGATGAGCTTCAGACATTAAGAGACTATGAATGCAAGTCCAGACTACAATACCCAGCAAAGCTTTTCTTTCACCATCAATGGAGAAAACAAGATATTCCAGGACAAAAAAACACATTTAAACAATACATTTCCACAAACCCAGCATTACAGAAATTACTACAAGGAAAACCTCAACACAAGGAAGCTAACAACACCCACAATAGAGCAGACATCTGATAACCCTCCACCAACACAATTCAAAGAAGGGAAACACACAAACACTACCACCAAAAAATAACCAGAGTTAACAACCACTGGTCATTCATATTGCTAAATATTAATGGCCTCAATTCACCTATTAAAAAAGCACAGGTTAAGTAAATGGATATAAAAACAGGATCCATCATTCTGCTGTTTACAAGAAACACACCTCAACCTCAAAGATAGACACTACCTCTGAGTAAATGACTAGGAAAAGGTTTTCCAATCAAAAGGACCTAAGAAACAAGCGGGTGTGGCTATCCTAATACCTAACAAAATTGATTTCAAACTAAAATCAATCAGAAGAGATGGAGAAGGACACTTTATTCTCATAAAAGGAATAGTTCATCAAGATGAAGTCTTAATCTTGAATATCTATGCCCCTAAAATAAAAGCACCCACATATGTAAAAGAAACATTAGTAGAACACAAATCAACATCAAACCCCATACACTAATAATAGGAGATTTCAACACTCCTCTCTCAACAATGGACAAGTCAACCAGAAACTTAACAGAGAAATAAGAGAACTAACAAATGTAATGAATCAAATGGACTTAACAGACATGTATAGAACAATCCCCCCAAACAAGAAAGAATATACCTTCTTTTCAGCACCCCAACCTTCTTGAAAATTGATCACATACTCGGTAACCAAGCAGACATCCACAGATTAATAAAAAAAACATACAAAATCTATTGCTGGTGGGAATGCAAACATGTGCAAACATTTTGGAAATCAGTGTGGCGGTTTCTCAGAAAATTGGTAGTCAACCCACCTCAGGATCCAGTAATACCACTCTTAGGATATATACCACCCAAGAGATGCCCAATCATACTACAAAAGCATTTCTTCAACTATGTTCATAGCAACAATATTTGTAATAGCCAGAACCTAGAAACAATCTAGATGCCCTCAATAAAAGAATGGATAAAGAAAGTGGAACATATACACATTAGAGTAGTACTCAGCTGTAAAAAAAAAAAGACATCTTACATTTTTGAATACATATGGATGGAAGTAGAAAACACTATCCTGAGTGAGATAACCCAGACATAAAAAATATGAATATAGTATGTACTTACTCATTAGAGGATTTTAGTCATAAACAAAGGACATTGAGCCTATATTTCGTGATCTAGAGAAGCTAAGTAATAATGTGAACCCAAAGAAAAACATATATAGATCCTCCTGGAAACTGGAAGCAGACAACATCGACAGGCAAAACTTGGGATCATGGAGGTGGGTGTGGAGTGGGGTAGGGTGGGGTGAAGGGGAGAGGAGGAGAGAGAAAAGAGAAGGGGAGGGTTGGGGAGAGCTTGGGGGAGAGGGATGGCTGAGATGGAGGAAGGATAGATATGGGAGCAGGAAAGGAGATATGGAATATTAGCTTAAGACATTTTATGTTTATTTATGCTGTGGAATATTCATTTAAGAAAGCAAAGATGTGGTTTGCATTCTTTTATGTTCCATTTGTTTAACTCTGTAAAGCTGTGTTTCGTTGTCTGCCTGAAACACCAGATTGATCTAATAAAGACCTGAGTAGTCAATAGCTGGGCAGGAGAAAGGAGAGGTGGGTCTGGCAGAAATAGAAAATATATACAATTAAAAATCTAGCCTACATAGAAGGAGAAGAAGGAGAAGAAGAAGAAGAAGAGGAAGAGCAAGAGGAAGAGGAGGAGGAAGAGGAGGAGGAAGGAGGAGGAGGAGGAGGAGGAGGAGGAGGAGGAGGAGGAGGAGGAGCCGGAGAAGGAGGAAAAGGAAGATGAGGGAAAAGTGAGGGAAGGATAAGAGGGTTCTAGGAAACAGTCACCCAGTCACACAGCCAGTCATAAAGTAAGAGATAGAAATATATAGAGAAGAAGGAAAAGTAAAAATCCCAGAGTCAAAAAGCAAATGAGATAAATTACATTAAAAGGGGTAACTACAAATAAGCCAAGCTAAGCTGGGGCATTCATAAGTAAGAATAAGTCTTTGTGTATTAATTTGGGAGTTGTGTAGTTCAAAAGAGTAAAAAAAGCAAACCAAAACAAAGCTAACTACGTTCTCCCTATTTTTAAAGCTCAGGGATCTTCATTAAAAGGGGAATATAAAGAATGTAAGAGCACAATGTAAATGGAATTTCAGTGAAACAGATTTTACCAAACATGACAGAACAGCTTACACATGAGCACAGCAGCTATGACTGCATGCGTAAGAGCTGCACAAAACCAAACCAACCAAAATCTTATGATTGGTGGAGGTCTTGTAAGCCCCACTCCCACATCTGAGGAGTTATTGTCAAATAACTTCTTAATAAATGAATTATTTTTCTTCAAAGATTTGGTCCTTGAGAATCAACTTATACTAAAATATGGATTCCAATGTTCATTTACACACTGCCAACACTAAATGATCTCATTTATTTTTATTTTTTAAATTTTTCATTTATATCACATACAAATCATGGTTTTGTATCCCTCCTCTCCTCCTATTTCCTCTGCTCACCTCCCATCCAAACCCTCAGTCATCCCTTCTTCATCTCCATTCAGAAAGGGGACAGGGCTCCCTTGGAAGCCAACAAAGCATGGCACATCACTGTTGAGGCAGGACCAAGTTCAACCCCATGCAAAAAGACTGGCAAGACATCCCATAATGGTGAATAGGTCCCTAAAACACAGTTCAAGCTCCAGGGACAGGTCTTGATCCCACTGTAATAGCCTCACAAACAGACTAAGCTACACAAGTGTCATGCACATTCAAGGGCATAGGTTGGTCTTATGCTGGCGAACTAGCTTTTGTTCCAGAGTCTGTGAGCTCTCAGGAGTTCAGGTCATCTGTCTCTCTGGGTTCCCCTGTCATGACCATGACCCCCATGGCTACTACAGTCACTCCTTGTTCTCTTCAGACTTCTAGAGCTTAGTCCAGTGTTGGCTGTAGACATTATGAAATTTGCAGGCAAATGAATAGAACTAGAAAAAAAAATTACCCTGAATGAGGTTACCCAGACTCAGAAAGACATGTATGCACTCACACTCATCAGTGGATATTAGCTATAATATAAAGGACAATAAGGCTACAATCTATCGCCCCAGAGAAGCTAGGTATCAAACAAGGAGTATCCAAAGATTTGTCTTTCTGAAACTGGGTTACCTCACTCAGGATGATTTTTTTTTCTACTTTCATTCATTTGCCTGAAAATTTCATCACGTCATGATGTTGTTTCTTTTTAACACTGAATAATACTCTATTATGTAAATAAACTACAAGTTCTTTACCTGTTCTTTGGCTGAGCGGCATCTATGTTGTTTCCAGGTTCTGGCAATTATGAATAATGCTATTAAGGACATAGTTGAGCGTATCGTAAAGCATCTTTTGTGTAAATACCCAAAATTGATATAGCTCAGATTTAAGGGAGATTGATACCCACTTTTCTGAGTAAACTCTGTACCAACTTTCAAATTGTCTTTCTGTAAAAGCTTGCATTCCTACCATCACTGAAAGAGTTTTCCCCTTATCTCACATCCTCTCCAACTTAGGCTGTTATATGTGTTTTTAATCTTAGCCATTCTAATAGGTGTATAGTAGTATCTCAAAGTAATTTTGATCTGTGTTTCACTAAGGATGTTCAACTGTTCTCTAAGTGTATCTCAGTGATTTTTTAGCATGTAAATGTTTTGTGCCATCAATTTCTTATTATTAACAGTACTTATCTTGCTAAATTGAGAGTTCAACAATACTGTATATTAGCTAATCAAAAAATAATAAATTTGAACGTTTTATGCCAGGGCATATTAGAGAAGCCTTGTAACTCCTTAGAGAAGATTCTGTTTATCATCTTCTTTTACTACTTCATATAATGATGTTAGAATGAATGATCTAATGCCATCATCCCTCTTAGTTTACCAAGAACGAAGATGCTATCTGAAGAGTCTTTAAGCATCTACCTCTTAAAAGTGTTTGTTTTAAAATTCATCTCAAGGATATTTTATACATTAATAGAAGCAGGTCACATCATGTCCTTTCAGTATATTCCTAATTTTACATCTTTTCAATATCAATTCCTGAAAATGAAAACATGAATGTAACTCACTGCTAAACAATGTTTCTGTATAATTATATCATATTCTTTTCTTCACTATTAATTATAATTCCCCAAAAGACAAAAGAATACTACAGTTCTACAACAAACAAGTTTGTAGATAAGCAAACATATTATTGAAATGTGATAGCTGATAGATGATAGACAGATAGGTAGATGTTATATAAAATAGGTGATAAATGGGTTAATACATAGGAGGCAGATGATAGATCAGTAGATACATGATATAATTATCATAGAGATCAGTAGATAGAAGATAGATATATGATAAAAGACTAATAATTAATTGGATAGTTAGCATATATATGTAGATTACAGATAAATATATGATAAATAGATGATGATGGATGGTTGACAGAAAGATATGTTATAAATATTTAAAGAAATCGTGTCTAGACAGACAATTGATGACTGTAGGTGTTTTATCAGTGAAAGCTAGAAGAATGAATAATTGATAAATATTTGAAAGACAAAAAAATTGGTTGATAGTTGATAGATATAGATAAAATATGGAATGATCGAAAAATGGTAAAGAATTAGATGATGATAAGATTAATTATAGAAATCTTAGTGTATAGATGATTAAGCTAGAAAATAGAAAAATAGGCAGATGATAGATAGACAGGGAGATTGAGGATAGATAAATGACAGATAGATGAAATATATATATATATATGATAGATAGAAACATTCATGCATAAATACATGAACACATACATACGTACATAAATACATGCATACATGCACTGAGAGTCTCTACACTTAGTCCTAACACTTGAAAAGGCTAGGAAGTCCGGAATTTAAAAACTACATTGTATAAGATTAATAACATCTGATAACATCTGTTCTTGTTTGTGAGAATGTTATACACATACAAGTACACAAAAGTTTCCCTTCCTTGTGAGTTAAGTTTTCATGTGACCTAAGCTGAAAAAGAAATTATATATATGCTATACACACACACACACACACACACACACACACACACACACTTATGTATGCTTACAACCCTTCTTGTTTCTAGTTCTTAGACTTTGATGACCTTGAATGGACTCCATTTATACCACACAGGCACATATTGGACATATGTACATGTAGATAAATCATTCATACACAAAAAATAAAATAAATGCATCGTTCTAAGAAAGAAATAAAAACCAATATACAGAATGGGTATGGTAAGCTTTTTGAATAGAACATAATTGAATGTGTATGCTCATGAATTAGAGAGAAATCAATTCCCAGTTTAATAGTGTAAAAATGATCACAAACCAAAACTGTTATTTATGAAACTTCTGGTTATTTTGAGTAATGATGACCAAGAATCAACTCTTCCTTAACTTCTGCTCCAATAGCTTATTGCATGCTAGCTCATGCTCTGTGCTCTACCAGTTTATAGCTAGAAAGCATCCAAGCACCCAAAAATATCAAGAAAGTATTAATATTCATATTTTCTTACAGAAGAAGAATTAATGCTTGGGTCAAAATTCACAAATCTCTTTTGGATCTTCTAAGAACTCTCATCTCTGAGGGTTTCACATGCAGTAAAAAAAATACAATTATGCATCATAGTTCAATACTTGCTACAATGGAATGAAGAAGGACTTCTTTAATACAGACTGTTTCCATCTGCACTACTAACACAAAACGATATGTTTACATGAAACAGACTTAGCTAAATAGTGTAGAAAACATGAAGTTATACTTTATAACAGATAAAATCTTTGGAATCCATGGAAATTTAATAATTTCTGTGATGAATACTGTTCACATTAATTAATGAGCAGTAATATATGCACATTTCATTTAAACCCACCAGTAACCTTCAGAGCTACATCTAGACAGACTTCCTGTACATTATTTTCTGCTGTGTTGAAAGGTGCTCAAATCAATGCAGATTATACTCTCAAATAATGAGAAGAGTAGAAAATAGCCTACACATGAAATGGTTTGTGTTTATGTGAACACTTAATACCTAAGTTTTATTTTTACACCTGGTGCTGAGACAATGTGCCTGAGCTAATGGGAGCTCACCGACTCCAGCTGGCCTGGGAATGAACTAGGATGGGATCAAACTGGACCCTATGAATGTGGCTGACAATTGGGGCAGACTGAGGGGCCAATGATAATGGGATTTGTATCTACTGCATGTACTAGCTTTTTGGGATCCTATTCTCTTTGGATGCATACTTTCCTAAGCCTGGATGGAAGGGGGAGGGCCATGAACTTCCCACAGAGCAGGGTGCCTTGCTCTCTTTTAGGACTGTAGGGGGAGGGGAGAAAAGGAGTAGGGGAGCAGGAGGGAAGAGGGAGGAGGGGAGGAAGTGGGAATTTTGATTGGTATTATTTATAAAGTAATACAAATATTAAATATCATTGTAAATGTAAAAGACTGTCATTTTGGAGGATATTGAGAATTCATTAGCTGTTTCAAAGCCCTCAAACGGGACCTCTGAGGTGTGTTTGAGGAAATGTTATGTCACTCTGTGTCTATCTGAAAGTAGATGAAATAGCTCTAGCCCACTAGTTTTTTAAGGGCATTCTTACAAAGATTGTCCCATTCCTTCCAGATTCCCTTGAAGACCTAACTGTCTCAAAAATCAACATTGTCAAGGTGAAATCTTATTTGTAAAGGATTTGGGTTAAAGCATGAAGAAATTGGTCTGGGAAGGGACTGTTTCAGGTATCAAGTGTAAGTGGAGTTTGTGTTTCAGTGACCTCACGGCAGAGAAATGATTGTGTTTTCTTTCATCTCACAGTCTGATTTAATCTGAACCAATTTAGTCAACAATACCCCCTAAATAGTTTGTGGTTATTATTTTCAATCCTATGGTGACTTTTCTCCTATCCACTTCTGATTTCCCTTTCTCTCTACGCAGAAGAGGGGTGCAATAAGTGAGTGCAGCTGCTCAAAAGGATTATACAGGGCGGGGCCTTAGGTTCTAACCCCAGGCTGTTCTTTCTTAGGTCTAGTGTTACCATTATATCATGAGACACAGGCATTGCCACATCCTTGTAGGAAATGCAGATCCAGACCCCAATACACCCAGGGGATTTGTGTGGAATATTAGGCTAAAAAATGCATGTATTAATTTGGCAATAATTTATACATTGACTTTAAAGCATATTGTAAACTTAAAATGGATAGACCTGAAATTCTTAGAGCAATTTATTTTAAATGTTCTCAGAGATTGTAAACCACTTTTTTGTCTGAAAAAATATGTGCACAATAAAAAATTGGAGCAACTAAAAAAAGAGAATTATATACGTAGGAGGAATGTATTGTAGAAAAATACGTGGTTAAATGGTTGAGAGACCTGTGCAGATGAGATGCACAGCAATGCAGAAAAAGTATATGGCTGTGTGGAGAATGTAACTGTGTGGAGAGAGTGGTGGCTGTGTAAAGTATGCTGCTGTGTGAAGAATATGTGGAGAATGTGTGGAGAATATAACAGTGTGAACATAGATGTAACTATGTATGACTGTGTAGAAGAGAGCTATCTGCATGTAAAGAGAGATATGCAATATATGTAAAGAGATGTAACCGTGCAAAGAATTTGTTCAAAAAAGGTTATTCAAAATGAATTTAAAAAGAAATTTACCATCAGAAAGCATATATTCCCTTATTCACTCTCAAACAAAAAAGTCTAACCCTTGCCACATTCATGAATTTTTTTTTACACATCCTGAAGGTGGCCTGTTTCGGGAGGTCCTTCTGCTCCTCCAGTCAATAGCCTCTGAGATACCAGCCCATTGGGGCGTGGTCTCTCTCCCTTTAAAAAAGCAGCTACTTCCCTTCTCACTCTCTTTGCTTCCCTGCTCAGGTTCCGGCAACTAGACTTCTTCCTGATTGCACAGAGGGCTGTTGTCTGGGACGGTGATCTGTAAGTTTTTTCCCCTTTAAATAAATACCACCCTATTAATCATAATTCCAAACTGGTGTGTGATTGTTTATGACTTACGCCTTCAGTGGCCTTTGAGCAGGATTTTTGAAAAAGCCTGCAGATATATATCAGTCATTAAATAGATGATAATCGAGCTACAATAGAAACTCAGAGAGGCTAGGCATAGGAGAAGGACTAGGGAGTGGGGAAGGTGGATCTCCCTGGGAGAGGGAAACAAAATAGGTGTTATGAGTGGATTAAAGCTGTGGGGAGAAGGCGGAGTCTCAACATGAGGATTGGGATAGAAGTGAACAGGAAGATGGGATTAGAGTGGGGGAGAGGAACAGGATAGCTAGAACTGAAGAGAATTTGCATGGTAGAATGAAAATCTGACACAGTGGAAACTTCCTGTAATTACAAAGGCAATCCTAATTAAGTCTGAAAATAATGGCCAAGAATGAGCTATTATTGGTGATCAATTGTCATCAAACTAAGCTTCCAGTACCTGGAATAATTTAATACTGCAGTGACATTTCATTTCTATTTTAATAAATAATGCTTGCTTGAAGATCAGAAAAGTAAAACAGCCATACTGGCTTGCCTTAAAGACTAGGCAGCAGTAACAGGCACCTTTAATCCCAGTAGCTACACTAGGCTTCTGTAGAACCCAGGTGGTAGTGATGTACGCCCTTAATCCCAGAACCTGAGACAATTCTAAAATGGGAGGAGATAGCTCTCAGCCACAGTCTCATTCTGAGATTACTGGAGGCAGGGCTACCATTTTCAGACTGAGGTTGAGGTAAGAGTCAGTGGCTGGCTGCTTTGCTTTTCTGGTCTTCAGGTTGAACCCTAATATCTGTTTCTGAGTTTCTATTACTCATGCATCATAATACAATTGAACTGATGTCTAAAGTAGTCCCATGTAAATACGCAAACAACCAAGGCTATTGCCAAAACAGTAGGTTGCTCTCTACAAACTGACAAGGATTCATTCATTGCTGAAAATAGCACTCAGACAACTCCTTCACTACGGAGGCCATGAGATGGGGCTTACATAGAAACTTCATGACTACATTCTAGTTCCTATGGCATGGAAACATACTCTGGGGGCTATTAAAAGAGAAAAGTAAACACAAAACCAACCATAAAACCTTTGATCTACAATCTGTTCTAACAGCAAAATATGCTAGGATAATAGAACTATCCTTGTGTGAGTAACCAACCAGTATCTGATTTGCAGCCCAGTCCAACAGTTAAAACCCACACCTGACACTGCTTCGGTGACCAAGAACCAGTCTAGATAACTAGTAGATCTAAGGCAAACTAAATAGTACTGGTTTAAAATATAAAATAAAATAACGTCTAATGATATTCTGCTATACTCATGTTTCAGTGGCTTATTTAAGCACCATCAGAGAGATTTTCTCCTACAATAGAGGCAAATAAAATACAGAGACCCACAGTAAGTCTTTATGCAGAAAAAGAGAGACCTTGGAGCACACAGATGTCACCATCAAATACCTCAAAGATAAATGAACCTCAAAGAAGGGGAGGAAGAGGGGGTGGGGAAGACATAATGGAGGAAAAAGACCAGGAGAACACAATCCTCTAAAACAACTGAGCAAAGTGCACATGAACTTACACAGACTAAACAGCAGCAGGGACAGGTCCTATCCAGGTCTGCACCAGATCCTATGTATATACACGATAACTTTGAGTTTAGTACTTTTATGGGACTACTGAATATGTAAACTAGTGGTTCTCTGATCTACTGCCTTCTCTTCAGGCCCTTTTACTTACTGTTGCCTTGGCTTGTCCAAGATCTGGATGGAAAAGGAGGTGTGAAGAAACTGGGAAGAAAAGACAGAGGGAAACTTGTCTTCAAATTATATTATATGAGAAAATATTTTACATTTAATAAAAGGGGAAAATAAAAACAATGAGAAAATTTGACTACCAACAAATGAGCAACACTAGAATATCATTGAAACTACTTTGAAATATTACCTAACGCCAATTTTGATGGCAGAAGCTGGGGCATCTCTGTGAGTTCAATGCCAGTCTCTTGTACACAGAGCATTCCAGAACAGTCAGAGCTATATAATGAGACCCGGTTTCAAAAGTCTGTTTTTCCTCATTGAGTCTTTAACATCATATATGTGTGGCTGTAATATGTAATATGTATTTCAAATAAAAATCTTTTATTTTTTATTTTTTTGGTTTTTGAGACAGGGTTTCTTTATAGCTTTGGAGCATATCCTGAACTAACTCTTGTAGACCAGGCTGGCCTTGAACTCACAGAGATCTGCCTGCCTCTGCCTCCTGAGTGCTGGGATTAATGGTGTACACTACCACTGCTCAGAAAAATATTTTATTTTTTAAGAATACATTTAAGACATGAAATCACTAAAAATAGATATAGAGTAAAAACCATGGAGGTTACTGTGCAGATATAATATCAAAATTTTGTTAATACAAGCAGAAATAAGTTGGTATGAATCTCAAATTTAATAGCTCCTGCCCAATAATTTAAGCATCAACCAAAGAAATGTCAGAAGAAAACAATTCCAAACTTTAAATATGAGAAGAAATCACAACTGTCTAAAGAGCTTCTTTTGCTGTGATAAAGACTATTCTCAGAAACCAGCTATGAAAGAGAGGGTTTATTTCAGCTGATAGACCGCACAACACTCCATAATTTAAGGACATCGGGGTAGGAATATTGAGGCAAGAATTGAATCAAAAGCTATGAAAGCATACTGCCTTTGGGCTCAGTCCTCATACTCACCTTGCATTTTTACACACCCTAGAAAAGTGTTCCCACAAGTAGCATCACCCACAGAAAGCTGGGCACTCTCCCATAATTTACTAATGTAAAAAATGAACAAATTTTCCAGGCTAATATGGGGGATGGTTTTTCTCAACCGTGTCTTCTTTTTCCCAAGGTGCTCTAGATTGTGTCAACTGAACACAAAACAGAACCAATATATTTGGAGAATCCACACAACTATTTAGCAACAACATTCAAAATAACGATGCTGATCAAAAAGATTAAAACCCTCAGTAGACATTAATTTGATTAAGACAAATATGATAAATATGTTGTAATTATATGATAAAATGCTCACCATTGCTGGGCGGTGGTGGCGCACGTTTTTAATCCCAGCACTCGGGAGGCAGAGGCAGGCGGATCTCTGTGAGTTCGAGACCAGCCTGATCTACACAAGCTAGTTCTAGGACAGGCTCCAAAACCACAGAGAAACCCTGTCTCGAAAAAACAAAACAAAAAAAAATGCTCACCATTACTGATCATAAACAAATGAAAATTAAAGTGCAGTGAGACACAATCTCTCATGTACTAATATCAAATGACTTCAAATGTTATAAAATGTAAAATAAGAGAATGAGTAAAAAGCAGGAACTCTGGGACACTGATGTTATGAATACAAATTCATAAAGCGTTTATATAAGCCACCATGTTAGTTCCCCACTTCGAAAAGAAGAAAGAGAGAGGAAGTGAGAGAGGGAGGGAGGAAGGGAGGGAGGGAGAGATGGAGGGAGGGAGAGAGGGAGGGATGAAAGAAATAAAGAGAAAGACTGCATTTCAACAATTATAGAAAGGAAAGAATGAGAAAGAAAGAAATAAAAACAATAAATATGTTAAAACAATGTTTAAGAAGATGACTTGGAGCACTATGTAATAAGTTCAGTATCTTTATTACTGATTGAATTACGTATAAAGATGACATGAACAGTTTTCTTGACATAGATTTTCAAAGACCTTGATTTTACTGCATGTAATTGCCCCATTATGGTTATTTTTTTAAAGACTGAACATAATTTTTATCATATTTAAGGTGCTTACTTAATATACTTAATTATAGTTATAGTACATAGCAATGTAATGCTTTCTAGTTAGTCTTTTATTAATTTCCATTTTCTATAAAGTATTTCTGTTCACATACTTTTATGATTGTTGACCAAGTTAATTGCATGATCTAATAAATAATAAGTTTTGAAAAAATGTTTGCAATTTCAGAATGAATGAGCCGATTTGACTTTTTAAAAACTCCTTAAAAATTAAATCATCTTTATATTTCCCTCTAGTAAGCTCCTTTGTGTCAATAAAGCAAATGCATGGGATTAATAATGTAAGGAAAACATGTACTATTTGCAGTCATTTCTGTGGCTAAAACATCTATTTAAAATTTTTATCAGAAAAAGAATGAGTATACACTGATTCATTACATATCTGTAAAGGCTTATGCATTCTCTTGAGATTCAATAGAAAATAACATATTCTAATGCTGCCTGTCTTCCCTGCACAGTAAAGTAATTATACAATTGTCAGTAGACTTCATTATCTTTCCGTAAAAAGTTTCTGAATCATCCAAATAGCTTTACTCTATGTTCGCTATTCCCCCAGACACTCATCCTTTATAATATTTACCCTACATGTAATGATTGCTTCTATAAGTTTTGAATTCAATTTAAAAACTGTACCAGAAGATTTCCATTGATGAGAAACTTTGGATATTTATTAAGTTAATTATTTAAATAATCAAAGAGTATTGTGTTAACATCAAAAGCTTGGAGGCAGAAAAACTGAAATGACAATGCTTTCACAAATAGAGGAGAGTCAAATTTACTGTGGCTTGTTTGTTTGAATGCTTAGAGGCCATCATTTGGTTGCTTTCATTCATTGCTTCTTCCTTAAATATTTATAATGATAAAGGAATTTGATTTAGTAGTAAGGTCATACATTATGTGAATAGTGGTTCAAAGAAAGCTAGAAAAATTAAATTCAGAATTTTATGTGCAATTACAATGAAAAATTAAAATGAATTTACTGTATTTTAATATTTTTTGAGCCAGCTGGTATTGAACTCACTATGTAGCTTGAGGATGACCTGCAACTTCTGATCTTCCATAATGCTCCAATGAGAGAGAGAGAGAGAGAGAGAGAGAGAGAGAGAGAGAACTTGTGTATTAATATTTATCATCCCATTTTTAAAAATATCTGAGGTATAAGATATTTAGCTGTGTAACTTTGAGGGTCCATTCTTCCTTGAAAGAACAAAAATTTGTTAAT
Source organism: Microtus oregoni (assembly GCF_018167655.1). Classification (NCBI taxonomy): domain Eukaryota; kingdom Metazoa; phylum Chordata; class Mammalia; order Rodentia; family Cricetidae; genus Microtus; species Microtus oregoni. The sequence goes on along the minus strand of NW_024543068.1, from coordinate 57,324,634 downwards.
ATAAAAGAGGATTTACAGCTGGGCAGTGGTGGCACACACCATTAATGCCAGGTCTTGGGAGACAGAGGCAGGAGGAGTTTTTTGAGTTCATTGCCAGCCTGGTCTACAAGAGCTAGTTCTAGGACATGCACCAAAACTACACAGAGAAACTCTGTCTTGAAAATACAAAACCAAACAAAAAAGAGGAGTTACTGATGTCAAAAATGTCTTAAGTTGTATACAAAATGAATTTAATGTCAAGAACTGAAAGCACATATTGAATGTGTTTTTTTTTCTTTTAAGTTGTAGTCAAAAAAGAGGTTCAAAAATATTTGCAGTAATTATTTTTATAATTGCTTTGACTAAATACCTGATAAAAATCAGTTAAAGACATGGGTTATTTTTTAAGGCCCATGATTTATAAGGGTAAATATGACAGACTTTTTCTCTGTATTTCTGTTTCCATAGGGAGGTAGAACATCATTGTAGTAGAGAAATTACAGGAAGTCTACCTCTTGAAAGACAAGAAAAATTAAATGAAGATCTCTAGACGATATATAAGCAACAAAATCAGGTCTTTTGGGAATGGCTCAAGCTCAGCCCCATCCACTAATGCTTCTAGGCTTTTCAAATACCTGCAGGCCAGTTACTCAATAGCACAGGTCTGTTGGGGGCTTCACAGACAAATCAAATGTAAAATTCTAGGAAATAGTTCAGAAAGCCTAGGAGTTAGACAGATACCTGACAGGGATACAAATAAGGAAAAAGGTGCAGATAGATAACAAATATATCTACCTCAGCTTCCTGCCCAACCTCTTGTGTTGCAGGGAGGGGCTTCTTGTTCATCCTGGCCACCTGGCTAGCTTAGCCCCAAAATAACCACACAGAAACTGTGTTAATTAAATCACTGCTTTGCCCATTAGTTCTAGTTTCTTATTGGATAATTCTTTTATCTTAATTTAACCCATTTCTGATAATCTGTGTATGGCCACATGGCAGTGCCTTTCTGGGTAAAATTCCCAGCATCTCTGGCTGCTTCATAGCATCTCTCTCCTACTCTGCCTTTCTTTCTCCCAGCATTCAATTTGTCTTCCCCGCCTACTTAAATTCTGCCCTATCAACTATTCTAAGGCAATTTCTTTATTAATAAACAAATGAAAGAAACTCATTGACAGAAGGACCTCCTATACCACTCCTGTCCTAAGAGATAGGTTAGACAATCTTTTTCCCTTAGTAAGGATTTTATCGCTAGTAAGGTTTCCTGCTGACTGACCAGTCAAGCATGGTGATGCAAACTACAAACCAGACTGCTACATGCTTATCCCCAGTTGTAGGCCTGTGAGTTCTTTTCTTTTTTTCTTTTTCTAAACTGATCATTGAAAAGAAGGGAGATACATACTCCAGCTCACCGAAACTTTATTTCAGTTTTTGAAATTATGATACATACTCCAGCTCACCAAAACTTTATTTCAGTTTTTGAAATTATAATTACATCTTCCTCCCTTTCTTTTTCTCCTAACAACCTCCCCATATTCCTTTTCTGCTCCTAGCTTTCTACTCAGGGGCTTTTACATAGTCTTTTGTGTCATCTTGAAGCTTTTCCTGACCAGTTTGGTGGTGGGGGAGGTCCTTCCATCTATATGTTGCTTTTATTGATTAATGAATAAAGAACGGCATTGAGACTATGGCAGGGAAGAACAGAAATAGGCAGGGAAATGTAGTCTGTATGCTGGGAGGAAGAAAGGCATAGATAGAAGCGAGGGAGCCCAAGGAGAAAGATGCTGGGAACTTTAGCTAATAAGCCACTGTCACATGGCAATATACAGATGAATAGAAATGGCTTAAATTGAGTTCTAAGAGTTAACCAATAAGATGCTAGAGCTAATGGGTAAAGCAGTGTTTTAATTAATACAGTTTCTGTGTGAATCTTTCAGTTCCGGGCAGCAGGGACAAACAAGCGACCCTTCCCTCAACAGATTGGGATGTTTGATGGGTCATCCTTGTTCAGTTCAGGTTTGAGAAGTAACATTAGTAAAACCTTATGTGTGTAGCTTCTAATATCTCACAACTCAAAGCAAACCTCCAAACTTCTGCCCTCATATTTCTGTCATCTCCTCTGGGTATTCCCTGAGCCACCAGTGGGAGAGTATTTTGTGTATGTCTTCTAGGACTGGATCACACAAGTATGCATTTTTATTAGTTGTGGTTTTCTGTAGTTGTCTGCATGTGTTTCAGAAAGAGTTTTTTTTTTTAATGAGGAACACTATGCTTGCCTGTGGTATAAGGACAAATGCTTATAAAATGTCATTAGGTATTATGCTGATTTAGTAAATTTGAGATTGTAGATTCTCCTCCTGTTGTGGGAGGTCCTCCCACTCCTCCAGCCTATCACCGCTGAGGTACCAGCCCATTGGGGCGTGGTTTCTCTCCCTTTAAAAAAGCGGCCACTTCCCTTTCCTCTCTCTCTTCACTTCCTGTTCCGCCGGCGACTAGACTCCTTTCCTGGTTGCATAGAGGGCTGTTGCCTGGGATAGTGATCTGTAAGTTTTTTCCCCTTTAAATAAATACCACCCTAATAATCATAACCCCGAATTGGTGTTGCATTGTTTGTGACTTACGCCTTCATTTTGGCACCCAACGTTTGGTTTCAGAACCTCTCCTTTCCCCGCTCGCAGCCGCGAGTTCGGCTTGGCGGCCACAAGTTCGGCTTGGCGGCCGCGAGTCTGGCTTGGCAGCCGCAAGTTTGGCTAGGCGGGAGCCCTCCCTTCCTCAGCCTCCAATAGGACAGAGTAAACGTATATTTTGGCAGACTTCTATTAATGATCAAAGACCAAAGCTAAGAGTCTGTATAAATGGCACTTTTATTGAAGGCTTATTAGACACAGGTGCGGATGTAAGTATCATTACCCCAGAATCTTGGCATCCGAATTGGCCTCTTCAAGAGGTAGATGCTCAGTTCCTGGGAATTGGAACCCTATCTCGTGTAAAACAAAGCACAAGATGGGTTGAATGCATAGGGCCCGAAGGGCAAATAGGAAGACTAAGGCCATATATAGCCAATATTGCCATAAATTTATGGGGCCGTGACCTGCTACAGCAATGGGATACCCAGATTAACATTCCTGTATTTCCAGGAACTCATAATTCTGGGAAGGATATGATGAGGGATTATGGAAAAAGGTCACCAGCCATTCAGGCTGTACAAGAACATACAGCAAATACCAAACCTTTAGAGGTACCAACAGCCCTACCTTTAAAATGACTAACTGAGAAGCCAATATGGACCAAACAATGGCCTCTAGCTAAAGATAAACTACAGGCATTGGAACAGCTGGTGCAAGAGCTACTAGATGCTCACCATATTGAAAAATCAACCAGCCCTTGGAATTCTCCTGTGTTTGTTGTAAAAAAGAAATTTGGTAAATGGAGAATGGTGACAGATCTAAGAGCTGTCAACAAAGTAATTCAACCTATGGGCCCACTACAATCTGGAATTCCTTTGCCTTCTCTGTTACCAAAAGGATGGCCTCTTATAGTTATTGATTTGAAAGATTGTTTTTTCACTATACCGTTACAAGAAAAGGATAGAGAAAAATTTGCCTTCACAGTGCCTACTTATAATAATTCTCAGCCTAATAGGAGATATCAATGGACTGTCCTCCCACAGGGTATGCTCAATAGTCCTACACTGTGCCAATATTTTGTAAGTAAGCCATTGGAAATAATTCGTAAACAATTCCCCAAGTCCATCATTTATCATTACATGGATGACATCTTGTTATCTGATTCAAATAAAGATACTTTAGAAAGGATGTTTGAAGAAGTAAAGAAAGTCTTGCCTAGGTGGGGATTACAAATTGCCCCTGAAAAGATTCAAAGAGGAAATTCTATTAATTACCTAGGTTACAGAATAGGGTTAGAGAAAATTAAAACGCAAAAGGCACAAATTAGGAGAGACCGGTTAAAGACTCTTCCTGACTTCCAAAGATTGTTAGGAGACATTTCCAGTCTACGACCAGCTGTTGGGATAACACCTGATCTAATAGTTCATTTAAACAAAACCTTAGATGGTGATAAAGATTTGAATAGTCCAAGAGAACTGACAGCTGAAGCAGAAAAGGAACTGACAATGATTGAGGAAAAATTACAGGAGGCACATGTGGATAGGGTGAACCCAAATCTTAGCTGCATCCTAGTCATATTGCCTTCCAGAATTTCTCCTACAGGGATTCTAATGCAGAGGGAAGATATTATTTTAGAGTGGATATTTATACCTAATAAACCAAGTAAAAAATTAAAAACTTATGTGGAAAAAGTCTCTGAATTAATTATAAAAGGTAAGCTGAGACTTCGTCAACTAGCAGGTATAGACCCAGCAGAAATTATAGTGCCTTTTACTACTGAAGAAATAAAAAAGTTATGGGAAGACAATGAACCGTGGCAAAGAGCTTGTGCTAACTTTTTCGGAGAAATTAATAGCAACTATCCCAAAAGTGATAGACTTAATCTCATAAAAAGAACTTCTTGGATTCTTCCTAGAATTGTACGTGATGCTCCAATAACTGGAGCCCGTACGTTCTATACTGATGCAAATAAATCAGGGAAAGCAGGTTACAAGTCAGATGAATTGAGTAAGGTGGAACAAAGCCCTTATAATTCTGTCCAGAAGGCAGAATTATATGCCATTCTTATGGTGCTAAGGGATTTTAAAGAACCTCTTAATATAGTTACAGATTCACAATATGCAGAAAGAGTTATCTTGCATATTGAAACCGCTGAATTTATACCAGATGACACAGAGTTGACTTCATTGTTTATCCAGGTACAAGACATAATCAGGAACAGGCTTTGTCCGATGTACATAACACACATCCGGTCCCATACACGTCTGCCTGGTCCTCTAGCCCAAGGCAATGCTGAGATTGATCAATTATTGATTGGAAGTGTGTTGCAGGCCTCAGAATTTCATAAGAAGCATCATGTCAATAGTAAAGGCCTAAAGAAAGAATTTTCCATTACTTGGCAACAAGCTAAGGACATTATAAAGAGATGTCCTACTTGTTCTTTCTATAATCAAACACCGCTGCCTGCAGGGAGTAACCCAAAGGGTACTAAGAGAAATGAAATCTGGCAGATGGATGTGTTCCACTTTATGGAATTTGGTAAATTAAAATATGTACACCACACCATAGACACGTATTCAGGTTTTCAATGGGCTACAGCCCTGAGCTCAGAAAAGGCTGATTCAGTAATCACACATTTATTGGAAGTTATGGCCATCATGGGTATACCTGCGCAAATAAAGACAGATAATGGTCCAGCATATGTATCTAAGAAAATGAAACGCTTTTTTGATTATTATAATATAAAACACATTACAGGTATACCAAATAATCCTACAGGTCAGGCAGTTATAGAAAGATCAAATCGTACTATAAAGGATATGCTGAACAAACAGAAAGGGACTGAAAATACCCCCAGAAATAGATTACATAATGCTTTGTTAACCTTGAATTTTCATAACGCTAATGAGAAAGGAACGACAGCAGCAGAGAGACATTGGATAATGGAAAAGTCTGCTGAACTAAATCAACCGATTTATTTCAAAGATGTGCTGACCTCTTAATGGAAGCCAGGAGATGTGCTACGTTGGGGAAGGGGTTTTGCTCTTGTTTCCACAGGAGAAGAAAAATTGTGGATACCATCAAAATTAATAAAGTTTCGATTTGAAGAGGAGAAACCTCTTGGAAAGGAGAAATGACAACTCATCCACAACGATGATATTCATACAGGTGGTAAGAAAAACATATAGAATGGGGGCAGGGTTCTGTTCTTATCTCCACAGGAAAACACTCATCTTTGAGAAATTCAAGGGACCCTGGATGTTTGGATACTGACAGATGGAAAAATACCTGCCCAATAGGAAATATCAAGACAACTGAATGGGTTGTGTAAGTAATATTAAACCATATTTCTAAATTTATAAAGCTGGTTTTGAAGTTGGACTCTGGCTCAGTCCCTCTCCAATTCCAAGCCTGTTAGTAAGAGAAAAACCCAGAGTTTCTGGAGTTTCTGTCTCATGTCAAGAGCCATGATATGGGACAGAAAGAAATATGAGTTTAGAAAACATCTTTGCTTTTCTTCATATCTATCATACTTTTCATTGAATATATCTATCATGTCTTTCATTGAATATATATATATATATATATATGTCTATATGATTAATGTTTAAGTTTTTCATAATGAACAATGAGTTTTTCCTGAAGTGACATTTGAAGTTTCCAGGAAGAAGATGGGGCCCCATAACAACAACTCCACCTGGTTGATATGACGTCATGATACTGATAATGCTACTACAAGACCTGCTTTGGATACCAGCTGCACAAGACAGTTCCAACTTGGTTAGCTGAAATGGTGCACATCTTATACAACATTTTGGCCAGACCTGCACGAAAATACTCAGAGACTATTTACAATTTTAAAAGACATTATCTTGAAATTTAACCATCATTTTACTTTCACAGGATCCCCCAGAAAGAACGTCGCCCCTATGACAGCTGGAAGTAATTCTAGAGAACGACGTCCCCTCTCCCAGTAAAGTTTGCCCTTGGGTTTAGGGACATCATTTAGGGGTTGATTATAATTAGTATATGATTGAGGGTTGGGGGAGGAATTTTATAAGCTCAGGGATCATTTTGAAAAAAAAAAAAGAGGGATGATGGGATAATAGATTTGTAATTGTGAGTTACTGTCTTTAGACAAATATATTGGTATAGATTCTTGTATATTCATGCAAAGTTAAATTATATTGACTATTGTACGCATGCATGTTTCTACCTCTGTTTAAAACATTTTTTATGTATTGACATATATTGTATTGATATATATTGTATATATTTACCATATTGCAGTGTACATTTCTACCTCTGATTAAGATACTTATATAATATTTGTGTATTGATATATATTTACCTACTGCAATGTATATTTGTACATTGTTTATATTTGGAGGTCATTGTCCTCATTTGTTTCACAGTCGTTTATTGTCTTAGTCTTTAAGTTAGATAGATATTGAGAATTATATAGACTAATAGTCATCTAAGTTTGTCATTTATAATAGACTAATCAGGTTCTTTAGATATATAGAGATTATACTCAGTATAGATAGATAATCTTCAACTTCTTCAAAGAGCTGTAGAAAATGGCCTTTAATCTAACTCAGAGTTTTGTGGTAGTGAGACACAATTGCTCCTGGCAACACCACTCTATCCCCGAGAGAATGTTGAGCACCAAAGACACTCCACCTGGAGCCTTCTTTTTGGCAGAACTGGCCTTGGGGCAAAGAAATGCCCATACCTCAACGACTGACAAAGATACAGAGTGTGCATCAATGGATAAAACAGGGCTGTCATATCCTGCCAAGACAGGGTAAGATAGTTTTGAAAAGTTGCTTGCCTTTGAAAATGGTATGTCAGTTATGTTAGGCCTTAGCCAAAGTTGGTTGCTTCAACGCTGCTAACGTGATTTTGGGTGATTGCCCAGGTAGCCAGTTGTCTCTGTGATTTGTTGCATGTTTTGGAAGTTGTTTTACTAAACTTCCTAATTACCCAGGTAACATTATTTGCCTTCTCAGATCTTTGATGGGGTTGAAGACTATATAAATGTAGTTACTTTCTCTCATGACTTGGCCAAGTTATTTATTATACAAGACCTAAGCTAGTTAGAATAGGATATTTGTACTTATTGTATAGAATTTCATAGTAGGTTTAGAACTCTCTTATTTAAACAAAAGGGGGAGGTGTTGCGGGATGTCCTCCCACTCCTCCAGCCTATCACCGCTGAGGTACCAGCCCATTGGGGCGTGGTTTCTCTCCCTTTAAAAAAGCGGCCACTTCCCTCTCCTCTCTCTCTTCACTTCCTGCTCCGCCGGCGACTAGACTCCTTTCCTGGTTGCGTAGAGGGCTGTTGCCTGGGACAGTGATCTGTAAGTTTTTTCCCCTTTAAATAAATACCACCCTAATAATCATAACCCTGAATTGGTGTGGCATTGTTTGTGACTTACGCCTTCACTGTAGCATTCTTTTGATGACATTCATGGATTCATTAAGATTTCCCTTCCAGGAATTTGTTCTTTCAGACAAGTTGCATCCTGAATTCTTTTACTGGCACTGCTGCTGTAGAGACTTAGCATGTTTTTTATAACAATATGGCCAAACTTGTTTTGATCAGATGTGTGCTTTTCTGAAAAAAAAATCTGGACTCATAGATATTCAGTCACTATTCTTGTGATATTATAAATCAAATATGAACTTTCAGTCACCAATGCTTTATAGGAAATGGCTAGAAATATTAGTAGCTAAAGCTTCATTTGTGACTGTAGACTCTGTGAGATCTCTTTTTGGGCTCAGGTTGTCAGTTGTCAGGTTATCAAACTAGCCACAGGCTGGAACTGAATAAGGAAATAAAAATATTTATATTATTGAATAACACATTCCTAAAAATGGCATAGGAGATGAGGACAGAATGTTGTTGCAAATGGACTTAGAAAATGGAATAGTAAAGTGCAATGAAGACAGCACACAGTAAATTATAGAAAGTAAAGGACAGCTTTGTAACAATAACCACCCCCATCTATCTTTTCTAGTCAGTAGTTTTTGCAAATTGTTGTGTTTGTTGGTTTTGAAATGATTCTTTTTAAAAATTCATTGTGTCTTTCACTTCATGCATCTCCATCCAATTTATTTCCATCTCTTCATATCCACTCTCTGCCCTTGCAACCTCCTCCCCCTCAATAAAATAAAATTTAAGAGAAAAACAAAAAAATAATCTCATCATGTAAGTTGTAGTATGACACAGTGAGTCAGGCAATAAACCCTTTTATCCATATATCTTTACTTGCACACATTTGTTGCAGAGTCATTGGTCTGGTTCGAGGTCTCCGGTTTCTGCTACACTATTGATGCTGGCTTGTGTTATGGAAATCCTGCAACTTCACTTGCTCCAGAAGATCACAGATGGGGTGGATACTGGGGTGTGTCAACACATAAGCCTGGTTCTGGGCCTGAGTAGTTGCAGGGTTGGTCAGCCTGCCTGCTCTTCTTTTGTCCTCACCACCATGGTCAGCTCTCCTGCACTGTCCTGGTGAGTTCAATCCTGGCAGCGATGAGCAGGGGGCTGGGCCAGTTCTCCTGTTTTCATGTCCTCAGGATCGGACCTCCCATACCTACGCCTACAGGGTCAGCAGCTCTACTGTGTTGCCCAGGTGTGGTGTAGAGGCCACTTTCCTAATGCTGCAGCTGATGAGGGACAGGGCTAGCTCTCCAGCTCATATGACCTCAGGGCCAGCATGTGAGATGCTTTTACATACTCTAAAATTCCTTTCAGAGTTTGAGAGGGTGACAATGCACAGTGGGTGTCCACAGTTCACTATCATTGGTGACAAAAGAAAGCAACATTCCCACTTTGCATATAACTTCCCAAACATGGAAAATGTAATGACTTCTTCCCTTTCTCCTCTTCAGTTAGAAGAGACAGAATTTGTACAGGTTTCATATTAATATAAATGTCTGTAATCAAACTATCAACCAGAAAATACTCACACTGAAGATGTGTGGACAGTCTACAAGCCAATCAGAAAATGTCCACACTGAAGATGTGTGGACAGTATACATCAGGAGTTTGACTTTAGGCAAAGTGGAAGATTTAGGTTTGATTAGGGTAAGCTAGCATTAGAAATTCAAGACCTACAGTGAGCCCAATTATGATTGATGTAATTTAGCTTTGAATGTTTTCCTTCTGGAGTGAGGTCCTCCCTGATTGAGGAGGGATCTCACGGTAACCACAGATTGGCTTGGACCTTGTCTGGTGTAAGGACCAGAGACTGGGGGAAGGTGGCATCAACCTTAGTGGTTTCTTCCCATTTGGGTCCTGGTTTAGTTCCTGATAAGAACATACAAGGCAGCTATAGAAGAGTTCCCCCTCCTTTCTTTCTTTCCTTCCTTTTTTAATGATATGAGACTAGATCTAAGCCTCCACAACCTGGGATGTAGACTAAATTGAGGGCCCCAGATGACTTTGTCTCTTTTCCAACCTTCGTGTCTCTCACTTTAAGAGGCAGGGAATTTCCAACAGAGAAGAAATGAGCTGTTCTTCTGTCCTCCATTACCACACATGCAATGAGGAAATTACCTCAGGGTTTGGGAATGTTGAAATTTAGTGGTAGGATTCTCAAAGTTTGCTGCTGTGGAGAAATTCAGCATAAAACTTCAGGGAAGGCTTGAAGTTATTAAATTAGGACAGTTCCCAAAAGCAGGACTTTGCAGAAGTTGGGATCAAAGGGAATAATTGTTGGAAACATATTCTCTATTATTATTCTCAGCTTATTAAATACAGCTGAGGCATCGAAAATTTGGCCTTTAATTTAGACCTGATGCTTTCTTAGAAGAGAGACTTACACTTGAGAATTCTTTATAAGACTTTTCACTAGGAACAGTGGCACATTCAAAGTGGAGTTGTCTTAAACATTAAATACATTATATTTGCAAATTAAGAAGCTGAACACCCCTCTGCCTCACCAAAGCTCAGTAATCTTCAAGAAGAGGGGGTGGAAAGGTTTTTAGACCTAGAGGCTGTGGATAACTAAAAGGAAACAGTGGTTTCTAGACACAATGGGGCAGGTTCACATATGTCAATGTGACAACATGCATATGACCTGTGTAAGCACAAGCTAGACAAAATCCCAGCATGAAGAAGGGAGTTGGAATTGAAGTCCCACCTCTAACTGAGAAACTGTTAGCATTTGATGGCTACTAAGAGTTGGAGTTTTCTTTAATGAAATGACCCCTAGAAGGTCGGCCACAGCCAAGAATATTTGAGCAACACAAATTGGACTACCTGGTATATACCTTTATTTTATACCTGGGTATAAAATATAAAATATACCTTTATTTTATACCTGGGTATAAAAATAAAAATTATGGAGAACACGAGGTTAGGTGTGTAGTAAGATGAGGTAGATTTGGGAGGAGTTGTAGCAAAGGAGATGAATATGGCCAAAATATGTTATATGAAATTCTCAAATAAATAATAAAATATTTTTTATGAATCTGAAACTAGTGGGCAGTGATGGTAGATGCCATTTATTCCAGAATTCAGGAGGGAGAGGCAGGTAGATCTCTGCAAGTTTGAGGCCAACCTAGTCTACAAAGTGAGTTCCAGGACAGCCAGAGCTGTTAGGTAGAGAAACCCTGTCTTGAAAAACACGAACAAAGAATCTAAAACTATTTGCTGTTATTTTGTACCTGACTTTACTTACATGCCGACGAGGACAGTCTATTAAGGGGTCATTGAAACAGTCATGAGTGGATATCAGGGAAATATGTGTATTCTTTCCTAGTTATTTGACACAGTATACAACAGAGTCACCATGAAGATGTACCTTTATCACAGAAAAGTGAGTGGGCATATGTGAAATATATTCCTATTAAATATTTTAGGACAATGGATTTTGACAGCTAAAACTTACCAAGGTGAAGAAAAAGGGTCAGTTGAAATTGAATTATTTCATTAGTAAAGGATTAAATTTAGTTATTCTAGATTTTTTAAAAAGTGAAAGCCAGGTACAGAATCAGTAACGGACATCATCATGCATGATTTATAAGCTTTCAAATTTGTCTAGTGGCTTTTACCAAAAAATTTTCAGTACACAGTTCCTTAAAAAAAATAAACAAAGGGTTGAAGAGATGGCTCAGTGGTAAAGAATGCTGGCTGCTCTTCCAGAAGCACAATTCCTAGCATGCACATGGCAGTTCACAACTGTCTATAATTCCAGTTTCAGGGGATCTGACACCATCAAACAGACATACATGCAGGCAAAACACCAATGTACATAAAATAAAAATAAATCATTAAAAAATACACAAATATTTGTTTGCTATTAATGTTTACCATTTTAAATCACTAATTTCAATATTTTATAGGAAAAATATGAGATATAATTTTCTTTGCATATGTAAGATTAACCTTGTTATTGAAAATAGTTTCTTTTCTCAAATAGTATATCCTGATTATAGCTTCCCCTTCCTCTACTCCTGCAGTTCTTCCCCATCTCCCCTCCCCTCCAGGCCCACTCCCTTTCTGTCTCTCAGACTCTAAGAAATAACAACCAAGCATGACAAAATAAAATATAAGAAGATTACACAAAAGTTTTTATGTTAAAGTTGGACATGACAACCTAACAGGGGCAAAAGAGTAGGCAATAGAGTCATATTCAGGAGTCGCATAAAAATGTTAAGCTAAAAGCTGTACTATATGTGCAGAGGACCTAGTGTAGACCCATGTGTAGTAATAAGGGCAGCGGGGCTGCATCCCCAGCACCCCGGCTGCCTGGCTAGCTTATGCCCGAAATAACAACACACAAACTGTATTCATTTAATCACTGCTTGGCCCATTTCTATCTAGCCTCTTCTAGGCTAATTCTCACATATTAATTTAGCCCATTTCTAATCATCTGTGTAGCGCTCCTAGGTGCGCTTACCGGGAAGATTCTAGCCTATGTCCATCCTGGGTCGGAGCTTCATGGCGTGTGTCTGCCCAGGAGCCGGGAGCATGGCGTCTCTCTGAGACATTTTATTCCTTTTTTATTAAAAAAAAAGTACCAATCATGTTTGACTTAATCTAGGTCTTTGGGCTATCTAGTCTCTGTTTCTTGGTTTCTTGGTTACTCAAACAGTGCCGGGTACGGATGATTTCTCATGGAGTGGCCTTAAGTCAAATCAGACATTAGTAGGCTACTACTAGAACTAGTACCACAAGTTCTACTCCCACCACTGCCCTAGCATACTTTACAGGGAGGACAGACTGTAGGCCAAAGGTTTTGTGACTGGGTTGGTGTGCACATTTCACTTTTGGTAGACTTCAGAGTACCTTCCAGCACCAAAGAGACTAGAACACAGAAATAGTGATCCATGTAGGCACCAGTTTGAATTCTCCATGTTCAATAAGTTATGTGGATACTGTCTTTGGCAATGAGGCCCTGCTGTCAGTTTGTAGTAACCTTTTGTATTAGCATCAGCCTGGCTTGTTGGGGATTTCTATGGGACCCCCTTGACCAACAATTCAATTGAATACAACCCAGTCCTGTTGTAGGAGGCCACTGGTTCATTTCCCAGCCACCCAGACTGCCGAAATAATCATGCAGAAACTATATTATTTAAATCACTGCTTGGCCAATCACTTAAGTATATTGCTAGCTGGCTCTTATATCTTTGGTTAACCCATTTCTATTATTTTATATTTTACCACAAGGCTTGTGTACTACCAGAAAGGTTCCAGCTGGCGGCTTGCCTCTTTCTTCTCTGGTGGCTCCATGGCGACTCCCTGACTCTGCCTACTCTCTGTATATATCTTTTCTAGCCTGGCTATATTCTGTAAAGTCATTGGTCGAAGGCAGCTTCTTTATTCATTAACCAATAAAAGCAACACATATACAGAAGGACCTCCCATACCACAGTCCCCTCACTGAAAGCCTTGCTGGCTACAGGAGATGGCCAGTTATGACTCTATGTCACCCATTAGTAGTAGCCCTTACTAAGATCAGCATCATATATTTCAGGAAGTTTCCACAACACCCTCAAATGTCCCCCAATTTAAGCTGTCTCTCCCTGCACATTCTTCTTCTATCCCTACCTGATCCCTACCGCTTCCATCCTCATCAGCCTCCAGTCCACCAATAAAATCTATTCTATATCTCTTTCCCAGGGAGATTCATGTGTTCCCCTAGACAGAAAGGGGAGGCAAATGCCTGAGTGTTTTGGTCTTGCAGTCCTGGGCTTTTATGTTCCTGGGTGCTTTCCCACCTCAGTCTTTTCTTTTGATAGTTAAACCAAGAGTACCACACTCCAACAGGTGTTTTCCAAGGCCTAATGCTGATTCTGCTCACAGGCTTCCTAGAAAATGTTCTCTGAATGTTTAGTATGTAATCATCATGTAAACAAAATAAAGTCCTGGTCATTTGAAAGCCACAGTAGCAGTATTCATGGTGGTGGTCTGTCGAAACTAATTTTACTAAATTGTTCTTTGTAAACTTAATTTGTTTAACCTGGAATGTCCTGTGTTCTGTAAGATGCTGGAGCTGAGCCCCAGTTAGCATCTGTACATGGAGTACAGATGCAAGGGTGATGGCAGGTCGTCTTATCTCAGCTGAGCCTCTTCTTGAAGAGAAGAGAGCCTGGAGAGCTATTTGAGGTAGGGGTTATGGGTGTTTACTTTTGTGGTAATTTCTGTGTCTCTCTGCTGGCTGCCTTGTTTTTCTCTCTGTAAACAGGCTGAGCTGGCTCTGTTTTGAATACTGTGACTGTCACAGATGTGGATTTGGGTTCTTTTTCTTTTTCCTTTTAAACAGCACTGTTCTGGGGGTTTTAATTAATAAAAACCCAGAGACAGAAATTGGGTTTCCACATTAAGGTCAGAACACCAGTCACTGGCTCTTACCTCTACCTCAGTCCGAAATAGAAATCCTGCCTCCAAGAATTTCACAATGAGACTGAGACTGAGAGCTGTCTCATCCCATTTTATCATCCTCTCTAGTTCTGGGATTAAAGGTGTGCACCACTACCACCTGGTTTCTATGGCAAACTAGCGTGTCTACTTGGATTAAAGGTTTATGTCATTGTTGCCTGGTCTGTAAGGCTGGCCAGTGTGGCTGTTTTACTTATCTGATCCTCAGGCAAGCTTTATTTATTAAAATACAAATAAAATGCCACTACATCTCACTACCTCATGCCCCATTTTTTTTCTAAATCTGGGAAAATATGTGGAATAACAATGTTTGGAGTTCTTGAAAATTTGGAGGCAGTGGACATGTTACCAAAAACAACACTTAGATTAACCTTCGTATTTATATAAATACAATAGCCTAGCAATCTCAACTCTGGACCTCTGCCTGTGGCCTCACTAAGTGCTTCTCAGGCATTTTGGAAGAACTTGCACCTTCCACAGTTGGAGCCTTGTGTACTGTGCTGACAGACAGTGGCCTTGAGCACTGTTTGTGCATCTCTTACATGTGGCTAAATAATACTAAATTGCCTCCTAGGCTAGTGTATCAGAACCCATCTGGTTTCAGCTCCTTGCCAGTCCTGAATTTTGACAATCTTGACCTGTATAATAGCAATACTGACGAATATCTTGCATATCACCATAGAACCTTCATCTGGTGATGGATGGAGATAGAGACAGAGACCCACACTGGAGCACTGGACTGAGCTCCCAAGGTCCCAATGAGGAGCAGAAGGAGGGAGAACATGAGCAAAGAAGTCGGGACCACGAGGGGTGCACCTACCCACTGAGACAGTGGAGCTGATCTATTGGGAGCTCACCAAGGCCAGCTGGACTGTGACTGAATGATGTGGGAGTGTCATATATCAATCTGTTGATTTCATTGGTTAAGCAATAAAGAAACTGCTTGCCCTCATAGGTTAAAACATAGGTGGGAGCTTGTCACAGTTTGGAGAACCCGTTGCTTTTCTATCAAGGAGAAGCTAACCTGATCATATTTAAGATTAAAGATGTTATCTTCTCTGTACAATGCTTGCTGCAAACCCAGCTCTAAGAAATGCACCGGGTAAAGAGCAAACAACTCTGCAACTGCATCCTGTAATGCCAAAGCAAGATGGGAGACCTGCTGGGAAGCTGTAAATGAAAGCTCTGCTTAACCACAATAGAGCAATTTATATACAAATGTAGTTGAGTAGCCAACAGAACACATTCTGTGTCTCATATTTCAGATTTTAAATGGTAATGCAGAAAAAAATCAGTGAAGGCATTTGCTCAAGTTACTACAGTAGGTATCAAAAGAAATTTTACCTTTCATGACCTGTTCAAAATTGGCATAAAGAAATAGATTTCCAGAAAATATTTTAAGAAAAATTGCTTAAGTATCTAGAAGTAAGTATCCTAAAGTTTGCACCTATCTGTTCATGCACAGAGGCCAGAGGAGGCAGTCAGAACCCTTCTCTATTTCTGCCTGTCCTAGTCCCTTGAGACAGGATCCCTCACTGAAGTAGGGTGGAAGTGAGAGGACTGCAGCAATCCCCATGCGCGCGCACACACACACGCACAAAACTGTAGTGATATTTTATTTATATTTTAATAAATAAAGCTTTCCTGATGATCAGAGAGTAAACAGTATCACTAATCAGCCATACAGACCAGTCAGTCAATGGTGCACACACCTTTAATCCCAATAGCCACCCTAGTTGGCCATAGAAACCTGTCTCCTCCCATTTTATATTCCTCTCTAGTGCTGGGATTAAATATAAATGGGAGGAGACAGGTTTCAGGCTCGGTCTTATTCTGAGGTTTCCTGAAGGCAGGATCGTCATTTTTAGACTGAGGTAGAGGTGGCTGGTTGCTTTGCTTTTCTGGTCTTCAGGTGGAAGCCCAATATCTGTCTCTGGGTTTTTATTAATTGTGCTACCACACACACCATTCACACACTTACCACACACACTACACAGACACCACACATACCACACACATGCAACAACACAACACACTCAATATACACATATGCTGCTCACATATACACACATATCATACACATATATACACAACACATACACCTATCAGATATATTCATATCACACACATACACACACACACATGTAACCAAGTCTTATTAATAGTTTAAAAGCTATTTGCCTATAAAAGGAGAGAACATTGCAGTCTTGGGTAGAATCTGGGAAATACAAATATTTTGAAACAAATAATTACTAATCTAAAGACTTTGAAATAGTAAACTAAACATTTAAAATAGTTTAACTGTTTATTCCTTAATGACTAGATATTAGCTTGATAATGCATTGGAGAAGCCAAAGAAATAAATCTAATACCCCTAAAATAAAATTAAGAAATCATTATTTACAACTTTCCCCATGAGAAGCAGATGAGGACACTATAACTTGCCTCCACCATGACACTCCCCAGTTTGTCCATTTACCTCAGCATGTTTGTGGGATGTACACAGACAATGTGTATTCATAGGATAGATTATCATCCTTGTATAACTTGTTTATCAGCTGTCCACATTTGAGCCTAAATATTTATAGAAACTGATTCCAGTCATAAGCATTGGCTGTTTTTAAGTCTCCTGCATTAAGACATAGCTAAAGCTAGAATTAAATTGCGTGATACCTTCCAAAGGCTAAGACATGGGGTTGTTTCAAAATAAAGTCATTATCCACTCACCCCATACAAAAGGCTACTTTTATCATAACTAAGCTATTCCCTGAAACTGTGCACTGACCCTCAACATAGGTCACAAAGAAAGACCAGCTTCCCCTTCTGGCTACTTTTTAAATGGATACAGCTTTATTTTTTGTTCTGGATTTTAAGTAGAAAAAAAAATGTTCATCTGTTTTTTAATTCTTTACAGACAAAACAGAACCCAATGTTGTTCTTTCATAAGATTTTTATCACCAGTCATAATCCAATAATAAACAACAGGGGTGCCACTCAACCCAGGCAGGTGAAGGACACCCATAGGCTGAGTCCTCAGTCTGGATATCACAACTCTTGTTACCACTAAAGGTGGTGCAAATACCTGGGATTTGGGCTACCATCTGAAGCCCTCTTGGTGTCTGAAAGTCAAGCTGTAGCTGGGGTCATACAGATCTAAGTGACCTGAGCTGCCACAAGGTGCCATGATGCCATCCAGGCCCAGGTTGCTGCCATGGATCATGTCTGGGTCAGTGGCCCTACATCAGCCAAAGTCTAAGTTGGTGTCCATGACTCCTGTTACCACTGAAGACTATATGGATACCCAGGGTCTGGTCAGCCACCTGAGACCATGTTGATGTCTGAGGGCCATGCTGCTTTGTGTAGCCTGCACTACCTCTGGGCTATGGTGACATCCGGACCTTAGCTGCTGCCAAGGGCCATGTCTAGTACTGCCGCAGCTGGGAGCTGTGTTGATGTTCATAATCTGTGTTACCATGGGGAAACAGGAACCATTTGTGTTGAAATCTGAGGACTGTTGAGCAAGCCCCACCCTTTACTGGCTCTGGGATAGCTGGCTCTGCCCTTTGCTGGACAGTGCAGTCAGAGATCTTACCCTGCCACTTATGCGAGAGCTGGCCCCTGCATTAGGGAGAGATGATCACACCCCTCACTGTAGGTGTGGGAAAATTGTTCTGGATGGCATGGGCAAAAGAGAGCTAGCTCTCCCCCTTGCCTGAGGGAATGAGTTCTAGCGTCCCAGACAGACCAGTTCAGCAGCCCCCATCCTGGGCCCTAGGTTGGTCCTGAGAAACAAACACAGGATCTCCAGACCCAGGGCAATAGCAGGATATCGGAGAGGAGTTTCGGTGAGGGTCCAGTGATGATGGTGTGCCAGAGGCCAGAGGTCTTGAACCAGATGGATGACTCATTGCAATTTACATTTGTAGGTGGGGCTGATTGGGCAAGAAATTATACTGCGTGACACATCACAGCTCCCACTAGGACGAGTGAAGAGTTGTTACAAAAGCCGAAGACTGTGGATTGAGGTGGTTTCTTTGTTTGCTTTGTATTTCTTTTAATTAATTTTGTGGGGATTCTCTTGGGGGAACACGGATATGAGGGACTAGGAGGTGAGTCGGATTGGGGTGCATGATGTGAAATTCTCAAAGAATTATGTTACCAAAAAAAAAGAAAAGAAAAGAAAAGAAAAGAAAAGAAAGAAAAACAATAGAAACTTGGAAGATTCTGTCAGACAACCAAGCACCAAATGACTGGCTTGCCTAGAGCCCCTCACCCCCACCCTGAACTCCCTAAACTACTTGGTGTTATATAAACAGAGATTTAGACTGGAGGGCTTTAATTTTGATTGATCCAAAGGAAACTCTATACAGGTTACAATGTCTTCACCTGCTTCTCATGGGGAAACTTGTTTGCAAAGAATGGTTTCTTAATTTCATTTTTAGAGTACTGTTAAATCTGAAAATTGCAAGGAGAAAGACCAGATTCATGACTGTCCAATTAAAACAAGCTTTATTTAATACTGGCTAGGGGGTGGACACTGGCCAGGTACATACATGGGGCTACCAGAGAATGGTACTGGGTTATTTTAGTCAGGTGCTCATAAAGGCAGAACCCTCAAGGCTATGGTACTTCCTGCTGTGGTTCAGTCAGAGGCAAGTATATACCCTGATGTGCTCCCTGTTTACAGACCTCCCACCTACATTTGATCAAACACACCCTGTGCAGCTGAGACAACCAAACTTGTCTATTGATGTAAAAACATGTGACTTGTTTTCTTACATAAAGAACAGTCTCCAACATTTCAGGAAGTTATCTTGGGCAAGTGGGGCTTACAGGTTAACTTTAGCCCTAAGAGGTACTAGATTTCTTTTTTGGCCCCTCTCCACAATTCATTATCAAGCTAATATAGTCTAGTCTTTAATAAATACACTTTGTTCAAGTACTCCAAACATTTAATTTACCATTTTCAAGAAGCTGTGTTTCTAAGATCAAGACCGTCATTTTTTATGTTACTGCATTTCCTGAAAGCAGAGTCCTTCAGAAGCACAGTACCCTAGAGGACCAAGAGCTCTGCTCCTCCTGTTTCATCCCTATCTCCCCTTCTATCCATATCCACATCCTTTGGAAAATAAGCAGGTTTTTTAAGGTTATTTATTTATTTATTTATTATGTATTCAGTGCTCTGCCTGCATGTATGCCTGCAGGCCATTACAGATGGTTATGAGCCACCACGTGGTCGCTGGGAACTGAACTCAGGACCTCCGGAAGAGCAGGCAAAGCTCTCAACCACTGAGCCATCTCTCCAGCCCAATAAGCAGGTTTCTAAGGGATAATAATAAAATATAATATTATAAGATAAAACAAAACAAATAAATCATAATAGGACAAAACAAACAAAGAAAAGGAAAAAAGCCTGAGACAAAACACAAGAACAGATGCAGATGCAGAGGCTACTAGTTCTTGCACTCAGGAATCCCACAAAAGCACACAACCAGAATCCATAATATATATGCAAAGGACCTGTAGGGTAAAAAAGAAAAACATAAAAATAAAAATTTTAAAGATCTCTGATGAACTTCTAAAGATGCCATTGAGTTCATTTTTGGTTGACCACCTATGACTGGGCATGTGACTTACCCTTTAAGAGTAGTCTGTTTCTCCAGGAGACTCTTCAGAGAAAAACTAAATTTTCATTTGCATGTGGTTATCAATTAGAGATGGCTTCTGTGTTAGGGATGGGGACATGGGTCCACTTCTTTTGGATCTAGGATGCCAGCTGGTGAAAACTGTGCAGGTCCTGTGTGTGAGTCTCAGTCTCTATGAGTTCCCAGTACTGGAAACTTCATTTTGGAGACCAGAAATGACCTGTGTTAGTCCTGTTGTGTTTAGAAGGGAAACTGATCACAATTCACTTTCGTTATTGGACATTTATGTTAAGTATCATGGTAACTGTGGTCTCATAAAATAAATTAAACAATGTGCCTTCTGCTTCTACTTTATGGAATAATTTGAGAAGTGTTTTCATTAACTCTTCTTTGAAGGCCTGTTATGATTCTGCATTAAAACCATCTGACCCTGGATTTTTTGGTTGGGAAATTTTAGTGACTATTTCTATTTCTCTAGGAGTTATAAGTCTATTTAAGTTACTTATCTGATCTTGATTTAACTTGATTTGTAGTATGTATTTAGAAAATTATCAATTTCTTTTAGATTTTTCAATTTGGTTGAGTACAGGTTTTTAAATATGTTCTTATGATCCTCAGGATTTCCTCAGTGCCTGTTGTTATGTCACCATTTCACAC
Source organism: Microtus oregoni (assembly GCF_018167655.1). NCBI lineage: Eukaryota > Metazoa > Chordata > Mammalia > Rodentia > Cricetidae > Microtus > Microtus oregoni. The sequence continues at coordinate 57,303,833 of NW_024543068.1, read as the reverse complement.
CTGACTTTGCTAATTTGAACCTTCTCTCTCTGCCTTTTAGTTAATTTGACTAAAAGTTTGTCAATCTTATTGATTTTTCTCAAAGAGCTAACTTTTGTTTCAATAATTCTTCGTATTTTTATTGTTATTTCTGTTATTGATTTCAGCCCTGAGTTTAATTTTTTTCCTACTATCTACTCCTTTTGGGTGTGGTTTGTTCTTTTGTTCTAGAGATTTCAGGTATGCTATTAAGGTACTAGTATAAGATTTCTCCATTTTTTTAAATATTTATTTTTTTATTTGTTATGTATACAATATTCTGTCTGTGTGTATGCCTGCAGGCCAGAAGAGGGCACCAGACCTCATTACAGATAGTTGTGAGCCACCATGTGGTTGCTGGGAATTGAACTCAGGACCTTTGAAAGAGCAGGCAATGCTCTTAACCTCTGAGCCATTTCTCCAGCCCCGATTTCTCCATTTTTTATGTAGGCATTTTGTGTTATGAACTTGCCTCTTAGAACTGCCTTCATTGTGTCCATAAGTTTGGGTATGTTGTGTTTTCATTTACACTGAATACTAGAAAGCTTTTGTTTCTTTCTCAATTTCTGTCAGTGAATTCTGTCAGAAATCTCTCAATTTATCATTCAGTAATGAATTACTCAGTTACTATGAATATCTAAACTTTTTGTTATTTCTATTGTTGTTGATATCCATGATGGTCTGTTGTAATAGGAGTGGTGGGCTGTGTCCGCGGCACCCGGCCGCCCGCACAGCTAGCTTTACCTGAAATAATTACACGGAAACTGTATTCTTTTAAATACCGCTTGGCCCATTTCTATCTAGCCTCTTCTAGGCTAGCTCTCACACCTGGACTAGCCCATTTCTAATAATCTGCTGTAGCCCATGAGTTGGCTTACCAGGAATGATCTTAACCTGCGTCTGCCTGGAGTGGGAGAATCATGGCGACTCCTGACTCAGCTTCTTTCTCCCAGCATTCTGTTCTGTTTACTCCACCCACCTATGTTTTAACCTATGAGGGCCAAGCAGTTTCTTTATTGCTTAACCAATGAAATCAACAGATTGATATATGACACTCCCACATCAATGGTCAGATAGGATGCAGGGTATTATTTCATTTTTTGTTCCTATTGAGGCTTGCTTTGTGTTCCTGTATGAGGTCAATTTCAGGAAATGTTCTATGAGCTGCTGAGAAGAAAGTTATTCTTTTTTGTTTGGGTAAAATGTCCTGTAAATACCTGTTAGATCCATTTGGTTTATGATATCAGTTAGCACCAGCATTTCTCCATTTAGGTTTTGTCTGTATAACCTGTCTATTTGGCAAGACTTGGGTAGTGGAGTTACCCACTATCAGTTTTTGAGAGTCAACGCATGATTAAAGATGTAGTCATGTTTGTTTTAAGGATTTGGGTGCCCTTGTGTCTAGCGCATAAATGTTAAAAATTACCCTATCCTCTTGGTGGATTTTTCATTTGATGGATATGTAGTGTCCCTCCATATCTCTTCTGATGAATTTTGGTTTGGAGTCCATTTTGTTGGATATTAGAATAGCTATACTAACTAACTTGTTAGGTCCATTTGTTTGGAATATTTTTAACCAATCCTTTACCCTGAGGTAATGTCTATTCTTAATGTTGAAGTATGTTTCTTGAATGCAGCAAGAGGGATCCTGTTTTCACATCCATTCTGTTAGTCTGTGTCTTTTATTGGGGGATTGAGACTACTTGTATAAGGATATATCAAGCAAGGATCAGTGATTATTGATTCCTGTTATTTTGTTATTATGGTTTAGGCCCCCCCTTTGGTTTTTTGGTCTGAGATTATTTATTCCTTATGTTTTCTTGAGTGTGATTAACCTCTTTAGGTTGGAGTCTTCCTTCTAGCACCTTCTGTAGAGCTAGATTTGTAGATAGATAATGTTTAAGCTTGGATTTATCATGGAATATCTTATTTTCTCCATCCATGGTGACTGAGAGTTTTTCTGGGTATAATAGTCTGGGCTAGTATCTATGATCACTTACAGTCTGAAGCACATCTGTCCAGGTCCTTCTGGCTTTTAGAGTCTCCATTGACACATCATGTGTTATTCTAATAGGTTTGCCTTCATTATATTACTCAATCTTTTTCCCTTGAAGCTTTTCATATTTGTTCCTTACTCTATACATTTAGTGTTTGATTATTATGTGCTGAGGAAACTTTCTTTTTTGATCCAGTCTATTTGGTGTTCTGTAAGCTTCTTGTACCTTTATAGGCATCTCCTTCTTTAGGTTAGGAAATTTTTCCACAGTTCTGTTTCCGGGCCTTTGAGCTGAGTTTCTTCTCCTTCCTCTATTCCTATTATCCTTAAGATGGGTATTTTCACAATGTCCCAGATTTCCACATTCTGTGTCAGGAGTTTCTTAGATTTAACATTTTCTTTAATTGATACATCAATTTTCTCTATCATTTCTTCAATGCCTGAGATTCTTTCTTCCATTTTTTTATTCTGTTGATGGGATTTGCCTCTGAGGTTCCTGTTAGAGTTCCTAATTTTTTTTTTCAGATTTCTTTCTACTTGAGTATTCTTTATTGATCCTATTTTTGCTTTCAAGACTTGAGCTGTTTTATTCATTTCTTCCCACCATTTGTGTTTTCATAGATTTCTTTAATAGATTTATTCATTTATTCTTTAAAAACTTCTAACATATTTATAAAGGTTATTTTAATGTTCTTATCTTGTGCTTCAACTATGTTACATTTCTCAGGGCTTACTGTAGTAGGGGTGCTGAGCGCTACTGGAGACATACTGTCCTGATTGTGATTGATTATGTTTTTATTCTGGTATCTGGGCACCTGGGTTTGGGATGATTGTAATTTTAAATGTTGATATCTTGTCTTGTCTTTATGGGGTGGATTTTTGTTCATTGGTTTCTGCTGACCTCTTTGTTCTTAAGAGTGTGTGGTGACTATGTGTTGCCTGTTAAGGCATGCTTTTGAGATCCTGCCAGGTGTGGTTAATAGGGGACCAGGTAGAATGTGTTTCTAGGTATTTGAAGTTAACATTTAGGAATATGGATGGGCTGGTGGGGGGTGGGGTAGAAGAAAAACAGGATGTTCCACCAGAATCTGCGTAGTCCCCTGGGAACAGGAGCAGAAAGTGAAGAGAGACCACAGTAGCTAGTCTGCTACAGAGCTGGGGATAGATACTCAGGATTTAGATTTGGAGGGGAGTGAAGATCTGAAGCTCACCTACTTGCTTTGGTGGCCTACTTGTTTCTCTTGCAGCCTTGTTTTACAAGTTCCCAGGGAATGCCTGTTGGAGTTGGGTACTGGAACAAAAGGATGATAGAGGAGAGAGGCTAGAGAAAATCTGTTGGAGGAGGAGACCAAAGCAGGTAGTCTTCTACAGCACTGACATGGAACTGAGAAGTTGGAACTGGAAGAGAGCTGGAAATCTACAGGTAGCCTACTGGATTCCCTGATCTGAGCGGCCCAAAGGTTCCAAGGGAATGCCTGCTAGTTAGAGTTTTCTTTTTTAAATTTAATTTTCTTTCTGAATTAAAATTCACACAACATAATTATCATTTAAAAATGAGCAGCCATTCACTGAAAAGGGTTATGCAAGCACCACCTCTACCAAGTTCAAAGACATTTTCATTGATCTGAAAATAATTGATCTACTTTTAACATCCATCTCTCAAAATAGTAATCTTCTAGGTGGGGAATGTAGTTCAGTTGGTAGAATACTACCTAGTGTATTGTCCATCCCCAATACCAGCACTTGTGTAAAAAGGGCATGGTGGCACACATGGCTAATTCCAGTACTTGGAAGGTAGAGGCAGGATAATTGTGTGTGAAGCCATCTTCTTCAGCTGTATAGCAAGGGGAAGCTATCCTAAGCTACATGAAACCATGTCTAAAAAAAACTAGCAACCTTCCTCTCATCCTCACATTTTTCTAAAAGTATATGTATGGAATTAACCAACATTTCCCAAGACCAGAAGTTTGGTAGATATTTCTGAATATCTGTAAGTCATCAGTATAATTATTTAAATATAATTTATTATCTAAATGATTAAATCTGGTATGGGTAAAATGCTAGATTACATTCTAGATTTCCCACAGTTGGTACTAAAACAGTGTATTTTTGTGTTCCTAGCTTGTGAATGTTATCCTGTGGGACCTTGTCTGGTGGCCTTTGTAGAACTACTCTGATCCTGCCACAAGGTCTGTGGTTGGCCAGTGCCTGTGCAAAGAGAATGTGCAAGGAGTCAACTGTGACCAGTGCAAGCACAACCACTTTGTACTGAGTAGCCTTGACTCTTGAGGTTGCCAGAGTAAATCCTAGGAGGTCAATTGGGAGGCAAGTCAAGGTTGAGGATTACTGTCTCAGCCATAAGATTCCCTTGTTATGAATTCAAAGAATCCTGTTAACTCTAAGTCCTTAAAACTGATTCAGTATGTCCCCAAAACTTTAGGAAGTCAGTGTACACAGTCTTTCTCTGAGGCTTCCTGAAGTTTTCACAAATGACCAGCAGATGGTGCTCACATTTCTTCCCAGCGAACCAGAGAAATAAAAAAAATCAATTACAAATTATGAAACCAAGGACACATGACTTCTGTTAATGTAACAGAGTACAATAAAGTCCCCTCATAGTTCTTACAGTACAAATAAACATAACCAGATGATAAAATAATGAAGAAAGATTTGTTGTCTGTCACAGACATGGAAAATACCACAGTTGCTCTAAAAGCAAAGCATGTAATCTGGGAAAGCTGTATATCTTCGCATAGGAAAACACTTGGGAGCATTGCTGAGCAAGCTCAGCTTAGAGTGTGCATTGCTGAGCATGTGCAGTTTCCTGACTCGAGGACAATGGTAGATGCATTTCGTGCATGCTTAGACCATGGCCATCAAGTACTTCCAAGTATTCTCAGTTTCTTTTTCTCAAGAAGTTTTAGCTGCAATAAAGGGAATGAACATTTTGAAGGTGTGTTAGTATAGGATGCTGCCCATAGAGGTGCCTGCCTTGTTTTGCAGTTAATACTAGAATTCTGTATACAAATTTATATTACTTGGTGCATGATGAAAGGGTCTTAAATTTTCAAGTGATTTCTTTATTTTTCCCACATTTATTTACATGTGTGTGCACATGCATGCATGTGTGCACAGAGATAGACACCAGAGGACAACATACAGAAGTCAGTTTTCTCCTTTTCACCACGTGGGTCTCAGAGATCAATCTCAAGTCACCAGGTTTGGAGACTAGTAAACTTAACTACTTAGATATCTCAACAAAGCAATCTGTTTATCTTTTAATTATTTTACCCTTTTCTTCTCAAATCCCTCTTAATACTGGTTCAGAAATCTTCTGTTAAGAAAAAATTGAAACCAAGGGAGGAATGGAAAGGAAACAGAGCTTCAGTATTTTTATGGAACCAAATGCACAGATCCTTGTCTTTCAGACAGTGAACCTTTGTGTCCCTCAAGGCATCAGAGAACCCTTGGGAACTGGGTAAGTGGTTTTCTCTGTGTCACGGCATCATGCTCCATCTTTTTGTCCAGTGAATAAGCCCGAGTAACAGCATTGGCATGCAACAAGCTAAGTCTTTATGTCATAGAGGCTTTTTGCAAGTTTAAAAAAAAAGTAAAGATCATGAAAATTAGGTACAATGATACAGTCAAGCCAGTTTCTGCACACCCTTCAGCATATCAGGCTTCTCTCTGTTCCACTGACTGAGATGGTGCTCTTAAAGAACATATTGAACATTAGTATTGTTTTAGGGAGTGTGTGTGTTCTCGCAAGGTGTGTGTGCATGTATACCTACAAGTGTGCATGTGTATGTGTGCATGCATGTGTCTGTTATATGTAATGGCTTCGTTGCTATAATTCACATTATAACCCACAAATAGTACAAATCAATGGTGTGGGTCAAAGCTGCAGCTTGCAGTCATGTCTCAGTCTGTGGCCCTACTGCAACCAGAGTCTGTGTGGGCATTCACGGCTCCTTTTACCATCAAAGGCCCTGTAGATATCCGAGAATAACAATCAAGAAGGTAGATACATGTGGTTAGTATAACAAAAACTTTATTTTATTATACTGAGGGTCATCACACTAGGTTCACACTCTAAATTCCTAACTACAGTCTTAAGTCTACCTCCTCAAGATGCTCACCTGTATGACATATCTCAGTTGAAGGTCAGATCCAGTCTCTAACAGAAGTCTCTAATAGGAAGGCCATGATCCTGGGAGAGGCTCTCCAGTTGCAGGGCAGATCGTGGTGGCATCCAGATGTGCAGAGCAGAGCATTGGTCTTGGTTTCTTTTTGTATACTGTCTAGTGGGTGTCATGGAGTTCTAGGACTGTGTCTGGTTATCATGAGTGATGTCATTGAGTTCTGGTTATCAGGTACAGCCTTAGGTATAGCAGGGATCCTTACTAAGCTATTTTTACATGCTTAAAAGGCATTTTTACTATGCTCATTACATTCTTTATGTGTATTACATTATGTTTTTACATGTCTAAAAGGCATTTTTTACTATGCTCATTATACCAAGGGTTGGGCCACTGCCTGGAGATATGACAGTATTTAAGGACAATGCTGTCACTGGGGCCATGCTAATCTGAGTGGCCTGTATTGCCACCTGGGGCCATAGTGACATCAGGGTCCAGGCTACTGCTGAGGACCATGTCTGGGTCTGCAATTCTACTGCAGGCAGAGTATGTGTTGATGTCTCTGGCCTATATTGCCACCAAAGATCACATGGATGCCTGAGGTCTGGGCTGCAACCTGTGGTCATATTAGTATCCAAGGAACATACTGCTATTGGGGTCATGCAGATTTGAGTGGCTTGCATTGCCACTCAGAGCCATGATTACATCTGGGCCTAAGCTGCTGCCAGGGACCATGTCTTGGTCTGTGGCCCTACACCAGCCAGGGTCTGATTTGATAACCATGGCTCCCATTACCACTGAAGGCCACATGGATACCTGGGATCTGATCAGCCACCTGAGACAATACTGGTGTCTGAATGAAATGTTGCTGCTGAGGACACACTTATCTGGGTAGCTAACACTGCCACAGGGTTCATAGTGATGTCTGTGCCAGTGATGATGCCAAGGGCCATGTCTGAGTCTGTGTTACTATTACAACTAGGGTCTGTGTTGATCTCCATGGCCCATGTTACCACAGAGGGCCATAGGAACCAGGTGTGTTGAAATCCAAGGACCATGCTTAGTTGTCACTGCCCTTCTCTGACCCTGGGAGAGGTGGCCATGCCCCCCTCCTTGCTGGCCGCTGCAGCAGAGAGCTAGCTGCACACTTGGGAAAGATGTCCCCACCCCTCACCATGGGGCATAGAAGAGCTGACTCTGCCCCTCACCTGAGGGGGTAAGTCCCAGTGACCTAGACTGACGAAGTTAGCTACCTTCCAGGCCCATATTCAAGGCTTTGAGTTGGCACACCTCAAAACCACTCCATATATGACCTTCTGGAGCATGTGAAGAGACTGACCCTGCAGAACCATAGATGCAGGATCTCCATGACTTGGGACAACAGCAAAATATCAGAGGGTAGATTCAGCAAGGGTCCAGTATTGATGGTGTGCCAGAAGCCAAAGGCCTTGAACCTGAATAATAATATATTACACAGTGAACATTTTTAAGTAAAGCTGAGTGAACAAAAGAATATACTGCGAGACACACTGCAGCTCCCAATGTCACTAAGATGAATGAAGAGTTAATGAAGAAGTGGGAAAGACAGAGAAGTGAAAAAGGTTTTGTTTGTTTGCTTTGTTTTTCATCAATTTTTTAAAATTTTCTTCTGGTGGGGGATGCTATGGGGTGAGGAGTGGATATAGAGGGATTAGGAAATGAGTGGGACTGGGGTGCTTGATGTGAAATACTCAACAAATACATAAAAATATGTTTTAAAAAAAAGTAATTCATCATGTAATTGGGAAGTTTAAACTCATTCAACTCTTTTCTTTGTTCTTTGTTCTCAACTCTTGGCAACCCAACATGATATTTCAGACAAAGAAAAACAGAGAGTTAACCTAATAAAAGAACAATAACCTTGATTTGTCTAAGAAATATAGCCAGTAAATAAGAAACATATGCCTCTGAGGAAATAGTTGGGGTCTAAAATTTAATTATTTTACTAGAAACATGTAGGTAGAGGAGATAACAAAATAAATGTGAAGGATAGACTCAATCAGGCATCCTAGAATCAGATATCCTAGAATTTTTACATAGAAGGAGAAAGGTATGTGAAGAAAGTTAAAAAAAAAAACACTCCCCATTTGACATCATCACTGAAGACCCTAAATCAGATTTCTGTGGGAAAGCCTCAACCTCGGGATGATGTATTACTGTGCTGGTAGACCAGTTGGCTTATGTGGGACACAGACTCAGTGATGTTGGCAAAAGGACAACTATTGAACTGAGACCACTATGGGAAAACTGTCCATCACAGTTGACCCTAAGCTACGTGAAAAAACCCTCACCCACATCTAAATGACAATACCCTGAACCACACTGGATGAGCAAAACAAATTAAATCTGGCCCATAAGCACTTTCCTTAGCCACATCTAGAGTGAAGCAATTCACTCCACTTTTTTTTTTTTGTAAGCTGACATTTGGTTTGAGGACAAATATCTGAATATTATCTGTGTTTAATATTTAAATTATTATTTGAGTAGAATTAGGCATAAAATTTACTGAGTTAATAAAATACAGACTTTTGAGAGCATTCCAAACAAGAGTCTCAAGTCTTAAATCTACATTTTATCTGAACATGTTATGTTAAGATTTGAGAAGTACTTTTACAAGCATTTTATACTATAAAAGTTTTTCTTTATAAAACTTTCTTTATAAAAGTGTTGCAATGACAAAGTCCTGGAACACAGAGTCAATTTTCACCCAATTCACATTGTGCCAGAACTGTTGGCTGATACACAATTATTCTTGCTGAACTGGGCACCTATAGAACACCACAAATCATCCCATAGAATACCTTAAAATTAGCTCGACTGATCTGCTACCCAAATATATAGGTTTTATATACAGGTAAACTGGTAGAAGAAGTTCTGATAGAGATACTAAAGGTCCTAGCTTGAGCAAAGTCTGGTTCTATGAGAGGAAATAATCAAATTCATTTCATTCCCTCCATTCTCACTGCTCAAATGATGAAATGGAAGAGAAGTGTCAATGGACACCTTTTCCAAGTATGAGGGCAAGAAAGGCTACTGTGAGGCCTGCCAGGGCAGTGGACTATTTGATATATGGTGATGTTGTTGTTGTGATTTCAATACTGTACCTTGGAGCAGTACAAATCTTCACAACCAGATTCAGCTGAACTTCTTTATCTAGGTAGAATTCTGGGACCTGGGGCATCAGTGCTGTGGGACAATGATTTGGTACCCTGTAAAGATTTGTCAGTTGTATTGTTTTAATAAAACGCTGATTGGCCAGTAGCCAGGCAGAAAGTATAGGTGGGGTGACCAAGCAGGAAGTATAGGTGGGGCAACAAGAACAGGGGAATTCTGGGAAGAGGAAAGACTCAGTCTGCAGTTGTCACCCAGACACAGAGGAAGCAAGATGAAAACACCTCATTGATAAAAGGTACCAAGCTACATGGTTAACATAGACAAGAATTATGGGCTAATTTAAGATGTAAGAGTTAATAAGAAGCCTGAGCTAATAGGCCAATGGGTTTATAATTAATGTAGACCTCTATATATTTATTTGGGACTGAACGGCTGTGGGACTGGGCAGGACAGAAAACTTCTGCCAATACATCACCTCCATGGATGTTCTTCCTGTGACTGATGCTGAAGGTGTTTATTTTAACATGTTATTAGCACATTCTGCTCTAATCTAGTCATTGTCAGATTTTATTCCATGATAGGAATGGATATTAAAAAACACTGACCTTGAGATAGTCACAACAGCCTAATTAATTTCTTTTGTCTCAGATGTTTCCAAGAATGAGATAAACAGTACTACTTGCATATCCACCAGTATGGTCCGATAGACACCTGAAAATCTGTGCACTGTAGTCAAGAGATATCCTAGTATCTTCTTTCCCTGGTTTTTAGAGTATAACTAGAGAGTATTGAAGGGAAGAAGAGGGTTGATTCTCTAGATGTGAATTCACTTTTCAGAATAAGTCATGTTAGGCCTGTGGCCTACCAGTGTTCTCACAGGACTACCAGTGAATCAGTGCAAACTCTGGAGTATCCAGTCCAACACCCCTCATACCTCCACTCTATCCTCAGTCCCTCCATATGCCCTCACATTAGGTTCTCTCCTTTGGATGCTTGCCTAAAAACGAGCAGTGTGAATACCACCCCCATATCTCTGATCATACCTGCCTAGAACCTGCCTCTCTGAATTTCTATTTTTATGAAGCAAAGGAAGCTATGCCCCTCTAAGGACTTGTACTTCTGGTTCATATTTCCTGTTTTCTACCCACAGCCATTATTTGATGGCATATCAGTAAACACATAGAGCTTGGAGCTCATGGCTGAGGCATCTAGGGCGGAATGTCTTTGCCCAGATTCAGGTCAGAGCCATGCTTGTATTATCATGCAACCACAGGTTATATACTTTTGAGGTCTGTGCCTGTGTTTTTTTCTTTGTACCCAATTGTAGCACAGCATTTGGCAAATAAATGCAAATAAGAACAAATTGAGGCAAAACTTGCTACTTTTGTTGTTTCAGTCATATACAATGAGTTCATTGGATATCTGAATTTCTCTCTACCAAGATGGTACAAAGTACAAGGCTTTGTCTATCACATTTACCAAGCTTACATTAGCCCCTAGCATGGGGCCAGACACATAGTAGAGCTTATGGATTTCTAATAATAGATGAATAAAATATATAAGATTCTCAAGAGCATGACTCCACACCATGGAAAGAAAAAGGTGATTCAGGGTGAAAGTCTTCAAGGAGAGCAAACATTTGAAAGTCAGTTTGGAAGGTGGTATTTAGATAAAGAAAGCAGATCCCATTGCCCCGCAGTCTCATGGACTGTGTCCTTTATTTATTCAGTCAATGGGAAAACATGACAGGGTTTCTCTAGAGGCTTCATATTTGCTATTTTGATGACTGGAATTGAGGCATGAGTAGAAGACTTGCACTGTCCCTGGCTAGGTGTGCAGGATCCACTACATACAAAATCTACATCTGCATTTTTCAGAGTCTTTAATATTGCCTATTTATGATAGATTTTTAGAAATGGATTTTTTTTATGTTTAGGCAATACTATAAAGAAAATATATTCCAACCGGGTGGTGGTGGCACATGCCTTTAATCCCAGCACTAGGGAGGCAGAGGCAGGCAGATCTCTGTGAGTTCAAGGCCAGCCTGGTCTACTAGAACTAGTTCCAGGACAGGCACCAAAAACTACAAAGAAACCCTGACTCGAAAATCCAAAAAAAAAAAAGAAAGAAAAAGAAAATATCTTCCTCCTTTTAGATAAGAAAACACAAATCAGACATTATTTAAAATACATGCACAAGTTATCTACTTAACAATACTTTAGTATGTGCCATGTGATAGGTGCTGAAAATGATGACATGTTAATATCATGATTATTATGAATCTCAAGCAGGAGTTCAGAGTTGAAGGCCAAAAGAATGCTGATCATCATGGTTAGGGAATGTTATCACTCATAGAAAACTCGGGGTGAGATTGACATCAAGTATGTAAAGTGCAACAGTATAATCATTTTCTTCCTATACTGAGGGCAAGATCTTAATTGTAATAGAAAAATAAATTAAATACCATTCAATTATTTGTTCATTCATTCAGCACATTGTTGTGGTGTGTTTGCAGCGGTTGATGTAATACTAGTAAAACTTCCTTTTATTCAAAGCTCTATGCTTCCTATATATTATCACATTTAATAGAGACAATAAGTGTTATCATGCAGATGAAGAAAATATTCAAGTGGATAAGAACCTGAACCTGGAGGAGTGATCACCAGAGGCCCTCCCTGCACCTGGAGGAGTGATCACCAGAGCCACAGAGCCCAGCTGCATCTGGAAGAAGTGTGACCACCTAAGTCATTGGAGGAAGAGATGGGTAGACAACAGTGTAAGAAGAGTAAGATGCTACCTCCAGAAACTAATGGTTCTATAATAACAAGACATGAACATCCCAAGGCAGATGAAGCAGAAGAAAATAATTTCAAAAACAACCTTGTTGACTGAAGTTTCTGTCCTGCCCAGTCTCACAGTCTTTCAGTCCCAAAAAATAACACACAGAGGTCCTGCTCCCTGAGGCATCAGGCCAGCCCTTTCTAATAACCCTCCATATCTGTCAGTCATTGGCTATGGGCCTCTCAGGGGTTGATGTGGGACTAGAGATAGGTAAAAGTGTAGTTTTCTAGAGGAAGGACCACTACAAGCTCTTAGCTGCAACTGGGACATGGGTGCATCATCGGACAGAAATGACTAGGGGGAGGGTTCTCCTATACTGAGTACTTCTAAATGTTCTTTAAATGTTTGAAAATCACTGTGCAGGACTGACTTTAAATATACTTCTGACCTCTCAGAGCCTGATAATAGGACAATTTCTTATTTATGTTTCTGTCTCCAGTGCAGGGCTCTTCTCTGCTCTGGGGCAGAGGCCCTGGCCTGTTCTTTGTATGCCTCATTCAGAGGCCAATGCTTAATTGTTACCAAGCAAGCAGTCACCAGCTGGAGAGCAGTTTGGAGTAGATCATAGAGCAACTTGAACTCTGGTCTAAATATTTTAAGTATTATTCTGTTGGCAGTGAGAACTAGTTTGGAAGGCTTTGTTGGCAGCAGTGTGGAATATGGACTGGGCCAAGGACAGAAAGGGGAGAATAGCCAAGAGTTATTGTAGAAACACAAGCAGAGTAACAAGAGGCAGATTTGAGCAGAGGTTCTGAGTGTGGGCAAAGATAATAAGTATTATCTCACATCCAATATAAAGACTGACAGGGATTGGAATCTAGCAAGCATGTTAGGGGTTTTGTGCTTATATGCCCTCAGGCAGTTTCTCCTGCTTGGACAGAATAGAATTTTTTTAGTTTTTCTCAATCAGACAGAATCCCTAACATACACACAGAAGTATTATTTTCCCTTCGTATTTTGGACAGAATTCCACAATTGTGAAAAAATAAGATTGTCTATATGGAATATGTTCAGTTCATCAGTGCATGGGTCACTGGACACTGGCTGCTTTCAAGTTTATTTTCGGATGTAACACAGGTTTCACGGCAAAGGTTTAAGAACATTAATCTCAGCTGGCCTCTGGACTGTAGCCAGGCAACTCAGATAGAGCGTATACATACCAGGAAATCCTTCTCTTCTCCTGAACTTTTTCTGGCCATGGCTGTAAGGAAAGCAATTTACATTCTTCCCTGTGATTTTTGGTTTTATTTTTTGTGCGTGCGCGCGCGCGTGTGTGCGTGCGTGTGTGGTTTGGCCAGGTGTCTGCTGTTGTCACTATTTTTTGAGACCCAGTTCCTCCTGGGAGCCCTGTTACATGGACTTAACCAGGATTTGCCATGGTTCTCCCTGGAGCTTGCCTGAGATTTGTTGTCAACGATTTTTCTTTTCCCATGGACTTTACCATAGCTGTTCGCTTTAAACCCCAGGCACCCATAAACTCCTACCTCTTGAGAAAGCAGAGAGAAACATTCCTGAACTGTATCCGTATCTGTTTTGCTAGAAGAGGATTGTTATAAAATGATTTTCAAAAAGTAGCACATCTGGGAAGCATTATTAACCAAAGGGTTTCCTAAAGATACTGGAGCTGCACCAAGAGTGTGTACACAAGCTCTTTATCCAGGAAGAGTAGCTAGAAGCTGGAGTGATGTGTTTGAGGGGTAAGGCTTAAGGAAGTAGCAACTGAATGTTTTTGTAAGAATAATAAGCAGCAAAAATAACAATTTTTTCCCTCATGGGGCTTTTTCTCCAAAACCAAGTAATTACCAACATGTGAGTAGAGATTTTCAACCAGAGGCGTGTCAATAGAGGCTTTTGTTTGCATTCAAATCTTTCCCTGCAGCAAGAGTCTCTGAGCCGATGATCCCTCTCACCCTTCCTACCAAACTGCCTACTCCTCACCTCCTGAAGGAGAATTGAGAAAGAATAAATTCCAATTAGAAAAAGAAGCTTCCAAAGATGTTCTGGTTAAGCCTACATCCAACCTTCTCCCTTCAACTATGTTTCATGTGGGAGTGGTGTAAGGGAGCTCATGACTCCTCAGAAGACATTATTCTGGAGGTAGTCATTGCACATCCAAGGTATCTTTATAGGCATTATCTGGTATCTTTATGATTTTCTCTGGGTACCTATAGAACCTCATTGTTTCCCAAAGTCCTTTTCTCCAAATGCTGTCAAATGCCTTCCTGAAGTCTATGTAACACACAAATAAGTCTTTTCCAAATTCTTTGTATTTTTCTGCCAGTTGCCTCAAAGTGAAGATCTGATCTATTGTGCTTCTGTTACCTCTAAATTCTCACTGGGCCTATACTAGGATTTCCTCTGTTCTGCCCTCGATCCTTTGCAGGATTAATGCAGAAGATCGTGTAGCTATGACACAACAAACCAATGACCCTTTAGTTTGAGCAGTCCAGCTTGTCCTTCTTTTTGTGTATGGGAATTATGGTTGAGTGCTTCCATTCTGTGGGAATCACTTCGTGTTCCCATATCTCTGAAGAGTCTGAGAAGTGCCTCAGCCCCTGAGCCTGTTGTAGCCGCCTCCAGCTCCTCTATCGTGATGTCATCCACTCCTGGGCCTTTCTGCGTTTTGCTCTCTTGATAGCTTCCTCTATCTTGTGACTATCAATATTTTCTCATCATCTCTGGTGTTCAAGTGGCTACTGATGTATTTCTCAAGTTATAATAAAGAATCAGAACCTCAAGGAAACAATCAACTTTATCTATCTGGGAGGAATCTCAATTCAAAGGAGGAAACTATTTCAGATGTCAAGAGGCAGATGGGGATAGTGAGGGCTGCATTCCAAGCACTAGGAAAGGTTTGGTCAGCAAGAGACAAAATGACAACAAAAAAAATTACAAGTCTACGAGACACTTGTCATGCGCTGCCTTCCTTACAACTGGATAATGAAACGCTCCTCAGAACAGCAGCTGAATAAGTTTAGAGGGCAAATCTCAGAAGGATTCTAGGCATCACACAAAGAGATAGGCTGCACAATGATGACATTAAGAAACATCTCCATCTACAGAAGGAAGTAAACTCCAGGATGTGGCAATGGTGCTTGAGATACTTCAACCATGTTATGAGAATGGATGGCAGCAGATACCCAAAGATAACACTGTGTTCAGAAGTGTATGGAAAAAGGCAAAGAGGAAAGTCCAAAAATCACCGGATAGACAGCATAAAGGAAGACTGCGGAACCTTGAGTATGAAAATAACACAAGCATCTAGGACTGCCCAGGATAGGAACAACTGGAGAACCACCATTAATAGGCTGCCCATGCATGCTTAAATATTGCCAGGTTATAAATGAAGATGATGATGAGTCATTGCATCATGTGATGAGAGCTGGTGAACCAATTTGAGACTCTTGATAGGACATAGTTCTCTGTTGTTGATAAATCAAAACCAAGGACTTTAAATGGACTTTGCCCTGTTGAGCATAAAATTCACTTGAAAAAAACAAATGTATTTATTTGTTCATAGAATATCTCCTTGGCATCTCAAAACAAAATACAAAACTAACAATGGCAACAGCAACAAAAATCTTTTCCAAATTGTAAGGTCTATAAATGTAGCTAATTTTTCTATATATTGTCCTCTTCCCCCTCCCCCATATGTGTAACATCTTCTGAAGGATTCTAATTGCTATCCTTTGCTCTGCAGTCCAGAGCCATGATGAACTGATCAAATTTTTTAGAGACGGGTTGATAATTAGACCTGTCAAGAATGTTAGGGGTTTTCCCAGTCCTATGAGCTACAGTTATAGACAGGGGGAAAATGTTCTTCCTGCCTAAATCACAATCTACACATATGGGAGAAAGACATTCTGAAATTTTTCAATTCTAACACCATTCCAAGTGAACTAAAACTTGCAAATTCAGCTCCGTGCACTATCCATTATAAGTGAGGTGTATGAGGATATATAATACATATGAAGATTGAAAAAAAATTTCTGTATCCTTCGCCCAACATTCTTTGATTCCTTTCTGTTTAGTCCACAGCTAACTGGGATATTCATGTTTCCCCTAGAGGAAACAAGTACTGTACACATAAGAAGCCACAAGGAGCATCTCCAACTTTTGCCTTACAGCTACTTCCAGGTATGGTATGCATGGGATCCCATCTCAAACATGAAAAGGCTCTGAGAATCTAGACCATATATCAACTTTGCAACAAGGATAAGTAAATGAAGAAATGGAAATATCAAAGGAGATGTCCTATTTATTGTGCACTATGTGTGTAGTAATAGGAGTGTTGGGGCTGCGTTCCCAGCACCCCGGCTGCCTGGCTAGCTTATGCCCTGAAATAATTACATGGACACTGTATTCTTTTAAACACTGCTTGGCCCTTTAGCTCTAGCCCTTACTGGCTAATTCTGATATCCCTATCAACCCATCTCTAATAATCTGTGAGCACCGGTCTTACTGGGAAGATTCTAGCCTACGTCCATCCTGGGTCAGAGCTGAATCGCGTGTGTCTGCCCCGGAGCAGGGCTTGGCGTCTCTTCTCCAGAGAGCAGAGCTGTCAGTCTGAGCTCACTTCCTCTTCCTCCCAGCGTTCTGTTCTGTTTACTCCACCCACCTATGTTCTAAGCTATGAGCCCAAGCAGTTTGTTTATTACTTAACCAATGAAATCAACAGATTGATATATGACACTCCCACATCACTATGTGCTACACTACCTTGTTATTCAATATTACATTGCAATACTCCTAAAAGCTCAGTGATGTTGTCTGTGTCTTTACCAGATGAAGAGAGAATTGAGAAGCCTCTCCAGAAGCCTCTCCAGCATACAGTGGGGCCAGGATTGCAGCCCAGAGATAACATAAATCTAAATTCCTTTTCTGTTCCTCTGATGGCATGGAAACGTGATAAACTCTACAAACCTGAAAGTCAGTTGACTTTCAGTAGCTTAGAAGCTAGATGAGAAAAGTTACTGATGTTAAGGCCACTCATTTTGAATCAGCAGAGATGATAGCAAGATGGAAAGGAGACCCTGTTAGTATAAGCACGATAGCTAGGATAGAATGTATCAGTCTTACGCTGTCTCCTGGAAGTCATGTAAACCATGACCAAAAGTTTCAAAGACTGCACTTCAACATAATCATGGTAGAGCTCCAGAGGATGCATGAATGTACTGTCCAAATGCTCCCCAATACCCTGGTGCTGGTGTAGACCTCAGTCTTGATTGAACTCCACAGTGAAACCCTTCACAGTCCAGGTGGGATGCTGCCAGGTACTGTGGCCACTTAGATAATATCTTTGTACTTTTATCACTGAACCTTTGTATCATTTTCTTAAAAATAGAATCATGCTGCTTCCTAAACCAGTCAATTTAGAACCAGCTGTGTCATATTCCATATTCCATTCTCAGCCTTTGAGCAGAGAGTCCCATGCTCATTCTCAAATCTTGGTTATAATGTATTCTGACAGAATGCGATTACAATGCTACTTTTAGACTCCAGTAGGTTATTTATTGACTAGTAGAAATGTATCTGTTTAATTACTCCAACCACCGAATAACTAAGGTAAATTGCATATTATAGCATATATAGTAATTGCCTAGAGTGCTTTATTTGTGGACAAAATTCAAATAGCTTGGTTGAAATTGCATTTTGTAATATTTTTAGAAATATTCTAATTTCATGATATAATTATCATGCTGGCCCTAGAGAGTTTTGACAGAACATACTTGGTCCCAGTTGTGTATATATTACCTATATTTGCTTCTTGAGTAAAAGGCAGAGTTGAGGGGTTTCTCAGAGAACTTACAACCTTAAAAGCCAAAAATAATTACTATCCTTCCATTTTCAGGCAGCTTGTTAACCCTGAGTTAATGAGCTATATACTTATGTTGATAAATTATGCACTAAAATTTCAACCATTGAACACTTGAAATTTACAATCCTTGAGCTCCAGTTGTATTTCTACTTTCAGAGAACTTAGGCATAAATATCGTGAATGTCATTTCAAAGAGTTCCTGCCATTATTACCTCAAGGCATCATTTGGGGACCATTTAACTATAGTAGGGTGGTAAGATCTTTTAAGAAAAAAGAAGGAAGGGGGGAGGCAGAAAACTACACACAGTTAAATTTTAGCTTCAAAAACAACAAACAAAATTCAGTGTATGTCTTAAATGTTACAATAGATGTAATTATATGAAAAAATATTCATTTTCTCTGACATTTAATTTTACCTAGCTGATCTGTATTTTACAAACTTGAACAAACTGGTTCAGGCTTGCAGACAGAGGATTGTTTCATAGTTGGTAGAGTATTCTGCTGCATTGTGGTAGACTAGGACTGCATCTATAAACAAGCCCATTTACAAAAAGGAAGAAAAACTAATCTAAAAGATTGAATTCAGGTTGGAAAAATGTCTCAGCAATTAAGAATGTTTACTGTCCTATCACAGGACCAGAGTTTAGATTCTAACACCAATATTCAGCTGTCCTATCACAGGACCAGAGTTTAGATTCTAACACCAATATTCAGCTGTCCTATCACAGGACCAGAGTTTAGATTCTAACACCAATATTCAGCTGTCCTATCACAGGACCAGAGTCACTGAAGATCATAAAATTATAAAAGTCCCAGACAATTTGAAAGACTGGCCTGAGTGTCTTTTTCAGTTTATATTCTGATATTTGCTTATGCATTGAGACTCTTAGACAGCAGAGTTGGAACATGTGTCTTCTTTTCTCATCATCTCAAAAATTTGGCCTCATTCCCCACACCAATTCACTGAGGATTTCTGCAGCGAGTAGGATGTAGCTGAGTATGAACTAAAAACTGTGTTGAAATGGCCTCAGGCTGGGACCTCAAGTGCTCCCAGCAGTGTGTAAAAAGCCCTTGGTCAGGATGTCCACACAGCTGCACAATGGGGACATGGGTGAGTGTCTTTCTATGACTCTTCTGAGGCACTGTGAGCCTGCAGATGCTTTTTGGAATGTAGGCTAATAGATCAATTTTAGCATCCACTCCAAACAACAACATACCCATAAGTCAATGATTAGATGATGCTCATGGTGGTCTCCTGGCATGGTAGAATCAAACCTGTCAGAATGGTAAGTGCTGTGAGGAACTTCACTGCAGGTAATGGAGTGAGTCTGCTGAGGCAATGGTCCAAACATGCATTTGGAATCCTAGAATATTAGGACTAGAATGAAATCTAACCAAGGTATTCCTCTCATGCTAGATAATGGTGTAAAGGTAAAAAAAATTACGTAATCTGATATTTACTTAGCTGTAACTCTACTGAGATTTGGAACTGGATAATTCTTTGTGTGGAGGTATGGGAATTTGCCTTTGTATAATAGGATTTTTACTTCATCTATGACCCCCAGGGTCAGCATTCCTCTCCTCAATTAGTGACATCCAAAAAAAAAATGTTTCCTAACTTTGTCAAATGTCTCCTAAAAAGTGAAATCAGCTTGAAATTGAGAACTCATGCTATCCACTGACAGCTATTTTGAGGGTCTACTCACAGTCTCATGAAATGAATGGAATAGAGGCCATAAAAAGCTTCTTGCTGTACATGTTAGTTTTTATCACTGTAATGAATTCCTGAAAAAAAATAACTGAAAAGCAGTAAGTTGTTTATGGTTTCAGTTCATAGTTAGGTGGCTTCATTTTTTCTGAGCCTGGGATGAAACAGACAAAATGCATGAGGGCAACATGGAGCAGAGCTACTTGCTTTATGGTCATCAGAAATTAGAGAGAGACAAGGAAGAGGCCAGGGAAAAGTTTTACTCTTCCAAGCCAAACCCCTCCTCCTAATTTGTAGCACCTCCCAAAGCTGTCATCAAATTATATATCTACCAATGGATTAATCCCCTGATGAAGGCAGAGCCTCATGACCCTACGATCACTTCTCAAAATCCATATCTCTTAATAGTTCTGCAATGGGAACCAAGACTTCAGCATGTAAACCTATGTGGGATACTTCATTAATGTAGGTCTCTGCCCCCACACATCAACAATTTAAGGTATAATGACTCACAGAGTACAAGTAATCAGTCATTTAAGGCAGCTTGTGTTAAACGTTTCATTAGCTTGTTCAGTAAAGTTCATTTAGCACTTACCACATGCAAAACACCTTTTTAAGTACCACACAGGCATACTACCTGTACTACAGCTCCATGTTCCCATGTATAAATCCTGACTTATCGCCATATAACAGGTGAGAAGGTTTAGAAAGATACTAAATGAAGTAGACAGGAACTAAGCACTAAGGAACAAGTTACTTCTCTGCCCACCCTCACCAAAATCTCCCTTCCTCTGTCCCCTGAAGCCTGCCAGTGTCACCTTCAGTGTGCAACTGGATGCAGTTGCAGCCCACTTGGAGGCCAGTATCAGTGTAAGCACACATTATGGGACACTGTTGTGATGGGTGCTCACCTGGAAGGTATGGTTTGGGGCATCATGGCTATCCTGATATGTGGGGAAAAAAAACACAGAAAATACCTTGGTGATTCAGTATTGGTGTTTTAAAGGTAGGCAAGAGGATGTGAAAGGTTTTAATAGGAATAATTAATTTGACTATTATTACTGTTATTCAGGCTTTATATACATAAAATATCCTGAAATGTTTCCTACCATGCTTTATTCATCTACTGATGAATGGGAACTGACAATATGAAGCTCTATTAGGGACTTATAAGGGATGAACAAAGATAGCCAATGCTTCTGGAATAAACTAGAAACTTAAAACAATAGAAACTCCCAAGAATCTATGAGTGCGACCTTAGCTAAACTCCTAGCAATGGGAGATATGGAGCCTAAATCAGCCATCTCCTGTAATCAGGCAAGTCTTTCAGTGGAGGGATTGGGACCCCAACCCAGCCACATAACCACTGACCTAGAATTTGCCCTGCCTACAAGATAGGCTCAGAAAAAAAGGTGAAACAGAAATTATAGGAGAGACCAATCAATGACTGGTTCAGCTTGAAACCCATACTATGAGAAGAAACCAGCCCCTGTCAATGGATGGAGGGCCAGGACCCAGAGGCTGGACAGCCCAGAAACCTAGGATAGAACCAAAAATGACTGGCAGCAGAAAAGAAAAGTCAATGAAATGATTCCCAATGATATTCTTCTATAGTCACGATCGTTACCTAGCCCAATTGCCATCAAGAGGCTTCATCCAAGAACTGATGGAAGTAGATGGAGAGATTTATAGTCAAACATTTAAGAAATCAAGAGAAATTGTCAGGGAGCATGAGAGTTGCAGCAGGTGAAAACTAGTGTTTAAATGCCAGCCCACCAGAGGAGTTATTTTCTTATGGAGGTTAATCCTGTTCTGGCAAGGCCTGAAGGACGACCATCAACTGAAAACTGTTGCTCACTTTTACTAAAACAGCTTGGTGTTTCCCCCATACCTGCATTGTAGTATGTAATCTCATGTGATGTGTATATATAATCTCTTGATTACATCTCAAGCTTATGGGCACATATATCTGTGGGTGGTCAGGAAGATGACTTTGCATTTAGCCATATAATTTTGTTATATAGAATATATATTAGTACATGCTTCCTAAGTAGATCTATTTGTTCCATGAGGACTTTTTGTTCCTAAGTAGATCTATTTGTTCCATGAGGAGAGTTTAAAACCTGCCTCGTTCTTTTACTCAGACTACCTGCACACATTTAGCTCACTTTCACCTCAAAGCAGCTTAAAATTAGACTAAAGGATTTTTGTAAATAGATCATAAGTTTGGAATTTTGCAGCAATGCTTAAGGTCAGAGTTGCAGATATCCAACCAAGGCTACTACACAAAGCACCCTAAGAAAAGCATGCCAATTTTTTGCTTGCCAGTCTGTTAACAAAAGACCTATATCTCAAAGCTTATCTCACTGGGCACTGTATCCTCTACCCTCTGGTCATGGTCTTAGTCCTGTAAACTTGTGTTGCCATGGTGAACAGCTCAGCTCCTTACCACTTGCTCTAGGAATGTGCTTTTTGACTAATTAGAGGTAATTCTTGTAATTTCTTTATTGCTTCAAGGCTTCTGGGAAAAAGGAAGTTTTTAGGCTAGAAGAGAAGACACTAGAAGAAGTTAGGAGGAATCATAAGTAGGACAGGAGAATTAGAATAGATGCAGAACAATAAAGAGACTGATTCAGAAGAGCGTGTATGAGAGAATTTGTTCAGTCTCAGATAGTCAGAGGAAAAATGTCTTTTTTGCTTGTTGTAGCATCTGTTTCTGAACCCTGAAGAGTCTTGGGCCTGGATCCCAAAGGCATGTGTTAATAAATCCCGTAGGAAAAGGAAGGAAGGAGTATGCGTGTCTAAGGGACCAAGGACATCACAGGGAAACACAGATTCAACTTACCTTGATTCATTGGGGCTCACAGAGACTGAACTGCCAACCAGAGAAATTGCATGGAGCTAACCTGGGCCCTCTATACATATGTTGCAGATTTGTGGCTTGGTCTTCTTGTGCGACTCCTGACAAAAGGAGCAGTGGCTCTCTCTTACTCTGTTATCTGCTCTTAGGACCCTTTCCTCCTACTGTGTTGCTTCATCCAGCCTTAATAGGAGAGGAGGTACCTAGTCCTGTTGCAACTTTGATATTCCATGTATATACATGGAAGGCCTACACTTTTCTGAAGGGATGGGAGAGGGAGTGAATAGGGGTTTGGGGAAAGACTGGGATAAGAAAGGGTAGTATATATCATGAATAATATAAACCCAGCGACAGAAATTGGGGTTAACATGAAGACTTCTGAGCTGCACTTCATAGTATCATAGAATCAGAATCTTAGGCATCTTTAAGACGGTCATCAAGATATCTTAATATTTGAATATGAAGATTCACACTGTGTATGATAAAGCTCTGATATGTAAAGGATAAAGAGAAGGAAGGAAAGAGCACATTTCCAGAGGATATTTCTATTACTTCAGTTTATTCAAGCCAATTTAGACAATCACTTTTTTTCCAAATTATTTAAATAAATAGAATTTTGTAGAAGAGCTTAAGAGAAATGTAAGGCTCACAGTCATTGACATCAAAAGCTCCAGCTCAGGCTGGCCCATGAACCTGGTGTTTGGGAAGATCAAAGCTAATCAAAGGTGTACAGCTGCTGGGATACTTCAACACAGCCTGTGATGCACAGTGGGCCCTTCAAAGAACTCATGCATGGGACCTCTCAAAAGCTTTGTCTTTGATTTGTTAAATACCAGTGTCTACCTCTAATCACAGCTTTGTTATTCCAGGGTATTCCTCCCATCCTTCTAGAGTGCGTTCCGCTGCATAGCCCTGGGTTTGAGAGCTTTCCTCTATAATCCTGTCACTGGAGCATGCTCTTGTCTGCCACACGTCACAGACTTTCCCCTGACCATTGTGCTGATGGGTACTGCAACCTGGTCCCTGGCAGAAGGTGTCAGTCATGTGACTGTGGCCCCGAGAACCCTCCAAGCAGCCTCTGTGACCAGGCAAGGCACTTTGAAGCTTTTTAGTATACTAGGAATAAGAATGGACAGTGAAGCATATTTTCCAGATTTGGGGACAGCATTTTATTTATGTACTGTAGAGAATTAGTGGTTCTAATTCTGACTGACATTAAACAAGATAGTCCGTGATGCAGGAATGTGGGTTTATCTAAATCAAAACACTATTCAAAAAACTGAATTAAACCAGGTTTGGTGTTGCATACCTAAAATCCCAGGAAAGTGAGATAGAAAGAGTTGGAGGCTAGCCTGGAATATAAAATGAGGCCTGGTCTCCAAAACAAATAAATAAATACAATTTCTAGAATCTTTTTAATTAGTAAGAATTAGAGTCATCTCTAACTTCAACTCCACTGAGAACTTATATCCAAAGGTTTATATAAGTAATTTTTTAAAGCAGTATCTCCCTATGTAGTCCAGGATCTGCCTATGTCGTCCAAACTGGCCTGGAACTTGCAATCTTCTCACCTCGGCCTCCTGAGTACTAGGCTTGCAGGAATGTGCCACCACGATCTGCTAAAGATGGCTCTTTACATAGAATGTGTTTGCCCTTCCCTTTGTTTTGCTCTAACCCCCTCAACCAACCCACGCAGCAAACACACCGAACTCCCTTTTCAAAAGAATACACCTTTTAAATAATAAAACACATGTGTGAGATTATAAAGATAGTACAAAGAAAATATGCACTACATCCTCTTTCTTATACTGATTGATATATTTGCCATAATATAACCGAGTATTAACATAATATCGCTAACTTAATTTCAAAATTTACTTAGATTTTTCTGGCTTTTACCCATTGTGTGTTTTGGTTCTATCTTTACAACAGGTTATCATGTCTGTCTCCTGGCTTTCCTCATTTTTCACCATTGTCATAGGTTTCAGATTATCTGTAGAATGCCCTTCCCCTCAAACAATACTTTTCTTATTAGCCTGGGGTTCTGGAATGTAAAAAGACAACCAAGACCCACTTCAGCACATTAAGACTAAGATGACCAATCACTGGTTATGAATCATGGTCACATTATAGTAGTGTTTGTCAGGTTTCTATGCTGTACACATTCCTCTTCCTCCCTCTACACTGTACTTTTGGAAATGAAAGTCAGCATAAACAAACCAAACTTACAGAGTAATGAGTTCTATCAGACTCCTTGAAGGCATCATATCTCCAGGAATCGCTGGGATTCATCTGTACTGAAACTATGTCTGTTGTCCCCCTTTTATTCAGTCATATATATCACTATGGATTCCATGGTATTTGTATTATACTACTCATAATGGTTCAACACTATTTTATTGCTAAAATGATTCAGGCTTCAGTCATAAGAAGTTCTTTTAGTTAGAATGTATGACTTTTCATACTCAAACATTTTATACTTCTTTCATACTCAAATATTTTAGAATTCTTCAAGATACCTCAGTTTATGGTTAGAGCAAACCGTTCTGAATTCATCTTATACACTCAGTGCCCCACTTTTAGAATCAGGCACAGCTCTAAAGAATGTTAGTTCCTTTATCAGACAGTAGTGTTAAAAATCAAGATATGGGTACTAGGTAATCACACCCATCTGGCATATTCCCTTATATTCTCTATACCTGCAGTCACCAGCCACAGAGGAGACAGACCAGCGTCCACATGAATGTGTGGCTTAAGTCATGTAGAACTTCTAACATTCAAGATATCACTGTCTGGCAAACATGTTGGACCTCTGGGGAAGCATGTTTGTAGTAGCATGCAATGTATAGTTCAACCATGGAAGCCAAGAGCAGTTTATGACCTTAAAGATCGATTGCATTAATTTAACTAAAATCCCCTCATCACAAGGCTGCTTTGAATTGTTTAGTCCATGGGGAAATCCCTTGAGGAAGGTTGCATTCTACAATCAGGAAACACTTTCATTTGAGTACAGAGAAGACATATGGCTAATTAGATTCCCAGCTGTTTAAATAACTTCAGATAAATCTCTGTGTCAGCCAGGAAGTTGTCTCTAGTGCATCCCCACAGAGAGATCCAACTGGGCTGTCCGATATTTTGGTCAACTTTAGATGGAGTTGGAGAAACAAGTTTCTCAAATTATAGATGCTACAAAACTGTAAGCTATATGTTAAAAGTGAAACACAAGGCTAGAAAGCCTGACAGACTTTCATGCAGAAACAACAAGAAATTTTAACAGGGTAAAAAATAAAGTTGTGTAACTAGGTATTTGAAATTACTTGCATAAGGGTGGGAGTAATTACTTGGCACCAACTCATGTGAAAATAGCTAAGGATTTTTACTGTGTGAAAGTACAAGTGAGCCAACAATGTCCAGAGTTGCCAGAGAAGTGATGCCTGCTTGGACTGGAGTAGAGGCATGCTGTGCTCAGCTTCAGTACAGTCACCACCCCAACACTGGCTTTCCTAAGCACATAACTCCAGAATCATTGCTGTCATTTCATAGCAAGATAACATTTTTACAATGTTTTTAACGTTTTGGATAAGCTTTTATTTTTTTGTTTTGGTTAATTTTTTGTTGGTTGGTTGACTTTTTGGTTTTTTGATGTTTTGTTTTCCTTTGTTTTTCAAGACAGGGTTTCTTCGTGCAGCCCTAGCTATCCTGGAATTAGCCCTGTAGAGAAACTCACAGAGATCTGCCTGTCTCTGCCTCTCAAATGCTGGGATTAAAGGTGTGTAACACCACCGCCAGCTTTGATTAAACTTTCATCCACATAGTTATGGAGTATATAGTGATATTTTGGTGCATATTTAGTGATCAAAATTAGTGTAATTAGCATATCTAAACTTCAGACTAATAGATTGTCTTTAGCTGTGGTCATCCTACTGTGTTATAGCATATACTAGCACTTTTCCCTCCTGTCTGTCTGTATTTTGGTATTCTATCCTTCCCTCCACCTTCACTGGCAGCCACTATTCTACTCTGTAGTTGTCTAAGATGAACACTTAACTTATACATGTAAATGAGAAGATAGAAAATATGTCTGCCTTCTAAATACCATGTTGTTAACATAAAACAAACCTTTTAAAGTATCTATCTAAAAGAAGACAACTTGAATAATGGATTGAACCATGCAGTTGTGTAATGAAGTTCTAAAGGAATTAGAGGGGATGGGCTCAAAACAGAAATGAGGCAAGTTGAAATGGCCACATGTAGCTGGGGAAGAAGGAATCCCCACGTGTAGCTGGGGAAGAAGGAATCCCCACGTGTAGCTGGGGAAGAAGGAATCCCCACGTGTAGCTGGGGAAGAAGGAATCCCCACGTGTAGCTGGGGAAGAAGGAAAGAATCCCCACATGTCGCTGGGGAAGAAGGAATCCCCACATGTAGCTGGGGAAGAAGAAAACCCCACAGGTAGCTGAGTAAGAAGGAAGTTGCCTTGTAAATGGAGACTGCTCGTTCATTTACCGGCTGCCCAATCCAAAAAAATCACACGGAAACTATAATAATTACCTTACTGCTTGACCACTAGCTTAGGAATCTTTCTAAATAGTTCTTATATCTTAAATTAACCAATTTTTATTGTTTTGTCTATTGCCATGAGGCTGTGGCCTACTAGTAAGGTTTTCCAGTGTGCTCTTCTCCTTCGGCAGCTACATGGCATCATTTACATACTCTCTCTATAAATCTCTGCTCAGATTTTCTGTCTGGCTTTGCTCTGCTAAGCCATTGTCCATAAGAGCTTTCTTCATCAAGCAATAAAAGCAACACATATACAGAAGGACATTCCATATCATCTCCCCTTTTATGTCTAATTAAAAAGGAAGATTTTTAACTTTAGCATAGTAAAATTACAATAACAAAACAGGTATTAAGCAAGAATTACAATAATTCTTTGTGAGTCTAAAGTTTTATATCTACTTTTTCTTTTATCATGACTAAGGAAAACTATAATTATAACTATCTATTCTTCAACTCCATCAAAGACCTCAGAAGGATGTACTAATTAAGTAAACAGGAAGTGCATTGTAAGCAACTTCCAAAGTACTGGACTTGACAGAGACATCTTGCTGCCTGGACAGTCACCCAAAGTTCTGTAACATTGGGGCATCCATCTTCAGCTTACAGGCCCATAGTATCCAGCAGACTTTTCTGTGAAGCAAGAAATTTGGAATATTGTTTTGCCTATATTGGCAGTTTCTCAGAAACTTTCTTCCGTATCCTGCAGTATATATGGCAGATTTTTTTCATGAAGCAGGAACCCTGAAGGACCATCCCATCTTTTGGAAAGTTTAGCAGTCACTTTTCTGTGAGTCCTGAATTCCAGTTCATACAGCATAACATCAAGCAGTCCAGGCAAGAGAAGGTTCTTGTCCAAATGGTTAACCTTGTCACATTGAAGGCAAATTCCTTTATTAAGTTTCTTCAATGCCTATCATCCTTCTAAAGTAGATTGTTGCTGCCAGAAGCAGACATGTCTCACTTTTGAGAAAAGTCTAAGTTCTTAAAACAATTTAAATGCCATATTCAGTTAGATAGAATATCTATCTAACTGAAATATATATCTATGTATCTTTGTATACCTAGAAAACCTAACATAATTAAAAGTTTGATTATTATAGATAACCATCTATTAATCTGTATTTCTTAATTATATTTTACATTTTAAATAAGGTGCACAAACACAATATTTCTGTTTAAATAAGAGCAGAAATACATATACAGTGTAACAAAATCGTCCTTAAATTTGTATCAATAAACAAAGATCCATACCAATACAAAGTATTGATCTTTATGTTATATCCCCCTTATTTTTTTTAAAAAAGAGTTTGACTGTGACCATTTAACCATTTATAATCAACCCCCTTTAAATGATCATTTATAAATGATCATTTTGAGAATTTGGGTATAGTTTTTGAGACTACTTCTTGCTGATTATTGGACAAAGTATTCTTAGGTTTCACAGAGACCTTTCAGGGGGTCTTCTTCCATCAAACCACATTAGCTTGGAATGAATCTACAGACTCTCATTTCCTGTGGAATCAAAAGCATAACCTCTTTTCCAAAGCAACATATGCTTAGACTCAAATTTTGAAGTCAAGATACCTTTTTGCTGGTTTAACTTAGCATCCCCTAGAATCAAATGTCTCTCTGCAGTCAAAAAATTCAAAGAAACACCATAATATACATAATCCAGAATCTTTGTGCATCTTTATGTGGCTTGTTTTTCTTTACTCCCTTAATCTATGACTTACTCTTTTATATTACTTTTATTGTCTCTTTAAAGACTTTGATTTTTTTAAATCTATTTCTTTTTATAACTGTCTATACTCTTTTCTTCTCTTTCCCAAGCCTATGTACATTTATCCAACACTGTGACCCATTCAGAGACCCTTTTTCTCTGAATCTGTCTTTATTGCATATCTGTAATCATTTTCTGATGAGGAATGTTTTTTTTTATCTAAATACTAAGTGGCATGGCTAGGACTAAGGCTGCTTTGCCTTTTGGCCCTGCCCAGTCCAACATGGCAGAAAGGTACCTTTACCACCAGCTCTGAGAGTCATGCTCACTGCCCCAGATGCAGGGACTCAGCAGGTCTATGTCACTATTAAGTAATTTGTAATTTGCTGTTCACAGACCCCATTTAATTTCAAGACCTCCTGAAATGAGCTATAGCTATTCATGCCACCAGTACCAGCATGAATCAGGAAGCCATTTCTTAATGAAGCCATGCAGTTTTTTTGCGCTTATACTGAGGCAGGAAGCTGTCTCTTAGAGGACCTGCTCCTCTGCCTGCTGCCAGCCAACAGAACCTACCTGGGGGTGAGGGGGAAGCAGCTACCAAGAAGCTGTGCTTAACTCTGTTCTTTTGTGTCTAGAATTCATTCTCAAGCTCTCAGTTTTTATGTGGATTCTCCATTCTGGTGCCATTTGTGAATGGAGAATGTTCATTCATTTCCCAGTCACCCAATCCAAATCATCATGCAGAAACTATATTAATTACAACACTGCTTGACCAACAAGACAGGACCTGAAACAACGGGAATCAGTTCCAAAGAGGCAGAGTGAAAGAACTGACTAGCAATGAAGAGCAAGCATCATTATAACACACCTGCGAAGCAACAACCTCCTATAATTACCTCTATTTGAGCAGGCACTAATGGGAATTCCAAGGATGGATAGAAACTTGGTAGATGCAGTCCTTTAAAGAATCTGGCTACCTATTCACTACAAGTATACTTACAGAGGTATGCTTAAGCATATTTAGTCAAATACAATTTAAGATTCCTATAATAGTGACTTATTTTTTCTTTTCTCTCATTATTCCAACCTTTTCAGTTTTCAGAAAAGTGAAACAAGAACACAAATGGGAAGGTACAGGAACATTCAATCTTCTGTCAAAAGCACAAATACCACAACATGACTAATTATAAAGTAAAAAACTGCCATTCTGTAGAACAAAACACTAGCCACTTGGTAAAGTTACATCATGTATTTCCACAAAAGAAACATTACTTGCCAGAATGATTGATGAATGTTAGACCACATCTTTGGCCTGTGCCCCTGTCAGTTATGGGGAACTCCCATCACTGTGGAGTTAAAGAATGTGAACTGTTTCCCAATATGTGTTTTGTTTTCATTTACATCTGTGTATGTTTTCTAGTCTGGGGCCACCTGTCCCTGAACAGCTGGAAGCAGGCAGTATGGTCAAGAATTCTAAGCCAAAACACATTAACTAGTGATGCTTGATCCTGCCAAGGGTGACTGCCGACCGTGGGAATTACCGGTCTTGAACTTTTACACAGCTGTATGTTCTAACTTACTGGAGGAAAACTGTTTCCTAGGAAATCATTGTTTTTAGACCATAAAATTTGTCAGTTCAGCACCCACACTGTTCTTACAGCTTACAGGCTAATGTCCGTGCAAGCCAGGTCACGGTGGGACACACTGCAGTGAGTGTGAGGAAAACTCTTCCAGTGATCCATCTGGAAGATGCATTTGTAAGTGAATGTTAAAAGCACAAGTGCAGTCAGTTGGATTTACTATGGACATGCCACAAAAAAAGAAAAAAAATGGAGTTTCATATTTTTTTTTTTTGTGTTGATTTTTCAAGACAGGGTTTCTCTATGTATCCCTGATGTTCTGGCAGTCACTCTGTAGACCAGACTGAACTCAAACTCACAAAGATCTACCTGCCTCTGTCTCCCAAGTGCTTGTATTTAAGGCATGTGCCACCATTGCCCAGCAAGTTTCATATCCTTTTATTTTTTTCTAAGAAATTTGAACTTAGAAAATGAATACAGCTTAATTCTAACTTTTAAAACAGTATTTTTTATAATCATATAAAAGACTTTTTCTTTTTAGCATTATTAACCTACATTAAATATTAGCCTTTATTAAAATTTCTCTGAGTTATTACAATGGAACAAACACCTAAGGCCATAGTTGACTATAGCCAAACTTCTGCTATTTGGAAGGCTGTGGAGGGAAATCGATCCCTCTGAACAGAAGTAGAATCTGATAGCTACATAGGTCACAGGAAGTCAGAGATGTGTCATGTATGATTCTCAGGACTTTGGGTCTATCGCATAGTTACTATTTATTGAACAGGCATCCACAGAATGCCTGATGGGTACTTCATATGCTACAGGGTGATCCTCTGTCTTCTTGGATTTGAGGTCCATGCCTTTCGGTTCATGTGTGAGTTCTATCTATAGGATTCAGAACAGTCCTGCCCACTCCATCATTCTGCAATGAAGAAGGCATTCAACATTCATGCTGTCCAATGGAGAAGCTACTAGTCATATGTAACCATCAAGAACTTAGAGTATAAGTATTGCAAGTGAGGGAGGTAATTGAGCATTTCTGAATTTTACTCATTAAACATGTGGAGCCATGTTGAAGGAGAGCCATTTGTTGGTTTCCTGTCGCCCAGCTAGCTTAGATCCAAAATAATCACACAGAAACTGTATTAATTAAATCAGTGCTTGGCCCATTAGCTAAAGTTTCTTATTGGCTAACTCCTACATATTAATTTAACCCATTTCTATTAATCTTTGTATCATCACATGACAGTGGCTTATTGGCGAAGTTTTGGCATGTCTGACTCCGGTGGCAGCTCCATAGCTTCTCTCTGATTCTGCCTCCTTCCTCCAGGCATTCAGTTTAGTTTTCCCCGCCTACCTAAGTTCTGCCCTGCTATTGGTCCAAAGCAATTTCTTTATTCATTAATGGTAATAACAGCATACACAGGGAAATCTCACATCAGAGCCAGTGAGTTGGCTCAGTAGATAAAGGTACCTGTCACCAAGCCTGATGGCCTGAATTTGATACCCAGAGCCCACATAGTAGGACAGACGGGACTCCTATCAGTTGTCTTCTGACCTCCATACATGTACCATAGCACACGTGTATACACAAAAATAATATAAAATATTGCGTGTGATTAGTGGGCACATATTAGACAACATAAATTTGGTTTTTGCATTGATGTTTGCATTGATGTAAAAGAATTTTTACATCTCAGTTTAAAATGTGCTTCTAAAGAAAGTCAATATAAAAAATGATAAATATGATGTGACCATAAGTCATGGTGACCCCTACATTATCTCCTGTATAAATATGTACTTTGGGCTAAAAATTTGTCACTATATCCTTGCCCTGTTTCACTATATATCCTTAATTATTTTCTTCAGATAACACTTATCTCAGTTTTCTATATATAATTGACTATATAAAAACCAGAAAGGAAGGGTAAGCAAGATATCTCAGTGAGTATAGGTGCTTGTTGCCGACCTTGACAACATGGAAGAAAGAAAGAGCTGACTCCTACAAGTTGTCCTTTGACCTCCACATAAACAGTCAGGGAAGAGGACTTGGGGTAATATAATGCTTATTTAGAATGCAGGAAAAAAATCAATTTTGAAACATTTTTTTTTGTTTTGTTTTTCGAGACAGGGTTTCTCTGTGGTTTTGGAGCCTGTCCTGGAAACTAGCTCTTGTAGACCAGGCTGGTTTCGAACTCACAAAGATCCACCTGCCTCTGCCTCCCAAGTGCTGGTTGAAACATTTTTTTAAATTTTATTTATTATGTATATGATGGTCTGCCTGCATATATGCCTGTACTCCAGAAGAGGGTACCAGATATTACTACTGATGGTTATGAGCCACCATGTGGTTACTGGGAATTGAACTCAGGACCTCTGGAAGAGCAGCCAGTGCTCTTAACTGCTGAGCCATCTTACAGCAATTTTGAAACATTTTTAAAAGAAGGAATGTTGTAATATGGGATTCTCCTCTGTATGCTATATGTTTTATTACCATTGGTTAATAAAAAAGCTGTTTAGGCACAATGGCTTAGCAGAGTAAAGCCAGGTGGGAAATCCAAACAGAGATATTTATAAAGAGTAGGTGGGGCCAGGCGATGGTGGCGCACGCCGTTAATCCCAGCACTTGGGAGGCAGAGGCAGGCGGATCTCTGTGAGTTCGAGACCAGCCTAGTCTACAGAGCTAGTTCCAGGACAGGCTCAAAAGCCACAGAGAAATCCTGTCTCAAAAAACAAACAAAAAAAAAAGAGTAGGTGGAGTCAGAGAGACACCATGTAGCTGCCAAAGGAGAAAGACACCAGAAAACCTTACCAGTAGGTCACAACCTTATGGAGATACACAGATTAATAGAAATGTGTTAATTTAAGATATAAGAGCTAGCTATAAAAATTCCTGAACTATAGACAAAACTGTTGTAATTAATATAATTTCTGTGTGATTATTAGATCTGGGCTGTCTGCTCTCTCCATATCTCTTCAACACAAATAATAAAGAAGGGGAGAGGGAAGTGAGAGAAACGTCACCTTTCACAATAGCCACAAATCACATAAAATATCTTGGGGTAACACTAACAAAAGATGTGAAAGACCTATTTGATAAGAACTTTAAATCTTTGAAGAAAGAAATTGAAAAAGATACCAGAAACTGGAAAGATCTCCCATGCTCTTGGATAGGAAGGATCAACATAGTAAAAATGACAATCTTACTAAAAGCAATCTATAGATTCAATGCAATCCCCATCAAAATCCAAGCACAATTCTTTACAGACTTTGAAAGAACAATAATCAACCATACGGAAAAACAAAAAACCCAGGATAGCCAAAACAATCTTGTATAATAAAGGAACTGCTGGAGGCATTGCCATCCTTGACATCAAGCTCTATTATAGAGCTACAGTAATGAAAACAGCTTGGTATTGGCATAAAAACAGAGATTTTGACCAATGGAATTGAATTGAAGACCTGAATATTAATCCACACACCTACAAAAACCTGATTTTTGACAAAGAAGCAAAAATTATACATTGGAAGAAAGAAAGTATCTTTAACAAATGGTGCTGGCATAACTGATGTTGACCTGTAGAAGAATGGAAATAGATCCATATCTGTTGTCATGCACAAAACTCGAGTCCAAACAAATTAAAGACCTCAATTTAACTCTGACCACACTGAACCTGATAGAGGAGAAAGTGGGAAGTAGCCTTCAATGCATGGGCACAGGAGACCACTTTCCTAAATATAGCCCTAGTAGCACAGACAATAAGAGCAACAATAAATAAATGGGACCTCCTGAAACTGAGAATCTTCTGTAGAGCAAAGGACACAGTTACTAAGACAAAAAGGCAGCCTACTGAATGGGGAAAAATATTCACCAACCCCACATCAGACAAAGCCTGATCTCCAAAATATATAAAGAACTCAAAATATATAAAGAAATTAGACATTAAAATTCTAAATAACCCAATTAAAAAGTGGTATACTGAACTAAACAGAGAATTTGCAACAGAACAATTTCAAATGGACAAAAGATACTGAAGGACATGTTCAACTCCCTTGGCTATCAGGAAAATGCAAATCAAAACAACTCTGAGATACCGTCTTACTCCTGTCAGAATGGCTAAGATCAAAAACACTAATGATAGCTTATGCTGGAGAGGATGTGGAGCAAGGGGAACACTCATCTATTGCTGGTGGGAATGCAAATTTGTGCAACCACTTTGGAAATCAGTATGGCAGTTTCTCAGAAAACTGGGAATCAACCTACCTCAGTACCCAGCAATACCACTCTTGGGAATATACCCAAAAGATGCTCAATAATACTACAAAAGCATTTGTTCAACTATGTTCATAGCAGCACTATTTGTAATAGCCAGAACCTGGAAAAAACCTAGATGCCCCTCAACTAAAGAATGGATAAAGAAAGTGTGGCACATTTACACATTAGAGTACTACTCAGGGGTAAAAAACAATGACATCTTGAATTTTGCATGCAAATGAATGGAATTAGAAAACACTATCCTGAGTGAGGTAACCCAGACCCCCAAAAATGAATATGATATGTACTCACTCATAAGTGGGTACTAGGCATAAACAAAGGGCATCAAGCCTGTAGTTCATGATCCTAAATAAACTAAGTAATAAGGTGAACCCAAAGAAAAACATATATAGACCCTCCTGGAAATTAGAAACAGACAAAAATTTGGGAGCATGGGAGCAGTGGTAGAAGAAAAGGGAGAAGGGGGGTTGAGGAGAACTTGAGGGAATGGGATAGTCAAGATGGAGGAAGGACAGATATGAGAGCAAGGAAAGAGATATCTTATAAATCTGTTAAATGACGTAGAAAAATACATACATATATACATACATAAAAAGAAATATCTTGATGGAGGCAGCCATTGTGGAGTTATCAAGAAACCTGGCTCTAGAATAATGCCCAAGAACCCACAGGGATGACCCCAGCTAAGACCCTAAGAAATAGAGGAGAGGGTATCTGAACTGGCCTTACACTGTAGTCAGACTGATGATTATCTTAAATATCATCATAGAACCTTCGTCCAACAACAGATGGGAACAGAGGCAATGACCCACATCAGAGCACTGGACTGAGCTCCCAAATGCAGTTGAAAAGTGGAAGGAGTGAGAGTATGAGCAAGGAATTCAAGACCATGAGGGGTTCATCCACTGAGACAGTTTACTTGAGCTAATGGGAGCTCACCAACTCCAACTGGACTGGGAGTCAACTCTGAATGTGGTTGACAGTTGGGGCAGACTAAGGGGCCACTGATGGTGACACTGGGATTTGTCTCTACAGCATGTATTGGCTGCTTGGGGTCCTATTCTCTTTGGATGTAAACCTTACTCAACCTAGACATAGTAGGGAAATCCTTGGACTTTCCACAGGGTGGGGTGCATGGCCCTTTATTAGGATTGGAGGGGGTGGAGTGGGAGGGTCTGTGGAGGGAGTAGGAGGGGAGTGGGAGGAGTGGAGGGAGTGGGAATTTTTTAAGTAATAAATAAATAAATTAGTTTGGTATTTTTTAAGTAAAAAAAATGTAATGCAAAAAAACTAAAAATAAAAGGCTTACTGAGAATCATGAAAATCATGGCATAGATTTACAGCCATTATTCTCTGAATACACACTACTTCACCTATGATACAGGAAACTGGAACTACACTACTTTCCAATACAAATAGCATGTTTTCAATGATACACACAAGGAAACTCTGCCAAATCTTCCAAGATTCTTCATTTAATTAGAAGCTATTCATCACTTGTATTATACCAAGGATAGACATTCCTTCATAATACAATATCATTTTTATCATCCAGTACTGAATTCATTTTTCATTCATCAGTCATCTTTCAAGATTGCATTGATTGCTCTGAACCAGGGAATATCAGACAGCTACATTTTCACAAAAATAGCCCTCACTGAAAAGTATAGGAACTACTCAATATCACTTAAAAATCACTCAGTATGGCCCAAAGTTCATCTGAGGATGAACTTTAGTCTGTAGATGGTTGCTCTGTAGTTACAGCTATTAGGAAAATGTCAAAGTAACACCAAGAAAATAGACTGAGCTACAGGGATGTGTGAATAAGCCTGAGAGGACAGCAAGAGGAAAGGAGCTGTAAGCCATACAGAAGTGATAAGAAAATAAGAGTCCTTCCAATGGCAAGAAGTCCTGATGCTGTCTGGTGGCCACCCAAATACCATCTTCCATTTGCAGTCTTTCCTTATCTCTCCAGAGAACACATTTCTATCTTCTCCTCCACCCTCTCACCTCATTGTGCTCCTCATCATGGCCTTAGTGGGACACCCACACACATATGTTTATTTCCCAGGCAAGATGTAGTTATGAATTATTTTCTAGGTGAGCTGACAAGGGAGATCAGAAGGACAGGTAAGTGAGGGCACCCTGAGCTTAAATGTAGATGTCAAGGTACCATGATTCAAAACCACTCACTACCTGTGTAGCTTCAAACAAATCACATCTCTAGCTTCAGTTTCATCATCAGAAAGAAGAAATTTTGTTTCACAGGACTTTTGCTCAAGAATTAGCATGGTACCTGGCACACAGTAAGTGCTTAGGGAATATAAGTGGTCACAACAATAGCTTTTATTGCTTCTATTATTATTGTTAGCCTGAAGAAGCACACTCTTGAAAGTCTGAGAATGAAGGAAAAGTCTGTAGAAAAGAAAGAGAAGAAAAATTCAGGATGCATTGTTCAAGGTTCAGAGGGCCCCAACTGCAACTGCTAAGGTTTTCATGTAGTGTTCTCATCAGGAAGGAAGAATTCATTCTCTACCTGAACCCAAAAATACATGCTGAACCCAACCAACAGATGTGGGGGGAGATTAATGTTTGTTCACCAGTTAGGAGACTTCTTTTTCACACATGGAAATCAAAAGACTGGGTGGCAGTAGCACTAAGGACACTGTGAAGGCAGATAGCAGCTATTACTGGGGTATCCCCAACAAGAGAGCAATGCCTGTGGGTCAGTAAATGGTGAGGAGGTAAACCACTCTGGGGCCCCTTTTCTCAAGGAACAGTATTTCTTTACTGCACATGAGTAAGCACTTAACATAGTAAAAGTCTATCGACTGTGATAGGTTAGCACATTTCCTTGGATTGGTCAGTGAGTGCTCATAGCACAAGGATCTCTATGCATATATAAGGAACATGTAAAGGGAGACATGGAGAGTGCAGACTCATCGCCAGCTACCAGCTACTCACACTAGTTCAGAAATCAATGTTCTGTCTTCTGGGAATATTCAGGAGTATGGTGTGCCAAGCTTCTCATTTAGAAGCACAGTTTGGAAAATAGGCTGGCTACCAGGTCATGCCTGCATTTTCTCCTATATCAGACGCCTTCTGAGACTAGTATTCTTTCTTAGCAAGCATTGAAAGTCAAATAGAAATATCTTGTAGATTGGTTCAAATGAACCATGTCTGTATACGTGTTTTAACATGCATGTGTTTATTCTGCTAGGATGTTGTCTTAATTAGGATTTCTATTGATGTGAAGAACACCATGACCACAGTAACTCTTCTAAAAGAAAACATTTAAATGAAGTGATGGCTTCCTTACAGTTCAAAGGTTTAGTTCATTATCATTATGATCAGGGAGCATGGGGGCTGGGAGTATGGCAGTGTGCAGGCAAACTTGGTGCTGGAGAATTCTACATCTTGATCCTAAGGCAACAGAACTACACTGAGACTCTGGGTGTGGTTTGAGCATATATGAGACCTCAAAACCTACATGCCAGAAAAGGGCACCAGATCTCATTACAGATGGTTGTGAGCCACCATGTGGTTGCTGGGAATAGAACTCAGGACCTCTGGAAGAGCAGCTAGTGCTCTCAACTGTTGGGCCATCTCTCCAGCCCATGGAGTCCTATTTTTAAAAGTACTTTTCTATACCCATATCCTGTAGGGTGCCTGTAATGATCTGTCCTGTCCCTTTAAGAGACAAGCCATGCCCTCCCCTGTCTGCCCAGGCAAGCTGATCTTCAGCTTTCAGCCTGAGTCCTTTTCTTGCAAATCTCTCCCCCAGAAGAGGTAGCTTCCACCTTACTCCATTCTCCTCACTTCTCCCCTCCCCTGTCTCTCTATTTCTCTCTGCTCTTCCCCCTTCTCCCCTTACCCTTCACCCTTTCCTTCCATAACTCACTAAATAAATATCCAACCTCACTCAGCATGACATGCCTATCCTTCTGTCTCTCGCCTGCTGCATGGCTCCCTGCCCAGGACCAGCCACCTGTGGAATGGTCTCATGGCATGCCCATCTGCCTGTCTCTCCTCATGGGACTCGCTGCCCCTCATGGCCCACTGCCACCACTTGGGGGCCTGCAGCTTTTCTGCCACTGAAGCCACTTGGAGATCCACAGCATTTTTACTAATCCATTATAGGAATACCTAAACTAAGTAAAATAAACTCTTTCAAAAACCTATTAACTATGATCAGTAAATAACAAACACAGCAAGGCATTTACTGATTCCTGATATGAAATACAACATCCATTGAAAGAACTCAAGATCTATCTGAGGTCAAGTAAGCTAATCAGAGTAAGTAACACTGGCCATGTTATGCCCAGATCACGGAGTCCCTCCAAAAACCAACTAGGAGACCAAATCCTGTACATAAAATCAAAGAGCCTTTATTCTTACACAAGTTTGCAAACTCAGACTCTTCATGTGTCCAACATACTGGAGTGATCAGAGATCCCCAAACTCAGTTAGAGTTGGGTTTTTATAGTAGCAAAGGTGGGGATGAGAGATTTCTAAGGTTCAGGACCCCTAATTGGCTGACATTTGTCTAGTGGTGTCCTGGTGGAAAGTGATGGGTGTGTGCTGGCAGGTGATCCAGTCTACAAATGTTGGAACATTAGGAATTTCCTTTGGATGGTCTGCTCCTGGGTGATGTCTGGGTGGTCTCAGCTTGTGGTCTTTCTTGAAACCAGGTATTTTCTTAGAGTAAACTGTATAAGTTAACTCGACTCAGGAAATAACCAAGCCAGCTTAAAGATAAACAATTACATTTTTACTTACTATAAGGGGAAACTCACGCCACAGGAATGGGAAGTCCAAGCTCCGTTGTGTCCCACGGGAATCACCCAAAGAAAGCGAGCACCTGGTCTGTCTCAGTTTTTCTTCCTGAGCTCCAGGTAGCCACACTTTAACTAGGTTCCACTTCTTAAAGATAATTGTTTAACAAAGCTTCCCCCATCAGTAAACCACTGAGACTCAGACCTCTATTGAGCTTATCATGGCTGGGTCCTATGGCCCACACTAATCCTCTTCAGTTTGGAGTCCATGGGCAGTTCCTAAGGTTTCTAAGATGCCTAACTCTTGGCAGTGGGAACTGGGAACTGAGTACAGTGACTTCCTAACTCTGGCTGGAGAGTCGAGTTGGAACATCACACAGTGTTAACTACTGATTTGCAAGGACAGGAACAAGATAAGCATTCTGTTAGGAATAAGATTCTGTTAGGAAAGGATGCAGGGAAGGGGTGGCAATAGAATATTGTTCATCTATTTTCCTAATTAATGAAAAACATGATATACTGTAAAAATGACAGTGTAAGAGCCAGAAGGCTTACACATAAGACATAGGGCCCTCACCCTTGAATTCCACAAAAAGTAAAACTCAGGACCCTGGGGTTCTAGCTCCTAAACTATGGAGTTTCAGTTTAGAAGATTTTAGTGAATATGTGTTATTTTAGATGTGGAAAACAAAAGTACTTAATAACACAGGCTATACCCAATCGGTGCCCTAGTCCCAGTCAACCCTAAATGCACACACACACACACACACACACACACACACACACACACACTATTTATTGAGTAAATAGTGAATGAACTCAGCAAGCTGTATTTATCCATTTACCAATAATAGTTAAAGAATAAGAGGCTATAAGAAAAGAACACAGGATCTAGAGTTAGACTGCTAGGTTCAAATTCTGCCTTCAGCTCTTACTATCA
Source organism: Microtus oregoni (assembly GCF_018167655.1). Classification (NCBI taxonomy): domain Eukaryota; kingdom Metazoa; phylum Chordata; class Mammalia; order Rodentia; family Cricetidae; genus Microtus; species Microtus oregoni. The sequence goes on along the minus strand of NW_024543068.1, from coordinate 57,263,445 downwards.
TTAAGACCACATTACCTCCCCAGAGCCTCAGCTTTATCTGTGAAGTGAGGGTGGCTGTGCCTATGTACATGTCACAGTGTTTATAAAAACTGAGGAAGACTATTGATTGCTGACAATACAGGCGTATAGGAAGCATTGCTGACAATACAGGTGTTTAGGAAGCATTACTGGCCTGAGATGCTGTTATCATCTTCAACGTCAAGGTTCTACCAACTGCAATATGAAGACGAATATTGCTCACACACTATGTTTACAAATAAAATGTCATTGCAATAAAATCTTACCTATTTATGCGCTCATTCTAGAATGACAGAGTTGAATCATTGTTGCAGAAATGCTCTGCCTAGCAAAATCTAAGACATTAATTCTCTGTCCTTTACAAAATAATCTATCAACTTCTGTTCTATATAGTTTAGTGAACTAACAGGGTTATCACATTAAAACTTATATCTTATTTATAGTTGGTACATTATATTTGTGACACATTTTTGTATGGTATTTTATATTATCTCAGTTCTCACAAACTATTTTCCACCAATTTATAGATTGAAAGACCAAAATCCAAAAGATTACCTGATCTGCACAAAGACATATCCTGCCTAGAGAATACACTCAGGGAAACTCTATGAACTAGTATGCTGTTTTCCTGAATCCATCATGCCCCTATCTATTACACTGCCTCTAATTCTGACCCATCAGATACAAACTCAAAGAAGTAGTTCTAAGAAGGTTCCTTCAGTGCAGACCTGGTGCCTCTTTTGTGAAGTGGCCGCTGAGGAGACTCCGGCGTTCGCCATCACCGACAAGAAACCCAAGGAAGGAGTCAAGATCGAGAACAACAACCATATTAATTTGAAGGTGGCAGGGCAGGATGGCTCTGTGGTGCAGCTTAAGATGAAGAGGCATACACCACTTAGTAAACTAATGAAAGCCTATTGTGAAAGGCAGGGTTTGGTCAATGAGGCAGATCAGATTCCGGTTTGATGGGCAGCCATTCAATGAAACAGACACACCTGCACAGTTGGAAATGGAGGATGAAGATACAACTGATGTGTTCCAGCAGCAGACAGGAGGTATCTACTAAAAAGGGAACCTGCTACTTTACTCCAGAATTTTGTTACAGACCAAGAATACATTCTCAATTAGCCGCAATTTGGTCCCACCACATCCTGGCTACTACAGTATAGTTTTCTCTATTCTTTCATTTCCCTGTCCCCATTTCTTTATTGTACATAAAGTAACTGGTATATGTGCACAAGCATATTGCGCTTTTTTTCTTTTTTAAACTAAATGGCCAATGTTCTGTTTTGATTGACAGCAGATGGAGGTGGTCTGGGGGAAAGTACAGTTCTGTGAAAATATCCCCCTGCTCCATTAGTGACATGCTCATTCAGCTCTTATCTTTATATTCCAGGAAGTTATTTTGCTCTCAATGTTTTAACAAAAGAACCCAACCACAAAATCCTTGCATACCTTGTTCGATTGAAGAATTTTAATGTTTTTCATTTATCATTGTAAAACCAAGGACAATTTTATAACTTTTTTGTACGTAGCTGTTACATGTAAGACAATCTGTCTTTAAGTAGGGGTAAATTACTCTTGAACAAAATGATCGTAGCTAGTTTTCCCTTCAAGTCAACCATCTTGTTGTTTAAATAAACTTCTTGTTTTTTTGGGGGGGGGGGAGAAGAGGGTTTTTTTGGCTTACACTTCCATATTGTTGCTCGTTATTGAGGAAATCAGTACAGGAACTCAAACAGGGCAGGAACCTGGAGGCAGGAACTGTTGCAGAGGCCATGGAGGGAGCTGCTTACTGGTTTGCTTCCCCTGGTTTGTTCAGCCTGCTTTCTTTTTTTAAAAATTTATTTATTTACTAAAGATTTCTGTCTCTTCCCCGCCACCGCCTCCCATTTCCCTCCCCCTCCCCCAATCAAGTCCCCCTCCTTCGTCAACCCAAAGAGCAATCAGGGTTCTTTGTCCTGTGGGAAGTCCAAAAACGTCTTGTTTAAAATAAAAAAAAAAGAAGTAGTTCTGAAATTTTTGGTTCAGTAAAAGTTAAGACCAAGACCAGAGCCACTCTATGAAATGATACCCCTATAACACATGTTTTTATTTTGCTTATCACAAAATTTTTCTTATCTCATTTGTGTTGATGTAGATTGCTGGGGGTCAATGGTCTCGTACCCTGTAAAGATTTGTCTCTTGTACTTGTTTAATAAAATGCTGGTTGGCCAGTAGCCAGTCAGGAAGTATAGGTGGGGCAATCAGAACAGTAGAATTCTGGGAAGAGGAAAGGCTCAGTCTGCAGGTGTCACTCAGACACAGAAGAAGCAAGATGAGAATGCCTCACTGAGAAAAGGTACCAAGCCACATGGCTAACACACACAAGAATTATGGGCTAATTTAAGCTGTAAGAATTAGTTAATAAGAAAGCCTGAGCTATTAGGCCAACCAGTTTATAATTAATGTGTGTTTCTTTGGGGCTGAACGGCTGTGGGATCAGACAGGACAGAAACCTCTGTCAACAGTAGATGCCTCCAAAAACATCAAGAAATACTTCAGCATATCAACAGCTGCTAAGAGGACTGAGACAGGTTCCATCATAGATAACTCTGAAAACACCAGGATTAGCTCATATCTTACATCTTACAGATACTGGCCCCAAAAGAAAATGTGTGGAAAAAATTGAAGCATTTTAAATCCCAGACATTCAAGTACTGAAAAGGTATATTTGTAATGCTACAGTAAAAGTCTGTGGCTTTGCTGAGTTTGCAGACCTTTTCACTTGTATGGCCCTGTCATTCTTATTTTTTGAGTTTATATTTATAAGGACATATATGTACATAAAGCTCATAAGTAATAGCCAGTATATCATCTGTTTCATAATATATATGCAAATAATACACTTATTTACATTTTATTTATTTGAAGATTCATAAAAGATTGTTGCTGGATCTTATTATTTTATTTACTGTTTCCAAAATGTCCCAAAAATGGACATTAGCTCTTCTTGCCTCGCTATAAGTAAAAGAACAGAAATTAAATTAACAAGAAAAACCTAAAATTTGACTATTTTCTCAAAGAATATACAAATATAAAAATGACAGATTGATGCAGTGCTGATAACATAGGTATTTATTTGGTTACCTAGGAGATGTTTTGTAGGTCTCTCTGCATACAATATGTCAGAAACAACTGTAGGAATCTACATAGGAATGTAATGCTTAGAGTTAGAGAGCTGGAATGGCAGTAGAATAAAACCGTGCCAGCAAGTTGAACACTAATATGAATCATTTCTGCAAGGTTTGCAGGCAACCAGGGAACTAGTCATGCAATTGCTTACCATGTGAGGGTGCTCTCTGGACCAGGCCTGAGAGACACAGGTTGTATGGTGGTCCCAGCTGTCAAGGGGCTCTGACTCTCTTAAGGAATGTCGTTCAGAAAGCCAGGAACAAGAATCTATGATTCATAATTTGGACAGTCAGTTCCAAGGGCTGTAGAATCAGGTAAATACTGCCTAGTCTTGCTTGATACGCAATGGCGTAACAGTGAAGAAGAAAATTGCTAGGAAATGTTTATGCTTTATTTTTATTTTATGTGTATGAGTGTTTGCTTGCATGTGTGTGTATATATGTGTTCCACATGCATACATGATACCTTCAGAGATCAGAAAACAGTGTCACATCCCCTAGTATTGCACTAACAAGGCAGTTAAGAGCTGCAGTGTGGGTGCTAGGAACATAACCTCTGTTTTAAAATAAAACAAAAAAAAGCAGGTCATCTTCAAAAGCAGCCAGAGCCCTTAACCACTGAACCATCCCTCCAGTCCCTGGAGCTGTGTTAAAACACCATTTAAATGGAAATTACAAGAGAACAGAGTCTAGAAATCATATGCCCTGCCAACTGAAATCTATGCTATTCTCGATTAAAATCAATGTGGAATTTAAAGTAGATGTGCATATAGGACAGGTCACAGGCACACAGTTCTGATGAAAAAGAAAGCAGAACTCAGAAGGCATGGCTCACAGACTTGTGTAGACATGTTTTGTTTGTTTGTAAGAGCACATACCTCATAAAAATCTCAAAACATGGCCTTGAAAATTTGAAGATTTGCAGATCTCTCAAAGCAAAAAACAATTTTTATGAATTCAAAGACATATTTTGACTCTATCAAATATATAAAACTTAATATTAGAATTTAACAGTAAAAATACTTCAGAGGAGTGTGTTCTTAGGTTTTGTACTTCTTTCTGCAATGATAGATGTAATAACATGTTGTTGTTTCTTTGTGTGTGTGCATGTATGCATGCATGCATGCATTACATATATGTGGGTGTGTGTGGAGGCCACAAGTCAATCTTGTAGCTCACCACATAAGCTAGACTGTAGTAGGGAGCTGCGGGCTGCGTCCCGCCACCCGGCTAGCTTTACACACGAAATAATTACACGGAAACTGTATTTTTTTAAACACTGCCTGGCCCATTAGTTATAACCTTTTATTGGCTAGCTCTTACATATTGATCTAACCCATTTCTAATATCCCTGTAACACCACGAGGTGTCTTACCAGGGAAGATCTTAACCTGTGTGTGTCCCGTGGGAGAATCATGGCGACTGCCTGACTTGGCTTCTTTCTCCCAGCATTCTGTTCTGTCTACTCCGCCTACCTAATTTTCTATTTGGTCCTATTAAAGGGCCAAAGAAGTCTCTTTATTTAACCAATGAAATTAACACAAAACAGAAGACTCTCCCCCATCATTAGACTAGCTAGTCAGAAAGCCCCAAGGATGTCTCCACTTTCCCAGCATCTAGGCCTTAAGTGCATTCCACCACACCCAACTTTTCACTTGGGTTCTAGGAATAAAACTCGGCTTATCATGTCTGTGTGGCAAATACTTCGTAGACTGAGCTAGCTTGCTAGCCTGATGTAATTGTGTTGCTGTTGTTGTTGGTGGTGGTGGAGGTGGTGGTGGTGTGTGTGTGTCACTGTGTGGACCTGCAGAGGCCAGAGAGAGGTACCAGATCCCCTGGATTGGAGTTTTTTCAACAATATGCTTAAAACCTTTAGTAAAAAATAAAAAGATTTTAAGGGTTGCATATTAGGCACATGTTGTTGTTGTTGTTTTAAGCTTAAGCAATAAAAATTAGCAATTTCTTTTTTATGATAACAATAATTAATAATGTTTTATTTATTTACTTAGTTTAACTTTAGATATATTAGTGCTTTGCCTGCAAGTGGGTTTGTATGTGGGAATCAGATCCCTTGGAATTGAAGTTACAGGCAGTAGTGGGTGCTGGTAATTGAATCCAGGTCCTCTGGAAGAACAGTCAGTGAAAATTAGCAATTTCTTAAAAGAAATTTTCAGGGAATAGAAGACAGCTTACAAGCAAAAGAAAGATGCATGGGAAACAAATCTTTGAACCAAGAAAATGATAGAAAGCCAAGTTTGAAAATGGGGTAAGACTACAGCCACATAATACATACACACATACATAGAAAGAGAGAGGAAGAGACCCTATTTTCTATTTTCTAGTCCACTTATCCTTACTCCAAATTCTGATAATCCAAGCTGTAAAATATCCCTACAATACTAAGTGTTGAAATTTTTTATTTAGAAGATATCAGGTTTGTATCACTACCTAGCTTGGCCCTCATATGTAATTTTTCAGTACTTTCAGAAATCTGTGCTGAGTCCCTACTGTGTGTCTGATCTAGTTGAAAATATTACAGCAGCAATCCTAGCAGTGTTAACCCTCAGTGGTTAAGACTCCTCAATAGCTTAATATAATTTTAAATGATTATCCTTCTCTTTCTCAAATACAAAAGACTTCTCCCAACACTGAAACGAGCCCTGATTGTTGCTAGGTTCTTATGAAGTTGGCCATGGTGTTAAGCTGACAGTGTTAAAAGATAACTGTTGACGTCTGCATTCACAGAATTTGGTTTAATCAGCGCATGTGGGAAGCTGGAAAAGAATGAGAATGAGATTGCACTGTTGACAAAATGATGTGCTTTTCCTGATTGCAAGGCAGAAGAATGCCAGCAAAGACTGTGAGGGTTCTTGGGAATCAGATGTGACTGAGGATGCAGTGCAGAAATGTTTGCAGAGTGAATTCAGTTTACGCCCTCTCTTCCCATCTCTTTCCTTCCTTCCCTCCCTCCCTCTCTGTTTCTATGCGTCTCTGTCTCCCACCACCGCCTCTCCATATTTGTGTGTGTGTGTGTGTCTGTCTGTCTGTGTGTCTGTTTGTCTGTCTGAATATGGCACCATCCTATGGACCCTGAGATTTCACTTGTAACACTTGGTGCATTCCTGGAGTGAGTATTTCTGGGTTTTTTATTTGACTGCTCTCTAGTCTTAACTGCTTTAAAGAATTAAAGATTAAATCCAGAAAATTAAGGTACACGTTTTAATCATCTAAAGCCTTATTTTTGTTATTTTATCACTTGCTAATGACTACAATTTAAATACTTTTTCACAGAAGCTGTGTGGTTCAAATTTAACAGGTCACATTTGTAGGAAAATAAAAGGTGAGCTCTCCCCAAATCTGTTTGCTCTTAATTAACCCTACTTCTGTCACAATTAATTTATTCATTAAGGCTCAATTTGTCCTATGGTTTCTTGCACTCACCACTGCTAATTTGTTAGAACTTCGAGAAAAGAGCCTATGACCTTACCCAAATCACACAATTAAGAATTTGTACTTCTAGTCACTAGAATATTAGTTGCACAATTACTCCCCCAAGGAGGAGGTGGGGGAGTTCTCCAGCTTTAGCTCATTCATGAAAGAAAAAAATATACTCTTGTTAGCATTCAAAGAAAGTGCGTTATTTAATTTGAGGACGTTTAGAGTAACTAACCTATCAGGAATAAGTCTCAACCTGTTAAAAATGGCCACCATTGAAGGTAGATAATTCTTAGTCATTAAGTTTGACTTTTAGATTTATATTAAGAAACCTCATGCATACTTTTAGTTCAATGTTGCTGTCAAACAATCATTGTGATCACTACTTTTTAAAGGTAAATTAGTGTTATTATAAAAACATAATAATGAAAAATTAATAATCATCTCCTTTTAAAGAGTCCTTTCCAATGAGTCTATGGTTTGGTTATGTAGGCTTCTATCTAGTTTTTAGTGACTGATTTTTCCTTCATTTCTGTGTATATTCTCTCTCTTTTTTTCTTATTTCAGATAAGAAATATAAGTAAACTGGTGGGAGTCTCCAAAATCAATTCCTTACAGCTAAGTAAAAAGTATAAAAGAACAAAGTGAATTTGAGGAAGAACAAATGAATCTTTTTCCCCAATTTTAAAATTTATTTTTCTCTCATACAATATATCCTGACCTCAGTTTCCCCTTCCTCCATTCTTTCCAGCACCCCACACCCTACCTCTTCAGGAAGTGAGGCCTCGCTGGGATAGCAATTGAACAAGGCATTACAAGTTACAATAAGACTGGGCTCAAACCCTCTTATCAAGGCTGAACAAATCAACCTAGTAGAAGGAAAAGGGTTCCAAGAACAGGCAAAGTGTCAGAGACACCCCCACTCCCAACTGTTAGGTGTTCCACAAAAACACCAAGCTAACAATCATAATATATATGCAGAGGGCCCTAGAACAGACTCTGTGAGTCCCTGTGAGCCTTGCCTAGTCGACCCTGTAGGTCAGATTCTTCTGGCGTCCTCACTCCTCTGGCTCCTACAACCCTTCCTCCCTCATTTCCTCCAGGTTCCCCAAGCTCCAAGGGGGAGAGACAGGACGAAGGTGTCCAGTTTAGGCTGTCTCTCAAGTCTAATGTTTTGCTGTGGGTCTCTGCATCTGTTCCCATCAGCTACTGGGGGCCTCTCTCCTCTCTGATAGCGCCCACTATCTGATGACCAGGTGGCCTTTTATTTTATTGGCTTTTTTGGTCTTTCAAGATAGGATTTCTCTGTTGATGGAGGAAGGTCATTGGCTAATAAAGGAACTGCCCTGGCCCATTTTATTGGTTAGAAGATAGGTGGGAGGAGTAAACAGAACAGAACGCTGGGAGGAAGAGGAAGTGAGGTCAGACTCCACAGCTCTGCTCTCCGGAGCAGACGCCTCAGCAGAGACGCCATGCTCCTAGCTCCTGGGCAGACGCACGCTAAGAAGCTCCGACTCAGGATGGACATAGGCTAGAATCTTCCCGGTAAGCGCACCTAGGGGCGCTACACAGATGATTAGAAATGGGCTAAATTAATATGTGAGAATTAGCCTAGAAGAGGTTAGATAGAAATGGGCCAAGCGGTGTTTAAAAGAATACAGTGTCCGTGTAATTATTTCGGGGCATAAGCTAGCCGTGGGGGCGGCCGGGTGCTGGGGACGCAGCCCCGCCGCCCCTAATTACTACACTCTGTGTAGCCCTGGAACTTGCTCTGTAGACCAGGTTGGCCTCAAACTCAGAGATCTGCCTGCTTATGCCTCCCGAATACTGCTGGGATTAAAGGCAAGCACCACTACTGTCCAGCAAGTTTTCTTCATTTTTTAAAAGACAAAATGTACTTAGGTCGGTCATGGTTATACACACCTTTAATCACAGTACTCAGGAGGCAGAGGCAGGCAGATATCTGTGAGTTCAAGGCCAGCCTGGTCTAGATAACTAGATCTAGGCTACCCAGGACTACATAGTGATACCCTATCTCAAAAAAGTAAAAAAGGAGTACTCAAAATTCATAACCATTATAAATTATAATAGTTAGAAATTACATACCTAATCCAGAGAATAAAATTAAAAGTTAAACATTTCATCTTTAAAGTTTTTAAAGAGAATAATCTCAAAGTGCCTTCTGTATAATATTTAGTAGTAAATCTTATAATTTAGCTAAAATTCAAAAAATGAGCTTATTTAATGTTGCTTTAAAAAGAAGAAGCCCAGCATGTTAATGTCAAGAATAATTAATCTTCTTTGGTGACAGAAATAACATTAAAGAAAACTTATCAGATTCTGGTTGATATTAAATACTGTCATAAGATGACTTAAAAATTATTATTTAAAAGTTGTCTATTGTTTTTAGTTTGTGGTTAGCTGTCTGGTTGGCTGACTGGAAGAGATGAGATAAACCTCAGACTTTCCTTTCCACATTCAATATTTAGCACCGTCTGTGTAGACTCATTGATAACTGAAATATCCATTATAATCTGCAGTCAGTTGGAGCTTTTATGCTTATAAAAGACCCCAGTGCCCAAGTTCTTTTCCTATCTCAATGTTTCTAGGTGTCATATTAGCATCTTATAGTTTCAGTTTTCACAATAAAAAGAAATCAGAGCCTGGGGAGGTGTCACAATGTCATGCTTTTGCTATTACACAAGCATGAAGGCCTGAGCTTAAATCCCCAGCACTCATATAAAAAAGTCAGGCACAGCAATGAACATACCAATAATACTAGCACTGGGATGCAGAGAAAGGAGGAGTGCTAGGCCTCATTGACCAGTCAGTTTAGGCAAATCAGTGAAAGACCCTGCTTCAAAATGTGAGTTTGAAAGCAGCTGAAGAAGATGTTTGGCATTTGGAATTATCCTCTGGCCTCCTCGTGTATACACAGGAATGCACTCATATTCATAAGCATACAGAAGAAATCAGGCAGGAGTGAGCTTTCACTAACAGCCAGTTAAAGTGCATGGCATGGAGTCTTCTGAACCTGTTATTTATTCAACAGCAAATTAACCAATGAGTAGTCTGAAGGACTTAGGTTGGCTAAACCCAGATCCCATCAATGTTTGGATTGAGAAGGATTTTATAATTGCTGTAGATGCAAGTCTATTCAAACACCAAAACAAATAACCAAAATTGTCAAACCAATTGTATGAATGGTAGCATGTGGTCATGGAAAAGGAAGATACACATAGTCTACTTCCCTTCTAATTCACTGGATATTTGGTATGAGTCCTTATTCCTGAATAAAAAGTCCAATGGTTGAGCCAAAGAATTGGAAAAAGTCTATGTTCAGATTATTTTAATTTAAGGCACAGATAACAATTATTAAAATTAGGCATAGAGGGGAAAGAACTATCTCATAAAAGAAACTCTGCTATGCTTAAAGTCCCAAGACCCCTGGTATCCAGGCCTTGTCCAGGCCTTGTCCAGGCCTTGCAGTGCCCTTTCATGCCCAAGGCCGCTGTTCTTTGCTTGGATCTAATTGGCCCAAATAAAATGATCACAAGATTGGCCATTATGATTTCAGCTTTGCTCTCTAAATCTTAAAAACAAGCCATATGTCACTTGTCCCTAAAAGTTTTACATACAAACATTTAAATCTATAATTTCATAATAAATACAAAACATGTTTGATGAAAGAATGATTCAACTAGGTTTATTCTTCACTGGGATTCTTTTTAGTTATAAAGAGTTCCTATTTCTTTAAAGTACTGTTTAAAATGTGGTTTTAATTTATTCATAAATATGTTATTGAGTATTTCAAAAACATTAAAGAATAAAATATTCTGTTCATATTAAGTAAAATAACTAAAGTAAAAATTACTTCCTAAAGGATCTGCTATATATTCATATCACATCACTCAAATACCAAATCCTCAGCTTGGGAGGGGTGGGGCTGAGGCAGGAGGATTGTGGGCTCAATGCCAACCTCAGCTCATCAAAGAGATTCCTGTCTCAAAACACAAAAATCAACTGGGCTGGGCCTGGTGGAGTATGCTGTAGTAAGAAGGCCACTGTTGGTTCCCAGCCACTCAACCCCGAAATAAACACACAGAAACTATATTATTTAAAACACTGCTTGGCCCATTAGTTCTAGCTTCTTATTGGCTAACTCTTATATTAATTTAATCCATTTCTATTCATCTGTATATCACCACATGGCTTCCGCTTACCAGGTAAAGTTCCCAGCATCTGTCTCCGGCGGCTCCATAGCTTCTCTCTGACTCTGCCCTTTTTTCCCTCAGCATTCTGTTTAGTTTTCCCCACCTACCTAAGTTCTGCCTTATCAACAGGCCCAAAGCAGTTTCTTTATTCACTAATGGTGATCACAGCATACAGAGGGAACTCTCATATCAGTATGCCTTTAATCCCAACATTTGGGAGGCATAGTGAGTCATGGGCTAGCCAGAGCTACAAAGGCCCTATTTCAAAAAAGAAAGAAAGAAAGAAAGGAGGGAGGAGGGAGGGAGGGAGGGAGGGAGGGGAGAGAGAGAGAGAGAGAAAGAGAAAGAGAGAGAAGAAACTGGGTGGTGGTGGTGCATGCCTTTAACCTTTATTCCCAGCACTTGGCAGGCAGAGGCAGGCAGATCTCTAAGTTCAAGACCAGGTTGGTCTACAGAGTAAGTTCCAAGACAGCCAGAGCTACACACAGAAACCATACCTCAAAAAGCTAAAAATCAAAACAAAACAAAAAAAAGAAAACCAAAATGGAGTTGTGTCATCTTAAAATGCACGATTCTCCATTTCATTCATTGTGTTTACATTGAAATGGCAGACATATAAACCACTTAATTGATTTTGAATATGTACTTCAATATTCCTCAGAGGAAATTTTGTAGAATACAGCTGTGTTCCAAGTCTTTAGTTTTCCATGCTTCTAGTGGGCATTTGTTCAACAACAAGTATTCTGCACTACAAAACAGTACTTCTTTCTCACAGAGAGAAAAGATGATTGAGGAGGAAGAGGACTCTAAGGGGCATAGTCTTCTCTCCATATCCTAGGGATACACTGCCAAATGCAGGTGTATTTGACTTAAGGGTTATTGTGGTTACATGAACATGATACAGTGTTTCCTAAGGGAAGCTGATTGCCTAATTCCTACCTGCTTATTTAGAGGAAAGCATGCCTGCAGAAGACAAAAAAAAAAGTTGTAAACCATGTACTTGACATTCACCTTCCAATAACATGGCAAATTCTAACCCACAAGCTTGACAAAATACAGAAACTTCTGCAACTCTGTGAGACAACAGTACAGATGAGGAGAGGTTCACCAAAGAAAAGATGAAGCCCAAAAGTTTATGATGAAGGCAATGCAGCTGAGTAAGTCACCATATTAACACTCTTGCCTCACACTTGCAGATCATCTGCTAAGAGGCCTGCTGAAGAAATGTTTGCTGGGCTGCTATAACATGCAGTCAGATTATCCTGCAGGAGCTTCATGTACAAATTGGAAGCTGAACTCTAGAATTCTAAACAATGCTGTCAGCTGGGAGGCAGAGTGCAGTGATGCATGCTCTCTGTTTTTCCTGGGACTCTAAATGTCTGTGGTGGTTTGGATGGGAATGACCCTCATAAGCTCATGTTTGAATGCTTGGTCTCAGTGGGTGGAACTATGTGGGAAGGATTAAAAGATGTGACTTTGTTGAGTAGGTGTGGACTTGTTGGAGGAGGTATTTCACTGAGGGCGGTCTTAAGGTTTCAAAAACTCACACCAGGTCCAGTCTCTCTGTCTCTCTGTCTCTCTCTCTGTCTCTCTGTGTCTCTCTGTCTCTGTCTCTCTCTCTGTCTCTCTGTCTCTGTCTCTCTCTCTGTCTCTCTCTCTGTGTCTCTCTCTGTCTCTCTCTCTGTGTCTCTCTCTGTGTCTCTCTCTCTGCCTCTCTCTCTGTGTCTCTCTGTCTCTGTCTCTCTCTCTGTGTCTCTCTCTGTGTCTCTCTGTCTCTGTCTCTCTTTCTCTCTCTGTGTGTCTCTCTCTGTGTGTCTCTCTCTCTGTCTCTCTCTCTATGTCTCTCTCTGTGTCTCTGTCTCTGTCTCTCTCTCTGTCTCTGTCTCTCTCTCTCTGTCTCTCTCTCTTTCTCTGTGTCTCTCTGTCTCTCTCTCTCTGTGTCTCTCTCTCTCGCTCTCGCTCTCTCGCCCTCTCTGCCTATAGATCAGGATGTAAATCTCTCAGCTATCCCAGTGCCATTATCTGTCTGCTTCCTGCCATGATGATCATGGATTCACTCTCTAAAACTGTAAGCAAGCCTCCAATTAAATGCTTTTTTTAAATAACTTCCCTTGGTCATAGTGTCTCTTCACAGCAACAAAACAGTAATCAAAACTATGTCTTTCTAATGTTTTGAAACCTCAGAATATCAATGCGTACCAGGAAATTTCAGGTACCTACTCATATGCCAATATTTAACAGGTGGTTGGAATATGGTGTGGTTTTTCATTCTTTATCATTCCATTTGCGTGGGTGTGTGCAGGGGAACACATTTCATGGCATCACAAAGGTCAGAGGACAGCCTTAAATGTTGGTACTTCCTTTCTAACTTGTTTGAGATAGAGTTTCTTTGTTCTTGTTGTTGGCAACTGCCTATGCCAGGCTAGCTGGCTCACCAACTTCTAGAAATTGTCTCTTCCCCTCCCATCTCAACATAGAAGCACTGGAATTGTAGAAAAAGTTATTGCATTAGGTTTGATTTGTGTTCTGGGGATTTGAACTCAGATCCTCACACTTAAAAGACAAAGGCTTTACCCACTGAGCCATTTTCCTAGCTGCTCTTTACCTATTTTTGATACTTTCTAAGTTTACTAAGAAGTAGTACTTTGAAATCTAAATTTTAAAAGACTATAGTAAAAATCTATGATGGCAAACACATTATGCTTACTCTCATATGTGGACTTTAGATTTAAAATAGGGGGGAGCTGGAGAGATGACTCAATGATTAAGAGCACCAGCTGCTCTTCCAGATGTCCTGAGTTCCCAGCAATCACATGGGCTCCTGATCTGTCGTGCAGGCATACACGCAGATAAAGCATTCATATACATAAAATAAATAAATCTTTAAAAACTTGTGTGTGTGTATAATTATGAATGCACGTGTGTAGGTTATAAAGCTAGAAAGAGAATCATGAGATAGAAGAAAGATCTTCAGGGAGTCAGATAGAAATGGTAATGGAATCTATGTAACAAGAAAGCAGAAGAGGGGCTGGAGAAATGGCTCAACGGTTAAGAGCACTGGCTGATCTTCCAGAGGTCCTGAGTTCAATTCCCAGCAACCACATGATGACTCACCACCCTCTGTAATGAGATCTGGCGCCCTCTTTTGACCTGCAGGTATACATGGAGACAGAACACTATACATAATAAATAAATAAATCTTCAAAAAAGAGGAAGAAAGCAGAAGAGGAGACTATCTGTAAAAGGAAGAGAAAAAGCAGGTGGTACAGGGAGGCCAGGTGGTGGGGGGAGAGGACAATGTAAACAAAGGAATAAAATAGAATGACACATATGTATAAGAACTTAATAATGAAAATTATTATAACAATTTTATATTATAATAATGTTATAATCATGTTATAATGTTAAAATCAATAAAATAGTTTTTAAAAATGAATATTTGTGGAAAATAAAGAAATGGATGCTAGTAAGAGGGCATCATAGTAAATGGAGTTAACTCACTCTTGTCTTCCTTCACCGGCTTCCTTAGCTAAACAAAACAGCAAAGGCATCTTGATGACCTGTTGAACATGGGATCCTGTGGGTCAGCGTCATCTTGATGACCCGATGAACATGGGACCCTGGGGGTCGGAGTCATCTTGATGACCTGATGAACATGGGATCCTGTGGGTCAGAGTCATCTTGATGACCTGATGAACGTAGGATCCTGTGGGTCAGAGTCATCTTGCTACACAGAGAGTGGCAACAGCAACATCTTCACATTTTTGGTCTCTTGCTTATTCTATTCCTTTTTGTTTGTTTTGAGACCCTATCTGTATCTCACTACTTAGCCCTAGCTAGTCTAGAACTCACTACATTGATGGAGGAAGGTCATTGGTTAATTAAATAAAGAAACTGCTTGCCCTGATAGGTTAGAACATAGGTGGATGGAGTAAACAGAACAGAATGCTGGGAGGAAGAGGAAGTGAGCTCAGAGACGCCATGCTCCCCTCTCCCAGGCAGACGCAATAGCTCTGCTCTCTGAGGCAGACACATGCAATGAAGCAAGCTGCCAGGTCAGATATGCTGAATCTTTCCAGGTAAGACCGGTGCTACACAATTTATTAGAGATGGGTTGATGGGGATATCAGAATTAGCCAGTAAGGGCTAGAGCTAATGGGCCAAGCAGTGTTTAAAAGAATACAATTTGTGTGTTGTTATTTCGGGGCATAAGCTAGCAGGCAGCCGGGGTGCTGGGGACACAGCCCCGCCGCGCCTATTACTACACTACAGAGACCAAGCTATCCTTGAATTCGGAGATCCTCCTGCCTCAACATCCCAAGGGCTAGAATTCCAAGTGTGTGCCACCACGCCCAGCTACCCATTACTTTTGGATGTTCGGCTGAGCTGGAACCAGACCCACCCTCACAGACTCATCACCCATTGCATAAATGCCAGTGCCAGAGTAAATGCCCCCGAAAATCCAACCCCCTCCAGTCTGTCTTTAAAAAGAAGCAGATTGCCCACACGGTGAAGTGACACGGCTATTTAGTAGCAATTAGTTGCTGAGAGATTTTTTTAGTGTCATATGGAGATACAGATAGTGAAAGATAATTTAAAGGCAGGTAACAGATTTTACCTGGAGGAGAGCTCAATAATGAAAAGAATATAACATTAAGACAAAAGGGCAAAAATGGTAAGATTATTAGTAAAATTTGGTCTTATTTGTACTTTAGAGGTACTTAAAAATTGTTTTTTGCTATGATAAATAATACATTGAAAATCTAAAGAACGGCCGGGCGGTGGTGACATAAGCCTTTAATCCCAGTACGCAAGAGGCAGAGGCAGGCGATCTCTGTGAGTTCAAGGCCAGCCTGGTCTACAAGAGCTAGTTCCAGGACAGGCTCCAAAAGCTACAGAGAAACCCTGTCTCAAAAAACCAAAAAGAAAAAGAAAATCTAGAGAACCAAGCTAGGTAGTGGAGGAGCAAGCCTTTAATTCCAGCACTTGGGAGGCTGAGGTAGGCGGATCTCTGTGAGTTCAAGGCCAGCCTGGCCCACAGAGCGAGTTTCAGGACAGCTAGGATTGTTACACAGAGAAAGCCTGTCTCGAGAAGTTTTTTAAAAAGAGAAGAAAAATCTGAAGAACCTATATGTGTAATATCTCTCTCTCTCTCTCTCTCTCTCTCTCTCTCTCTCTCTCTCTCTCTCTGTGTGTGTGTGTGTGTGTGTGTGTGTGTGTGTGTGTGTGTGAAATGCTAGTGCACTGGGAATGTTACTGAAATAAAATAATGTAGGAAGATGGGTTATTCTGGAGAAAAGAAGGTTCTTGAAGCTTAGGAAGGAAGATGATTACTGGAGCAAAGGGTGGCTTGTGGTGAGGAGGTATGTTAGATTCCACCATGTCAGCTTTAGCCCAAGCACTTCTAGTAATACTTTGCAAATGTCTGCCTCATGTTCCACTCGTCTGATATGGGCTTCTTTGGTTATTTTGAGCCCCCAGATTTAAGTATCTGGTGAATATTTACGAAGGTTAGAAGGTGAGCTTGTTCTAAAAAAAAAAAAAAAAAAAGTTCTGTATCTCTTGGAATGCTTGTGATTTTAACCTTTGACTGGGCCCCTGAGCTGCTGGAATGTCAGTGAGGATAAATAACCCTGAACAAACAGCCAGAAACTCAGCCCTTTGGTCCTCCAGCCCTTGTTACTTTCCTCTGTGAGGCCTCTTCATCTCCCCACCCCCACTCTAATAAGACTTATAGAAGGCTGCATGCCTTTGAAAAATCAGAGTGCAGGGATTGACTTTTATGTGCTAAGCAGCTATATCTGGTGAAATCTGTATGTCCTGGATATGTATGTGTGCTGCTAATGGCATTTACATATAAACCCTATTTCTCAAATGAAGACTTTTACTTTGCTTAAGAGGAATTTAAATTGACTATAAACAATTCAGTAAAGCTTTGGATTGAGTTTCTGGAATCCTCAAGGTGAAGTAAATGAATAATGGCATGTTTATCTAATCTGATATGTTAATATCTTACCTTAGAAAAGAAACAGATGTTAAGACTTGAGGAATTGCTGAACAAGTTGCAACAAGTTCAAATCGCTCGAGGCCAAGCAAACTCAACTATCACACAGCTGGCTGCTGAGATAATGAACGTAAAGAAGAATGCACTGCAGGAATTTTATCTTCTCTAAAAATATCATGAAATAGATTTTGAAGGTAGAAAACACAATTGTTTTTGTTTATATCGGCTTTCCCTCTCTGTCTGATGGAATTGTAATAAAGATACATTAACATCAATAATTTTGTTATATCAATATTAATGGAATTATGCATCAGATTATTATACAGCAAAACCCTTCTAAGCATGAACTGGGACAGGGATGGGGAAAGCATGTAGCAGGTACTACCACCAGCTTAGGAAACTAAGACTCAGAGAAGTTATGTAATTGACTCAGGTCACACATCTACTTAATGATAGATTTGTAGACAAAGCTTCCCCACTCTGATGGAGAACAAACCTAAAAACTCACAAATCACCAGGCAGTGGTTGTGCATGCCTTTAATCCCAGCATTTGGAGAGGCAGAGGCAGACAGATCTCTAGAGTTTGAGCACTGAGGTCATCAGGGCCATTGAGGCCAGTCTGTCTCAAAAAATAAAAAATAAACAAACAACAACAAAAACCAACTCATAAACCATAGAACTAAATAGGGCTCCTGGTTACAAGGTTGCTGCAGTTTATCCTGAGTAAAGTTGAGTGACTAGCTCGTGATGAGTAGAAGCAGGGCCTCTTTCCACCATGAGATGACATGGGAAGAAAATGACTTCACCCCATGGTACAATGGATCCTCCACAGATCCTTCCCCACAGGGTTCAGAGTCACTGGGTCCCCAGGCTTCCGCTGTATTTCTCAGGCATCCTGAGAAGAAGAACAGCAAGGAAGAGCATAAAAAACAGTGTACCATGAAAGTGACCGTGGAGGAAGAGGCTGTAGAAGAGGGAAGCCCCAGCTTTCCCTTCCAGATACACACTCAAGAACAGAAGTGGGAAAATTCAGCCAGGACCATGCTGGCTGTGGCTGCTTTGAACTGCAATGCCCCAGAGTCAGAGAGTAGCACCAAGAGCTCTCTGGACCACAAAGCACAAAGCACTTTCCACTTCTCTTTTTACAGAAAAGGTGATCGATCTCTTGCTGTAGAAGAACTCCCACATATACTTAAGAGCATGCTTTCCATATCTCAGAAGATGGTAGACCAACACCTTAAGGAATGCTCCTAATAGAAAAGAGCTAAAAATGTTACACAGGGTATTCATAAGAAGTCGAAGTTTTCTCAGGGGCCAAAATGACAGGCAAGCATAAATTCAGAGAACTAAGCAAGCATGCACCTAACAAGGCGAGAAGGTACCTGCCAAAAGCAGTCTCTCTCTTTCCCCTTTTCTTTCTCTATCCAATAAACTTGCCTCTGGGTAGGGCAGTACTCAGTCTCCTACAAGAATTGCTATCCACAGTTGACTCTTGTGCTGGGTAGTTTTGTGTCAACTTGGCACAGGTAGAGTCATTTGAGAAACCTCAGCTGAGAAAAATGTCTCCCACAGATTGGACTGCAGAGCATTTTCTTAATGAGCAGTTGATAAGAGAGAGCCCAGACCATTGTGGGTGGTGCTACCTCTGGGGTAGTGGTTTTATCTTTTAGGTGCTTTTGTGTAACACGATTTTACTTGGTTGTTTTGGTTCATATAAAGATTTTGTTTTCTTTCTGGTCTTTAACCCAACAACAGGTTAAAACTCAAGTCAAGAAAATGAAGGCTCAGATGGAATTAGCAAAATTAAAATCAAAACGAAACAGAGTTAGAGCCAGGAGCAGGTAGCAGTGCAAAGGATCCTCAGGCTGCATGCACTGAAAAGAATCATTTTTCTACCACTGTCACCAGGACACAGTGCTTCTTTGCAGTCTTATCATTTAACTCCAGATTCTTGGACCATTACCCAGAATTCCCTTTATTGCTGATCCATACTCAGTGGTATATGTTCACAGGTTCCTAATGTGGGAAGGATCTTGTGCAGTAACAAATGACCTTTGACCAAATCCTGTTGGGGTGTTTCCTCCCCACCTACCTGTCCTAATCTGCTTAATGGTGCACTAGTCACATAGTCCATCTATTGAGATTTTCCTGAATGTAACTACTTTAGTATTTTGTGTTATCAATCTATGTTGTGGCCAGGCTGTGGTGGCATATACCTTTAATCCCAGCACTTGAGAGGCAGAGGCAGGCAGATCTCTGTGAGTTTGAGGCCAGCCTGGTCTACAAGAGATAGTTTCAGGACAGGCTCCAAAGCCACAGAGAAACCCTGTCTCGAAAATCAAAAAAACAAAAACAAAACAAACAAAAAAAAAACCTACATTGTGTGTATCTGCCCTGTGATTTATTTTTTATTTATTTATTTTTTTGAAGCTTCAATCTTTTATTTCTCTCAAAGAGTTTGGGGGTTGAATAGAGACTCTGGTGTATGCAGCTTCTTGGAAGCACTAGGAATCATTCCTATCATTTCTCCTAGGATGGTTTTATTTTATTTTATTTTTTATTTATTTTTACTTAAAAATGTGCACCTCCTCCCCTCCTCCCATTTCCCTCCCCTTCCCCCCATCCCCATTCCCCTCCTTCTCCAGTCCAAAGAGTAGTCAGGGTTCCCTGCCCTGTGGGAAGTCCAAGGTCCTCCCCCCCTCCATCCAGGTCTAGGAAGGTGAGCTTCCAAACAGACTAGGCTCCCACAAAGCCAGTACATGCAGTAGGATCAAAACCCAGTGCCATTGTCCTTGGCTTCTCAGTCAGCCCTCCTTGTCCGCCACGTTCAGAGAGTCCGGTTTGATCATATGCTCCATCAGTCCCAGTCCAGCTTGCTTTGGTGAGCTCCCATTAGATCAGCCCCACCGTCTCAGTGGGTGGGCACATCCCCAGCGGTCCTGAGTTCCTTGCTCACCTTGCTCATGTTCTCCCTCCTTCTGTTCCTCATTTGGACCTTGGGAGCTCAGTCCAGTGCTCCATTGTGGGTCTCTGTCTCTAGCTTCATCCATCGCCAGATGAAGGTTCTATGGTGATATGCAAGATATTCATCAGTATGGCTATAGGATAGGGCCATTTCAGGCTCCCTCTCCTCAGCTGCCCAAGGAACTAGCTGGGGACATCTCCATGGACACCTGGGGACACCTCTAGAGTCAAGTCTCTTGCCAAACCAAAAATGGCTCCCTTAATTAAGATATATACTTCCCTGCTCCCATATCCACCCTTCCTTCATCCCAACAGTCCCATTCCTCCAAGCTCTTTCTATCCCCCCTTCTCACTTTTTTCTCCCACACCATATAAATAAAACAGTTAAAGAAAGTCACTCACCGAAAAATAGATCAAGTTACAAATATTAGAGTGAGCTAATTAGCAACCTGTGTAAAGTGTCCACTCATTTCAGTTGCTGAAAGAACCTATCAATTCACCTTCTTAGAGGGAAGCCTTTGGTTACACAAAAGGAAAATGTTGGGGTTTCTACAATTCATCTGTTCACTTGCTTTGAATTCCTAATGTGCTGGGTAAACTTTCCATAGCCTGAGGAGCTGGGAACATTTGTTACAGAATAGAGGTTGAGAAAGGGGATTCCGGCTCACTTGCTTGCCAGCTCCATCCTCCATACCCGACTCAGCCTTTGTTGTTTTCTTACTCTGGGTTATGAGCCATACATGCTGATATAAAAGATTTCCACTTGAACTGCAGCAGAATTTTATGCCATTCCCCTACTTTTCTTTCCTTCCTGCCTCTTACCTTCCCACACTTCTCTCTTACCATTTGCCAACCAAATCTAAATCTTCATTATTCTGTCCTTCATCCTGGACATGCAACTGTTTACTACAACTGAGCCACAGAGACTGGTCAAGGATAGATTAGATCACTTCTGTCTTCTGTATCTTCTACTATAAAACATTGAAAGACAACTCTGGTCCCACCGATGATACTTCAATATGCATTAAAAATTAATAATTTATAATTAAAAAGTTTAATTAAAGCTGAATTCTTTTCAATCTGTTTTTGTTTTTGTTTATTATTTTTGAGACAGGGTTTCTCTGTAGCTTCAGAGCC